>NW_024351729.1:818061-913667 GCF_902729225.1 Pteropus medius
TTTTTTTCCTTTAGCAATGTTTCATTATTTTCAGTGTATAGATCCTGTACATAAATTGTTAAAATTCTTCCTAAGTAGTCTATGGCTTTAATGTTTTTGTAAATAAAATTTATTTAAAATTTATAAAAATTGTGTATGTTAACATAAAAATATAATTGGTTTTTGTATATTGACCGTACTATTCTACTAAATTCACTTACTAGTTCTAATAGTTGTTTTATAAATATCTTAGGATTTTTTACATAAATAATTATACCATCTGATCATAGAGACAGTAATACTTATTTTGTAAAGATGAAAAGGGGTTAAAGATGTAGAGCACAAAGTTCAATGGAATGAATCTCTCAGTGAGATTGATGAGCCAAGTGGTTGGAATGGGGGGGTAGACCTGATAGGATTTGTGAAATGGCAGTGAGATCTTTGTGTAAGATTTGTTGATGTAAGAAATGTTCAAATCTGTAGGATTTTTATGAGTTTATTTGAGCCGAACTGACAAATATGCCATGGAACTAGGTCTCAAATGTTCTGCAAATAACCATTTTTCAGCTTCTTTTATGCATCTGAAATTAACCCAGAAAAGTATGGAAGATTTCATGGAGTTGGGAAAGAGCAAGGTGGGGATCAGATTATAGGATAGTTAGCAAGATGATGTGCTCTTCTGTGGGTGGCTATGGTTTATTTCAAAGGAGTGTTAACCTAGATGCATAGGAACAATGGACAGGGCTTGCTTAAGGCAAAGATAAACTTTTACTAAAAATCTCTATGCCTGTGGCATGACCACTCACCATGACCTGCCCAGTTAGAAATTTATGATCTGATCATTCTGTGAAGTTACTTTTCTATAGAACTCCCTTTTCCATCCATAGAGTATAGTTGATTTTAATTTTTCAGAGTAAATTGTTTCCAAAAGATGACAAAATCCAGTATATGGTTATAGGAACAGGCCACTGCAGTAGAGAAGAGTACTGAAATTAGAAATGTCCTCATACTAAAATTCTGAATGTGTGGATATTGGACAATGAGGAAACTTGAAGAGCAAACAAAGAAGGTGAGCTCAATGCAAAAATTGTTAGTAAAGGTTGGGAATTCTCAGGTGGTCTTAAAATGTGCACACAAGGAAAGAAATGTGTTGTATTTTTAGATTTTCTTAGCCTTGAAAATAAGGGTTTTGCACAAAAGTGGAGGAATATTGATCTAGATATAGAATTGGTACAAAAGTATACAGTGGACTTTCTATAAGATGTTCCATATAGCATCTTTTTCCAATGTTACTATTTATAATAATTCATTACAGTGTTTGTAATAAAGAAGTAGACATATATTATTTCCCACCCCCATTTCCTATTAAGAATAGTGGCCATATATTTAGATTGACCAAATGTGTAAATAAATACAACTCAGTCTTATTTCATACAACAAATCTCCAACAAAATAAATGTTTATCATGTTTCTATATCTGGACACTTGAATTTATTTTTCTCTTCCTATTTACATGATATGACATCATATACACACAATTCAACTTGAGAGAGTATACGCTGTGGATATTACAATAATGAGTTTTCAGCTGGAGTATAAATCTTATATTATGCTTCTCTAAGAACCCTGGGAGTTTTCACAATATAAATCATTAACAAGAATTAAACTGGCTGAAATTGGCATTTTATCTCTAAGGATCAATTGGCAGATGACTTTTATGCTTAAAGCTAAAAAGAATGACTTTTATGCTTAAAGAAAATAAGAACATGAAAAAAAATTCCAACAGCTTGAATGAAACGCTTATAGATATAGCATCTATATTAGCAAGACAATTATAGTAAATTTTTATGCCTAAAGGCATTTCTGCTTTCTCCAGCTGCCTGAGTTGAGTCATTGCCTCTGGGAGAATCCATTCAGTGGCAAGGGAGAGATTGACTGTGTTCACTATGTGATTTGTGTAAAAGCCAAAGTACATTTTCCTTCTCAGTGTGGTGGTCATACAATGAATTTCTGCTGCATTCATACCATAAAACATATTTTCAGTATGTCTAGTGTTAGTAGACCAAATCAGCCACTAAGCTTCTGCTTGCTTTCCTGTGAAATCAATAAAAGGTAGTGATGGAAATTCCATCTGTACAAATCTTTCAATAAAAGTCTAAAAATAGCATTCAAAAAACGTCCAGAGTAGCTTAATTTCATATCTGAATGTTTTAAAGTAACATGTATTTGGTAGCAACGAATGAAGATCTAAGACAACTAAACTTATAGAGAACCATGATGAGATCAGGGCCAAACATTGGGTCTTAATATCTGGAAAATTATTTCATGACACTGTAGATGACTGGAATCAAGCATGAGAAAATTTTTACTAATTCAGATTTTAGATTCTCTTAGGACTGAAAAAAACACTCTAGAAAATACAAACCCAATTTTATAACTAATTTAGATAACAGGACTTTTTCTAATGAAATGTTTAGTGTTTATATCTGGAGTTATCAATAACTGTGGTGTAATAAAATCTAATTTAAGTACTACCCTGGTTTTAATAAGAATACAAACAAGAATGTATTATTATCGAACACTTCCTTGAAATACGTTTGCATAATGCATATGTAAACAGATATATCGACCACAGACTAGGTCTGAGGAGTGAATTTACTACCCAATAAACAAAAATACCCATATTTCTCCCTCTCACAATTATTAGCTATCATTACACTAAAATCATGTCTTTACTGATGACGTTGTATTTGAAATCTCCATCATTGGAGTTATTTTTGAGTTAAGACGTAGTCATAAAATGGTAAGTATCAAAATAAAAGATTTCAGGAAAGAAGGACTATAATGCTCTCATTTATTTTCTATTAGTTTTTTTTGTTTGTTTTTTTCCTATTAGTTTCTGACATATGTGGATTAATTTATCAGATAGGGTTTACTATCTGTTTTGTAAATAAATTTTTATTGGAACCTAGACAAACCCATTTTTTTACATACTGTCTATAGCTGCTTTTGAGTTATAATATCAGGGTTGAGTAGTTAGTACAAATATTATGTGCCCACAAAATGGGAAATATTTCCTATCTGTCCCTTTATAGAGAAACTTGGCCGACTCTTGGTCTAGACATACTTAAAAGAGAAAAACAAATTTGTGGAATTTATGTTACTGAATGTCAAGACATTTCAGTTAAGTAGTTAACTATTCTTATTATAAGAGTAGTTTAGCATCATATGGTGGACAAACAGACAAATAAACCAATGTAACAGATTAAAGAGTTCAGAAATAGATCCACACTTATATGGACTCTTGATTTAACACCAGAGCGGTGGGAATAACATTGCGTTTTTAATAAAGGTGCCAAGTCTACTATATAGCAAAGGAAAAAATTAATCTTGACCCTTATCGAAGCATTATAGATCTAAATATGAAAAGGCAAATGATATAGCTTATAGATGAATTCATAAAAGAATATCTTCATAACTTTTAGCTATGTGAGAGAAGGCACAAAAACAGCCAACAAAGGAAAGGTTAATTGTATGATATTAAATCAGAAATGTCTTTTTATCCCTAACATCATTAAGAAAATGAAATGCATAGCCACTATAAAAGAAAATATTTTAATATACAAAATAAACAAAGCAAACATATTAGAATATGTAATGAATCTCTAAACACACATTGGACTGCCAGTCTCAAAGTTGACATACAAAAGTTTGTAAGTTATCGCTTGCATTCTTACAAAAAAAAAAATGAATAATCTGATAATCAACAACTTCTATTTGATCCATCAGAGAACTGGAATTACAGGAAAACCACCACTGCAAATCCAGAAAGTGAAGATCAAGATCTGATCACCAGAAGTAGAAGACACAGGAGCCATAAACTGGTAGGAGCACTTAAATGGTAAATTCTGAGAATTGCTGGAGGCTGAGTGTGGACTAGCACAAGAATGAGAAACTCCTGTGGGCCCCCACCCTTTTGTAGGCTTTACCTCCAGGAATACCACCAGGTTCTCATTGTGAACATCTGGGAAATCCCCTCTAGGTTCTGAAAGGGAGAGGGAAAGAGTTATTACAAAATAAACTAAGTGCCTTCTCCATAACAAAGGCCTATTCTATATGGAAAAGTACTTTTCAGGCCTTATCCTACCTGGGGGAAGGGAATTCCTCTCAATCTATCTCCCTCTAGCACTCATGCCACTCCAAAGGAGGGGGTAGGGGCAACAAAACACAGTCACAGATATTAAATCGTCATGGAAATAGACTGAGAATGCTGTAGCCAGAGAAGGAGTAGGAATTATAGAGAAAAATATATATATATATATACATATATATATATATATATATAGCACTGGAGAAAGAATTTGTGAAGGCCACAGCCTGAGATACATGACCATGAAAAGAATTAAGATTTGGCTGGAAGACTGTAGAATGATCTCCTCACCCACACTTTACCATTTATAGAATACTCCATCCAACAGCAGAATGCACATTCTTCTCAAGCTCCTATGGAGCAGTCACTCATACAGATCACAAAACACACTTTAAGAAATTTAAAAGACTAGAAATCATACAAGTTATGTTCTCTGACCACAACGAAATTAAACTAGAAATTAATAACAGGAAAATAGCCAGAAAAATTCTAAATATTTAGAAATTAAACAACATACTTCTAAATAACCCATGAGTCAAAAGAGTCTCAAGAGGAATTAAAGAATCCTCATAAAGAAATAAAAAACAAAGACAAGTTAAATTTAATAGAGAGGAAAAGCCTTGAATAGCACAAGAAAGGATTTTCAAATAGCTGATAAGTATGTGAAAAATTGCTTAACATGATCACCAGGAAAATAAAAAATTAAAATGATAAAAATTTCTAAAGTGACAATTCTAGGTGGTGAGAAACACAGGAGTCTACTGGAATGTTGATGAAAATATAAACTGATATAATAACTTTGGAAAACTGGCCGTATCTGAACATATGCATATGATATGATCTAACAGTGTCTTCTAGGAATATCCCAAGCAGTAATATTACCCTCCTTCAATTTTTTTTTAACTATAGGAATTTTCACAGAATTATTTATAATAGGCAAACCAGGACATAATCTAAATATTTCTCAATAAGAGAAAGCAATTCATAACTGAATTGTGGCACAATAATACAATGGACACATAGTATAGAAAAATGAACTAGCATGCTACAAGCAAAAGCAAGAATAAATCTCACAATCAAAAACCTGAATGAAAGACACAAACTCCCAAATAATCTAAGCTATATGATCATTTATTTTTTTTTATTTAATTGATTGGCGTGACATTAGTTAATAAAATTATGTAGATCTTGAGCGTACGATTCAATAATACATCATTTATATATTGTACTGTGTATTTACCACCCAAAGTCAAATCTTCTGTCACCATATATTTGACCCCATTCACCCTTATTTACCAACTTCCCTCCCCTCTTTCCCTCTGGTAACCACTAAACTGTTGTCTGTGTCTACGAGTTTTTGCTTGTTTGTCTTGTTTGTTTGTTGCTTTCAGTTTTATATCTCGCATATAAGTAAAATCATATGGCTCTCAACTTTTTCTGTCTGACTTATTTCCCTTAGCATGATAATCTCAAGATTTATCCATGTTGTTACAAATGGCAGTATTTTATTCTTTCTTATGGCTGAGTAATATTTCATCGTATATATGTACCACATCTTTATTCAATCATCTATCAAAGGACACTTCAGTTGTTTCCATGTCTTAGCCACCATGAATAATGTTGCAAAGAAGATAGGGGTACATATATCTTTATGGATAAATGTTTTCAAATTTTGAGGGTAGATATCCAGAGAGGGATTGCTAAAAATAGAATATGGTAATTCTATTTTTAGTTTTTTGAGAAACCTTTATACTGTTTTCCATAGCAGCTGTACGAATTTACATTCCTGCCAGCAGTGTATAAGGGTTCCTTTTTCCCCACAACCTCTCCAACACTTGTCATTACTTGTCTTGTTGATAATAGCCATTCTAACAGGTGTGAGGTGACATTTCATTGTAGTTTTGATTTGTATTTCCCTAATAGCTAATGAAGTTGAGTAACTTTTCATATGTCTGTTGGGCATTTGTATATCTTCTTAGGGGAATTGCAACAAAAGAATAAAATACTTAAGAATAAACCTAACAAAGAATGTAAATGACCTATACACTAAAAACTGCAAGACATTTTTAAAAGAAATTGAAGAAGACACAAAGATATGGAAAGATATTCCATTTTTGTGGATTGGAAGAATCAACATAGTTAAAATGGCCATATTACTCAAAGCAATATACAGATTTAATGCAATCCCCATCAAAATTCCAATGTCATTTTTTAAGGGAAATAGAACAACAACAAAAAAATCATCAGATATGTTTAGAATCACAAAGGATCCAAATAGTCAAAGGCCAAAAGTATCACACTGCCTAACTTCAAATTATACTACAAAGGGATGATAATCAAAACAGCATGGTATTGACAGAAAATAGACACACAGACCAATAGAACAGAACTGAGAGCCCAGAAATAAACCCACATATATATGAACAAATAAGTTTTGATAAAGGAGCCAAAAATATACAACAGAGAAAAGAAAGCCTCTTTAATAAATGGTGCTAGGAAAATTGGAAAGTCACATGCAAAAGAATGAAACTAGATTGCTATCTGTTACCATACACCAAAATAAACTGAAAATGGTCAAAGACATAAATAAAAGACCTGAAACAATAAACTGCACATAAGAAAACATAGGTATTAAACTCATAGACTTTGGTTTTAGAGAGGACTTTATAAATTTGACCTCAAAGGCAGGGGAAGTAAAAGTAAAAATAAATGAATGGGATTATATCAAACTAAAAAGCCTCTACACAGCAAAAGAAACCACCAACAAAACAACGAGGTAATCCCTCCAATAAGGGGCTAATATCCGAAATGTAAGGAACTCATACAACTCAACAACAAAAAAATCAATCCAATTAAAAAATGGGCAGAGAATCTGACCAGACATTTCTCCCAAGAACACATGCATATGGCCAACATACAAATGAAAAGATTATTTTTACATGAAGTTCAAAAAGAGAAAATATAATTCTTGGTATTAGAATGCAGAACAGTGGTTACCTGTGGAAAAAAAGAATAGAGTGATGCAGGGTGGTGGTGTGTGAAAGGCATTCCTGAGATGTTGGTGGTGTTTTATATCTCAGGTTTTTGGTAGTTATATGGATATGTTCTTTTTGTGACAACTCACCGAACTGTATACTTTAATTTTGTGTATTCTCCATAGTATGTTTCATTTCAATTAAAAAGTTTATTTAAAAACTTGAAGATAAAATACCTTCATGGTGCAAAAAACGGTTCTTCATGTTCCAACACTTATGGTTCTATACAACCCACGTGCTCTTATTCTTTGTATCTAAGACATTAAATATTAAAATATTTAAAGAGCTGTTTTAGCAGACTCTTACTTTTGTGTAGAAATAAAATAAAGTTGTTTATTTTGGAAGTTTGACTCACATTCCAAGAAGTTGTATAATTTCCTGTCTGATAGAGGAAAGTTCCTTGTTTCAATAATAAATGACCTTTCTGTGTCCTCTACAGTATTAGAAAAACATCCTTCTGTAAAATTCTCTTTAGGTTTTGAGTTTCTTTTCAGTGTTATTTATGTTCCATCCAAAGTCAGAGAAGAGCGGTGAAATTCCTGTGTTTGGATTCCACCGTTGATTGTAAGCTAGGGGCCAGAGCCCTCACAGTTGTGAGCCTAACTGCTTTATGTCTGTGCTTACATGTGTATCTCGTTCACCACAATGCATTAATAGTGCTTGACTATTTTTATCCTTAGGATAAAGGATTTTTTTTTTTTTTGGTCAATAAAGCAAATAGAAAAATATAGAATTTTAAGTCAAATTGAATTTTGATAAATGTACCTGATCTTTGATGGTTAGACTATTAGAAGCAAGTGTATTAATTTATTTTAGCTTTAGGACTTTCTTAAGTGGCCCATAATAAATTACATTCTTGCATTAATACATAGTAATTCAAATTGTTAATTCTTACAGAAATATTTTTCATTATATTAGGGACAAAATGATCCAAGATTTTAAAAATTATTTGTCCTATTTTAGTTAACTAATAACCGCAAAGATTTTTTTTTAATCTTAAAAGGAAATAATAGCTATATGCATTGAATGTATAGATTTATAGATTTATACCTTGATAAATCTATTGCTCTAGAAAAAAAAATCAGTAAATAAAAGAGAAATGATCTGAAAAGCACCAGTCTTATTTCTTCAATTTTGAAACTAAAATGAGAAGTAGGGACTGTGTTTTATGATTACTAACATAATTTGGGGGCATCAGAATATATATGGCTATTTTTAGCAAAAGATGAATTATTGCAGCCTCTTGGGCTGAAAACTGTACATGGAAGAATGTTAATTGTATCAGTCTTTGCCAGGTTTCTTCCATTCAATCAGTCCCAAGCTTTAGATAATTTACATATTGGTGAGCCAATCGCTACCTCACTATGTAATGGTCCACACTAGTTTTTGCTTTTATTTTTTCTTCTTGCAATGTTAAAGCCATTTCTCAAATATTTATCTTCCCCTTTTCCTTTCAAACTAAAAATAAGCCTAGATGATTCCTGTGTGATGGAGAAAGAGGCTGTATTGAGTAATGGAAAAATGAAAACACTTGGAATTTGAAAGCTTGGCTTCTAGTCCTGGCACTTTTCCTCAGCATTTCTTTGGTCATGTAAGTCTTTCTGAGTCTCAGTTTCTTCATTTGTAAGTTGTGGATAATAGTTTTTGTTCCACTTACCTGACTGTTGTTGTAAGCAACCGAGGTAAACGTGGAAGTTTGTGAAAACCTATTACATAAATGCAAGGTGTTATTATTTCTACTACTTTTATGAATTTATTGGGACTGGACTTCTAAGATGATGTCCCTGTGCCTTACTCAGTCACTTGACTTACAGCAAATTTGTTTTTTGTTGGACCTTGAAATTTCTAGAATTTTTTCAATATTGCAACCTGTAGGGAATACTTAAAGCTTTAAAAACTAAGGAAAGCATCTGCTTTATTTGGATGAAAGCGCTTTGCCAAGGCTACCAAAATCTGTTTTAGATAGTTGTAGAATTAGGCGGAAGGGGGTCAGGGAAGGCAGGGGGAGATATCGCCTAAGAGATCTGAATCACTGGCAATCTCTATGTATTTAAATAAATTAAACTAGAGCAGAGGGGCTAACCCTTGCAAAAGTGCTACCGGGGGCACCCAAGGCCATTTGTTGAAAGATATTGGCTCTAATTCAGTTACTTCTAAGTAACTTCCAGCTCTTTTTTTCCCCATGACCTTACAATTTGGCTCCCCTTGCTAGTCGGCACCACTTCCACACTCGCCCTTTTCCAGACTGTAGCAGTGCTCCCCACCCTTCTTTGCTTGCCTCTAAATGCCAGAGCTTTAGGTTGCCAACAGGCAAACACAGTCTATTTCTTCCCCCAGTGGCTGCTTTGAGTGTCTCAAACCGTTTGTTTCATTTATTGAACTTGGAGACACGAAGATAAAGAAAACTTATGGGAAGGCTCCTGAAGTTTTAAAGTGGGCTGACTCATATGCCCGAGGTTACACTGACCTTTTAGAGTCCTCAGAACTTTCTCAATGTACCATGAGATCTCTCTAACCACTTGTTATCAGAGAAGTAGTAATCCATACTTCCCAGTAGATAGTTGCAGCCCCCAACCGTGGTTTGGAAATACAGCCTGAAAGATAGCACAAGCACCCTGTGTCACATGTGGCTTTGTGTGGCAGGACCATAGTTTGGTCCAGTCATTCTACTTCAGGATTTCCTAAACTAGTCAAAAGGATTTGTATTGTGAAATGGAACACGCTAGCATCTTCCCAACTATTTACACATTATGCATTTATTGTTATACTAGATTTCATATACTTCTAAATTATATTTTCAATGCTAACGTCTAGTGATTTCTAATTGTGTTTCAGAGAATAGTGCGGAAAATTGCGTGTGGAATATTGGCAATAAGGAGAAAGGAGGGGTGCAGGACAGTTGCCCAGAACATCACTAGTAACTTGTTGGGCAGGATTTTCCCTCTCCTCCTCAAGAGGGTGTGATAATCTACTCAGCCAATAGAGAAATAGTTTAATAATACTGCAGCCAGGGATCTCTGAGAAATGCTTTTAATTCCCCACACTGGTCTTAGCAACAATGTTTCTATATTAATGTCAATTTCCATTAGCTCATAGCATTTACTGGTGGGAAAACAGAAAAATCTGTCAGGTTACTCATATTAATCAGTACATAGTCTGATTTGGCTACTACATATTGCATAATATTATTCATATTTTAATTGTATAATTCCTTAAAATATTTTATATATATTTTTTGTTCCAATTTCAACATTTTCTGGTTATTCCATAGAAAATTTCTTTTTGTATTTCTGTGCCATTTACAAGTGGTAAGGATTTCTAAAACGCATTTTTTTCCTAAATAATAGTTTAGCTTTCAAATTTTTTTATTTAGATGCAATAATCTGAGAAAGTATCTCCCCTACTTGGAAAGTCAGTGCTTTAGTCAAAACACTTTTACTTTCTACTGTTGCCCCTTCCTCCTCTGATTTTTATGCATCTTTCAAACCTTAAGTGAAATAAATGTCCCTTCTCAAGGAAACTTCCTGTAAATCCCAGGACTAGCTTAGATCCTCCAGTAAGACATACACATAGCTCCCAGTATCTTAAGTTCATGTCAAATTATACTGTTCTTAGTAAATGCTAATTTATATAATTGTTTGTTTGGGTTTAATTGCTCTATTTCTGGACTTTAGGCTCCATTAAGGCAGGTATCATGCTTGTCTTGAATACTGCCGAAATCCTTTTGTCTAATGAAGTACCTGTCACTTGGTAGAGGCTCAAAAATATTTTCATATGAGAGAAGAATGAATAAACCAACATCTCTTTGGCACACAGTTCCTGGTGAACCTAAAACATGTAATCCTGATGAAACCTGGAACAAATTCAGGAGCATTTCTGCTCACTAGTTGACCAGGTACAGAAGCAACAGAGGTAGGAAAGTCTGCTCTCTGAATCTTGCTTCAGTTCACAAAGTTTTGTGATGTATTAATTCTCCCAATCTTTTCATACCAATTTCAGAATCAGAAGCTATGTAGAAATCTGTGTTTTGTACTTCTGAACCTCTTTGGTGGACCACCTGTCAACTTTATGTCATATGTAGAATCTAACCCTAAAACATAGTGGTGTTTTCAGTGCTCATTCGATTTGAACACCATATAGTCTGTTGGACTCAGTTTCTTATCTACATTTTCAGAAGCAAAAATCTAGACCTACTACTCCCATTGCTGTTAGAAGATGTCAATAAATGGCCGGAAATATAAAGAATGGAACATTTCTTTAATTCTCTTTTCAACATTTCAGTTAAAGAGATTACTAACAACCATACCTTTTTAAGACCTGCTACACATATTAAGAATTTGTTGTTCTTAATCCATGCCTATATGGTCATTTAATACATGACAAAGGAGGCAAACATATACAATGGAGTAAAGACAGTCTCTTCAATAAATGGTATTGGGAAAACTGGACAGGTACATGCTAAAAAATGAAACTAGACAACCTTCTCACACCATATATAAGAATAAACTCAAAATAGATTAAAGATTTAAATGTGAGACCTGAAACTATAAAACTCCTGGAAGAAAACATAGGCAACAAACTTCTGACATTACTCTTAGCAATATTGTTTTCTGATATATCTCCTTGGGCAAAGAAAACAAAAGAAAAAATAAACAAATGGGACTACATCAAACTAAAAAGTTTTTGCACAGCAAAGGAAACCATCAACAAAGCAAAAAGACAACATACCGAATGGAAGAAGATATTTGCCAACGATACATCTGATAAGAGGTTAATATCCAAAATTTATAAAGAACTCATACAATTTAACACCAAAATAATCAAACTATCCAAATAAAAAAATGGGTAAAGGACCTGAATAGGCATTTCTCCAAAGAGGACATACAGATGGACAAAAAACATATGAAAATATGCTCAATGTCACTTATCATCAGAGAAATGCAAATTAAAACCACATCTGTCAGAATGCAAATTAAAACCACACCTCACATCTGTCAGGATAGCTATCATCAAAAAATTCAAAAAAACACAGAAAACAAAAAAACAAATGTTGGCGAGGATGTGGAGAAAAGGGAACCCTCATGCACTGTTGGTGGGATTGCAAATTGGTACAGCCACTATGGAAAACAGTTTGAATGTCCCTCAAAAAATTAAAAATAGAAATACCTTATTACTCAGTAATTCTGCGTATTTATCTAAAGCAAACCAAAATACTAAATCAAAAAGATATATGTACCCCTATGGTCACTGCAGTGCTATTTACAATAACTAAGATATGGAAGCAACCTAAGTGTCCATCAATAGACAATTGGATAAATAGGTAGTGGTACATACATAAAATGAAATATTACTCAGCCATTAAAAAAATGAAATCATACCATTTGCAAAAATGTACCTATAGGGTATTATGCTAACTGAGATAAGTCAGACAGAGCAAGACAAATACCATTCGATTGCACTTATATGTAGAATCTAAGGAATAAAATGAACAAATGAAAACAGACTCATGGATACAGAGAACAAACTGGTCATTGCCAGATGGGAGGAGGGATTGAGGGGCTGGCTGAAAAAGGTGAAGGGATTTACAAGTACAAATTGGTGGTTACAAAATAGTCACAGGGATGTAAAGTACAGCATAGGGAATATAGTCAATAATATTGTAATAACTATGTATAGTTCCAGGAGGGTACTAGACTAATTGAGGGGATCACTTTGTAAATATACAAATGTTTAAGCACTATGCTGTACACCTGAAACTAATACAAAATAATATTGAATGTTAACTCTAATTGAAAAATAAAAATTAAAAAAAAAAGAATTTTTCATTCTAATTACTCAGCTATACTGAGGCAGCCATCAATTGAGCCTACTTGCTTGCCAAATATTAGAATATGACCATAAATAAATAAATAATAAGTGAAATAATAAGCAAGTCAAAGACAAGAAAAGCAAAGACAAGTAATCCTTGAACCATTTTATTGAACACTAAAAAGTCATTTTAATGACAACGTTCCTTTGCTTTAGTGGAAACAGACTAAAACCATATTCTCTCATGATTTTTCAATTAAGATACTGTTTGTTGTATACCCACAAAGTAATATTCTTATCCACCCCTTTCTATAAAGACATGATACAAGAGACTTAAAGGCCCCAATAATTATCATGCAATCTTTCAATCCTAGGTAACATTAAAAATTTGGCCTTTAATTTTTTTTTAAACAAGGTAAACAACTCAAGGTCAGTTTGTTTATCCCAAGTGTCAATGTGATTTGTTGTGTTTGTTGTGAATATATGTTTTTGGAAGGTATGCTTTGAGCACAATATAAACATTCAACAATTGTTGACTAACAAATAATTGAAATCATCATAGTCTTTATACTTAACTTGATTTAAAAATATGGGACTTGGATGCTGGTTTAAAATGTTTTAAAACTTTTGTTTCCCTTCACCATAGTGCTTGTGCTATCAGAATGAACACGTGGCAGAAATTAGGGACCAATGCCAAACATATGGTGTCCACAACCAGTCAGCATAAACTTTGGAATGCTAATTGCAAAGAAGAGCCAAATGAAATGTTTAATAGCACACATATGGCCAGTTGAGGATTTCTTAATACTGACTTCTCTAAGGCCTGTAAATATCTTTGACATGTAGAACAAACTTTAATGTTTCAAGAAAGACCATGAGTAAATACAGTCTTTTAAAAGGTTTGTATATTTTTTAAAATATGCAAGTAAAATATAATTTTCACATATTTATTCAACTTATAACATGCCTTTTCCAAAATTGTATGCATCTTAGAAGTGCCTGCTAATTACCCTATTTTTTAGCTGGAAGCTGGTCAATTTAAGAATGCAATACTTTTCCCTGAACTAAATACATAATAATTCCATGAAAACAAATGCCACAGCAGCATAAATCTAATATCTAGCTAAATGCTGCATTTGTTTTAAGCACTAATTATGGAAAACTTTTCAGCTAGAAAGAAGCTAGAGATCACCTAGTTTAATGTTTCACTTGATAAATGAGGAAATTGTGATACACAGAAGTTATATGACTTGCTTAATGCTCACAGCTTGTATGTGGCCGAGCCCAACTAAATCAGTGTCCTTTTCATTATGTTACACTGTCATACAAAATATATTATTATGTAAAAATAATTTTAATAGCTCTTAAGGCTTTATTGGAATGATCATTTGTTCAGAAACAAAACAAAAATAATTTTGACCTTTTCTTCAAAGGCCTTTTGGGCACCTGTTTCCAGTGTCTTCTCTCTATAGACTCCATCTTGCCCCTTTACACAAAGTTGGTCCTTCCAGTTACTATACTATCTCAACATGTAAAAACCACCTGTTGAGCCAGCACCAGTCTTAGACTTTGCTCTCCTACCTGCTCTCTCAAATCATTGTTTCTGATCTCATCACAAATCTAAGGCCTAAGTAAGTTAAGATTGGCTTACCTCACTTGGTCATAAGACTATGGAGATTCAAGGATGGGGTACAGATTTCAGGTGATTATTTTTACAGACAATCGCTGTATAAGTAAATGGTTATATTTATGTAAAGTCTAAGGCCAAACTTTTAAAGTACAATTTGCTACTCTGCAATTTACCTCATTTATGTAGCAAATTCGTAAAAATCAATCCACAAAATATTTCTTTAGAAATTTCTAATTGTTTCATCTTGATACACATTTCTAAAATACCTCACCTAAAACATAGTAAAATTTTAAAATTTTATTTGTTTTGTTTTGTTTTTGCTAAGAATACATACATTTCACAAATCCTTTGTGATAGTTATCTATTGCTGCATAACAAATTACCCCAGAACATAATGTTTTAAATGACAGTCTTTAGTAAAGCAATGACTATTCATTTGCTTATGATAATGGAAATTGACCACAGTTCAGTGAGTATGGTTCTTCTGTGCTCTATATGGTGTTGGTGGAGGGGACCTTGACTGGAGCTGAAAGTTTTCAGATGGCCTCACTTGTATATCTAGTTCCCCTGCTGGTGTGGTGACAATGGCTGAGGCCCAGCTGGGATGGCTGGGCCTTTCTATTCCAGTGGTATTGTCTGGGCTCTTTCATATGTCTGTCCAGTACTTTGGTTTTCCTCCATATGAATAATGTGGACTTCTGTTCATGGTAGCTGACTTCCAGGTGAATAAAAGCTGAAGCTGCCAAGTTCTAGGCCTACTAAGTCCTAGGCCTAGGAATGACAAAGGGTTACTTCCACTGAGTTTTATTGATCAAAGAAAGTCATAAGACCATGGAGATTCAAGGACAGGGTACAGATTTCAGGTGACTATTTTTACAGATAATCACTGTATAAATAAATGGTTTATATTTATGTAAAACAAATAAGAATGAGAGTATGACTCTATCTTTAACTACCAATTCTCTTTCACTATAACATTGGTAAAACCCTGAATCAAAAATAACAAAGATATTAATGATTGTTTTTGTTTTATCTAGGTTCTTTCTTCTTTGTTATATGATTAGGTGTAACCTTCTGCTCTACTTCTGCATTTTATGTTGGTTCACACAGGTACTTGTGGAATCCTAGGATTGAGGCTAATATGTTAACAATCTTCACAGGTTAAATTGCTGAAAATTAAGTCTTTAATACACAAAATATAATTGCCTTTTTTTAAAAAAAAACTATTTTTTAGAGCAGTTTTAGGTTCATAGCAAAATTGAGAAGATACGGGAAGATACTCTCTGTCTTCACACATGCATGACCTCCTCAATATCAGCATTTCCCACCAGAGTGTTACACTTGTCACAACTGATAGACTTTAATTGACATGTCATAATCACCCAAATTCTATTGTTTACCTTAGGGTTTGCTCTTAGTGTTGTACATTTTACAGGTTTGGACAAATATATAATAATATATTCCTGTATTATAATATTATACAGGATATTTTCACTGCCCCCAAAATCCTTTGTGCTCCACCTATTTATCTCTCTCTCCCCGCTTTCCCACCCCTGGCAACCACTGAACTTTCTACTATCTCCATAGTTTTGCATTCTCTAGAAAATCATATAGTTGAAATCATACTATATGTAGCCTTTTCAGATGAGCTTCTTACACTGTGTAATATGCATTTAAGATTCCTCCTTGAGTTTCTTCTTTTCTCTTTTAATGGCTTAATAACTCATTTTTTTTAGTGCTGAATAATATTTCATTGTCTGTATATATCACAGTTTATTGATCCATTTACCTACTGAAGGCATCTTGGTTGCTTCCAACTTTTGGCAATTATAAATAAAACTGCTATAAACATCCATGTACAAGTATTTTTGTAGACTGAAGTTTCCAGCAACTTTGGGTAAATACCAAGAAGCATGATTGCTGGATCATATGGTAGGAGTATGTTTAGTTTTATAGAAAACTGCTAGATTTTCTTCCAAGGTGGCTGTATCATTTTGCATTTCCACCAGCAATCAATGAGTGTTTTTTATTCTCCACATTCTCATCAGCATTTGGTATTGTCAGTGTTCCAGATTTTAGCCATTCTAATAATGTGTGCTGTGGTATCTCATTGCTGTTTTAATTTGCTTTTCCCTGATGACATATGATATGAAGCATATTTCATATGCTTATTTGCCATTTGTATATTTTCTCTGATGAGATATATGATAAGGTATTTGGCCCATTTTTTAAATTGAATTGTTTGTTTTCTTATCATTGAGATTTAAGAGGTTTTTTTTTTGTATATTCTGAATGACAATCTATTATCAGATTTGTCTCTTGCAAATATTTTTCCCAGTCTGTGGCTTGAATTCTCATTCTATTGACATTGAATTTTGCAGAAAGGAAGTTATTAATTTTAATGAAGTCTAGCTTATCAGTTATTTCTTTCAAAAGTATTGCCTTCGGTGTTGTACCTAAATAGTCACCACCAGATACAAGTTCATCTAAGTTTTCTACCTTCTAGAAATTTTTATAGTTGTGTTTTACATGTTGGCTTGTGAACCATTTTGAGTTATTTTTTGTGAAGGCTGTAATATCTGTTTAGATTTATATTTTTTGCATGTGGATGTATAGCTGTTCCAGCACTATTTGTTGAAAAGACTTTGCTTCATTGTATTGTCTTTGCTCCTTTGTCAAAGATTAGTTGACTTTACTCATGGAGGACTATTTCTGGGCTCTCTGTTCTATTGATCTACTTGTCTATTTTTCACCAATACCACACTGTCTCAATTACTGTAGCTTCTTAGTAAGTCTTAAAGTTGGGTACTGTCAGTTAGTTGTCCGATTTTATCCTTCTTCAATATTGGGTTGAGTATTCAAGGTCTTTTGCCTCTCCATATAAACTTTAGAATGAACGTGTAAATATCTACAAAATAATATGCTGGGAGTTTAATAAATTGCATTGACTCTATAGATTAGGTTGGAACAATGGCCGTCTTGACAATATTGAGTCTTCTTATCCATAAACACAGAATATCTCTTCATTTATTTAGTTATTCTTCATTTTGTTCATTAAACTTTTGTAATTTTCTTCATAGTTTGTTAGATTTATATTTAAGTATTTTACTTTTGGGGGTGCTAATGTAAATGGTATTGTGTTTTTAATTTCAAATTCCCATCGTTTATTATTGGTATCAAAACAAAAAAAAGCAATTGACTTTCATATTTTAACCTTGTATTCTGTAACCTTATATTCTTTATTAGTTTCAAGAGTTTTGGGTTGATTTTTTTTTTTTCAGATTTTCTACACAGACTATTATGTCATCTGTAAACAAAGACGGTTTTATTTCTTCATTCCCAATCTGTATACATTATGTTTCCTTTTCTAGCCTTATTGTATTAGCAAGAATTTCAAGTATGAGTTGAGAAGGAGGGGTGAGAGAGAACATCTTTGTCTTGTACTTGATGTTAGTGGAAAAGTTCTACTTTCTCACCGTTAAGAATGATATCAGCCGTAGTTTTTATTTGTTTTTGTTTGTTTGTTTGTTTGTTTGTTTGTTTTTTATCAAGTTGAGAAAGTTTCTAACTACACCTAGTTTTCTGAGAATTTTTATCATAAATAGGTGTTGGTATATCTTCTTTTTTAACCACATTCACTCTCCCTAATTTTTAATTAATGTTTCTCTCCCCAATTTTTATGGCACTAGTCCACTGTATATAAGAAATCGAGAATATTTTACCTTCCTCCAATCCAAAATTGCTCTATCACTTTTATCTGCAAAATGATAAAAATATGGACTGTGAAATATCTATAAATAATGGTCTACCTGAAAATAAAAGGTTTAATATACTTGTGTGACTTTGAGGGGGAAAATATGGAGAGAGGTATTGATTTTAATCTGGAAGGCTATGCCTTATCTTCAAATTTTATTTACTCTATGATTATTTTCTCACTTCCTTTATTAACCTCCCTTTATGTATTTTTCTACTGTTCACACAATCCCCAAGGTGTAAGCATCTTTTCTTTTTGAGAATTTGATCTTCGGTTGTTTCATACTTACTATGTGTATGAATCTCTTTAATTTATATACCAAGTAAATTTAATATTATTCCAAATATTCAATTTCTATATCAAATAATGACTTAACTATTCATGCTAATGATAGATTAGGGATATCTTCTTTGAAGAAAGAGATAAGAAAGGACATTCCAGACTGAGGAAACAATGTGAATGTATGTATGTGTCAGGAAATTGTAGAGAATGTTCAGGAAATGATGAGTTATTCTGCATGACAAAAATAGGCCTAAAAGTACATCTTAAAGATCTAATCTAATTTATAGCATGTTTGCTTAGGCTGAGTAGTGCTTTTATAATGTTTAAATTATTAGTAAATATTTAATATCTGGGAATTTCACATTACATTTAAGATTCCCAGTTTGTCTTAAAACACTGAAATAGAAACTCAGCTTGTTTTCAGCATGGCAATATAAATTCATCAGGCTAGGATGAGTTCTGTAATAAATAGCTATAAATTTTTAGTAACTTAACACAATAAATATTTATTTTTTCCCAAAGCAATGGTTCAACAAAGGTGTTTCTGATCTGGCACCTTTTCTGGATAACCCTCTACCAAGTGATATATATCAAAGGCACAAGCTCATTTTATTTTATGATTGCATCCTCTAGGTCTTTGACGTTCTTTCTATTCATCAGAGGAAAGAAGAGAATAGAGAACTATGCATGGGTGGGTTTTATGGTCCAGGCCTAGATATGATGTCAGTCTTACTTATGTTTCATGATCTAGAAGTCAAACACATGCCTTACCTAATGGCAATGAAGCCTGTCAAATAAATAGCTGGGTGCTCAGGAAGAAAAGAAAACGGTTTATGAACAATTGGCCAATTTCTACTACATGACAACTGGTTGGAGGTGAATAGTCTCCACTTCCTTTATCATGTGTCCATTCTTTTACCATAGTCTGCACCCAGACTGCTGAACTCATCTGGGTTGCCTTTCTGACCACTTTGGGCATTTGAATGTGTAAACTTCAGAATAGAAAATGGAAAAGTACATGTCTGAAAGTAGTGAAAAGAGCTCTTCTGGAAAGGTAAATGAGTTAGTAGACCTCATATTGGAATTTTTCTTTAAGTGAGGGCACAATTATCTTTTTAGGTTGATGGGCCATATAAAGATGTACCAAGAGAAACAATTATATGATCTTTCAGTCAATCACTGAATATTTAATAATTCGGCATTGCTTTTGCTGTACTTCTCCATGAAATACAATATTTGTGGCATTTTTATGGTGCCAATATTTGTCTCATAGTCAGAGAACTCTGATTTATGGGCTGTGATTTTGGATGATGGAGAAATATTTCATACATAACTTAGTTGTTTGATATTTTTCTCTTTAAACCTGTCAATTCCTTGATTGCTCAGATTAAGTTTATAAATGTCAGGATAAAGCTAGCATTTTTTGAAAAGCCTTGTGTTTGCAGGCATAATTTTTTAAAAGGTGTATCTCTTAAGCCTGAGAACATCTTAGGAATTTCTATTGTGATCTTCCTTTATGCACTAGCTAAAGGGAAGAAAATAATGGTAAATATTTACATAAATGTCAGTAATAGAAAGGAAGCTGGACACCATTGAATCTAACCTCGCTGTATAATGAAGTCACTAAAGTTACAGGAGATAAACTGCTTTGTCCAAGTACTCAGAACCATTTAAATTTGGGGGAACTTCTAGGTAGTCTTACAGCATAATCTTTTATTGATCTCCAAACCATCATTAAATTCTACCAACACCTTTGAGTTGATGGTTTAGGGGATATTCTGGGTAGTGTCAGCAAAGAAAGGAGAGGCTTCAGGTGGAGCACAGACAGACATAGACTTGGAAGTGTAGCATGGAACTGGATTAGAGTGAGTATTATATAATACCATTTTCGAAATACACTAGAGGTAGATGATCCCTAAAGAGATTTGGTAAGCTATCAGAGCCTCCAAATATACATAAAGTAAATGATACTGTCTCCTACTATTGTGGTATCCAGCCAGTATTGTCCTCACAGTTTGGTCCAAGCTCACCCACACTCTGCTACCACCCTGATCCAAGGCAGAAAGAATATGGGTAGGCACACTTTCTTTGCTGGATCAGAAACAAGTTTCCCTTGTGCTATTTTTGCTGGATTCTCATGTCCTATTGTCCAGTTTTGTCAGTCTATTATCCAGATTCTTTATTGCTTTCATCATTTTTGTTTCCACACTTTCCTTCTCTAGGATATCAATTCTGTCTTCTATACCTCTTAATTCTCCATATTACATAGCCCAACTCCCAGCTCTAGATACTCTTTGTCTCACCTATTCTGACCATCCTAATCCTCCAATGATAGATTTATTTGCTCTTTATTTATCTCCAAACTGTACTAAACAGCCTAAGCTTGCACCATAAATTTAAGATTAAAATTATCTGGCCATTAAATATGTGATTTACAGTAGCTTTGTGTGTGTGAATAAGGTTACCTGGTTCTAGAAAAAAGTATTGTCAATTCCTGCTTCATATCTTTATTTTTGTTGTTATAACAGAGTTGTATAAAAACATTGATTTTAGGGAAGCTAACCCTTCCTAACTATGTATTTGATTGGAGTTCATACACTAGCGAAAAGCTTTTCTGCTCTAAATTAATTTTATTAACAAGAGTCATTGATATTGGACTAGGTACTGGGAAGGGCAAACATAGTAGTACAATGAGAGGTTTAGTATTGATTAAATTGTCTCTGGGTTCCATTTAATTTCCAAAGATATTTCGGAGCCTAGTTCTCAGAATTCAACTTCATCTATTCTTAAAGTCTTAACAAATTCATTCTGACAAAAACAGAAATACATGTAGGTATACATCAGAAAAATTAGATAAGGTATTAAAGTTTTAGAAATCTAAAATTGACTTTAAAAAATGTCGGAAATCTAATAAGCTTTGGAAAAACAAATGTGCTTTAAAAATATGTAAAGTTGCCCTCTAAAAAATAAATTTTTACTAAGATTCTTCATGAATAATATTCTGGATCTTGGTATATCACAAAATCTCTTTTAATCTCTAAATTTGGTCTCTCTAATCTTAATTTATAAGTTCATTGTTATCTTAAAGTCTCTAATAATTTCATTTTCATATGTCTTATGATTATTTAAAATTGCATACTAGATGTTTTATATAAAAGTAAAATAGAAAATAGAAGAGGTAACACTTCCCAACTCACTTTATGAGGCTGATATATTACTCTGACATCAAAACCAAAGACGTCACATAAAAAGAAAACTCAGACCAATATCTCTTATTAATACTGACGGAAAAAAAATCCTCGACAAAATAGTATAAAGCTGAATCAACCAACATATAAAAGAATTATACTTCATGACCAAGTAGGATTCACCCCAGAATGCAAGATTAGTGTAAATCAATTAATATAATACATAATATCTATAGAATAGAAAATTAAAAATACATGATCACCTCAATAGACACAGAAAAAGCACTTGATAAAATGCAATAATTTTTTTAGGTAAAACCACTCAACAACTTAGGAATAGAACAGAGCTTAATCTGATAAAGAGCATCTATAAAAAAACCACAACTAACATCACACCTAATGGTGAAAGACTAAATGCTTTCACCCTATAATCAGGAACAAGAAAAGGATTTCCATTCTTACCACTTCTATTTAACATTGTACTGGGAATTTTAATCAGAGAAATTAGGCAAGAGAGAGAAATAAATAGCATTAGATTGGAAAGAAGTAAAACTATCTCTATTTGCAAATGACATAATCTTATATATAAAATAATCTAAGGAATCAACTAAAAAACTATTAGAACAAATAAACCAGTCAGCAAGGTTAGAGGATACAAAATAAAGATAGAACATTTCATTTTATTTCTATACACGTGTAACGCATAATCTGGAAATAAAATTATTAAAATAATTGATTTACAATATCACCAAAAATAATAAAACATTTAGGAATAAATTTTTTAAAGAAATGCAAAACCTACACTCTCAATATTACAAAATATTGTTGAAAAAAGTTAAAGAACACTTAAGTTACTGAGAAAACATTCCATATTGATGGATTGAAAGACATATCTTGTTAGAATGGCAATACTCCCTAAACTGATCTACAGATTCAATACAATACCTATGAGAATCCCAGATTATTTCTTTGTGGAAGTTGACAAACTGATTCTAAAATTCACAGAGAATAGCAAAAGTCCCAGAATACTTAAATCTATCTTGAAAAAGAAAAACAAAGTTAGAAAGCTGATTTCAAAACATTCTGCAAAGCAATACTAACCAAGATGGTGGTACTAGCCCAGGATAGACATAGATCAATGGAATAGAATTGAGAGTCCAGAAATAAACCCATACATCCATGGTCAACTAACCTTGGCAAGATTGCCAAGACCAACTAATGGGGAAAGAAATAGTCAATGATCAGTGCTAAGACAACTAGATATCCATAGTCAAAAGAATGAAGCTTGACACTTACCTCATACCATATAAAAATTAATTCAAAATCAGTCACAGGATGAAAGGCATATAAGAGCTAAAATTATTTAAATTATTTAAAATTATTTATGTTGTACTCTTAGGTGAGAACAAAGAGAAATCTTCAAATCTTAGATTTTGGCAAAGATCACTTTTAAAACCACCAAAAAACGTGAGCATTAACTGAACCTCATCAAAATTAAAAACTTTTGTGCTTCAAAGGACATTATCCAGAAAGTAAAAAGACAATTCACAGAATGGGAGAAAATATCTGCAACATTATTTTGTTATTTATTTATAAAAAAGAATGAAGTACTGATGCATGCTACAACTAGGATGAATGTTGGTAACATTATTCTAAGTGAAAGAACCCAGTTACAAAGGACATACTATATGATTCCATTCATATGAAATGTCTATAACAGAGAAATCTATAGAGACAGATAGATTAGGGGTTGCCTTGATCTGTGAGGGAGTGTGGGGTACAGAAGTGATAGCTGTAGTACCAGATTTCTTTTTATCACGATAAAAATCAAATATTGACTGTGGTGATGGTTGCACACATCTGTGATTATACCAAAGCCATTGAACTGTATATTTTAAATGGGTGATTTGCACAGTATATAAATTAAATATCAATAAATCTCTTAAAAATGCAGTAGAGACTATGAAAAATATATCTTTATGAAGGAACATACTGGCTTTTTTGCCAGACCTCAAGAGTGAAAGCTGAGTCAATATGCTCTTAGTTGTGGTAGGTTTAGGTTTGTTGGAACTTTAGCCTTATTCAGCTCACTACTGGATCCAAATGTTATGATGGCAGTATTGGAACTGAACTTCACAGGGTGTTTAATCTAGGCACGAATGATTTTCCTAAACTATTCTTGTTTCTCATGACTGAGCACTTCTTTTCTAAACTATGAGAGAGCTCTCTATACTTTATACCCTGCAACCAATTTTTTCTGAAGTTGAGGAATTCTCTTTGCTCTACAGTCTGGCCTCTGGTTTTCAGAAATCTCTTTTTTATTTTCTGCCATGCTTTTGGCCTTTGGAAATCAGCTGAGAGCACTTTATACTGTGTGCAGGCAGAAACTGTTCTGGAGAAGTTTTGCTCAATTCTCCCACACCGTCCCAAGCCACATGAGTTACGCTTAGAATGCTGGGATGGGGTGGTGGGGAAGAGGGTGGTTCTCTCAGCTCTCCTACCTCTCCTCCAATGTTCCATAGCTGAAAGATTGTCATCTCTGGGAATTTCTCCCAACTTTCTTTCTCCACCCCTATTTTCAGTACTCAGTAAAGGTCAAAGGGAAAAGAATTGGCAGTAGTGTAGTTTTGTCCCATGTCTCAAACTCTGGTGAAATTTAACACGTAATGCCAGCCCATATACAGCCATTAGAAGTGTCAAGTGAAGCTGGTTTCCCTTGTTCCCATCTATTGAGAATTCTTCCTTCTCCCTGGATGTCAGTTATAAGAGATCTCTTCTCTCTTCTTTCTTATGAAGGCCTTGTCACTTTCTGGATTTTAGTTGATTTAAGTTGCTTTATATTTTCTGCTTCTTGATGGATTTTTTAAAATCTATGATTATGTAGCTTTTCCAACCTTTGATTGAAAGGGTGAGAATGACAGTTTTGTAACTTCCAACCTCTTAACTGGAAGGAAGACTTCTACTAAAAGTTGAGAGGAGGAAAGTAAATTACAGAAAGGTTTCTGAGTATGTGTGAAGCATTCTCAAAGCTGAGTTTCTATAAATAGGCCCTAAATTCTCCCTAACAAACAAGCAATAAAGTATGTAGTCCTCAGATTTTCTCATCTTAAGTACCTCTGTTTCCCCCAAAAGATTCTCATAATTCAAGCATAATCTCTACCTTAATATATCAAGAAAGTTATAAATAGCAATGTGGCCACAGCCAAAGAAGGCCCTCATAATCACATGAGTGAACTGACTCAGTCTTCCGAAGCATTTTTTGCATCTGTACAGAGTATACCTCTGCTGAAAAGTCCGTAAATATCAGGTGTCCCTCTATGCACAACCAAAGATTAAACAAGAAGCTGAGATACCCACTTGTCTCCTTAATATGGTATATATACCAAGCATACATTGCTCAAATTCATTCTTGGATCATTATTAAACCAAAGCGAAAATAACCATAAACAGTGTAAAAGGAACTAATGTTTATTAAAATTCAGTGGTTAATAATAACAATAATAGTAGTAGTAGCAATACATGTATATAGTACTTAGTATGTTCTTTACAGTTAAGCCTTACCAAAATAAAGCAAAAAGCTATGAGTTAGGTACAATTATTATTTCTATTTTATAGATGAGCAAATTGAGGCAAAAAGTGGTCAAGAAATTTGCTCAAGCCACAGATAATGGTATGTTGTATATAGAGCTCAGAGAGGAGAAAATTGAACTACATTACTATTTACTTGAAATGTAGTCATTAATTATACTAGTTATGATATTATTGTCATGTTGAACATCAAGGATGGCAATTCTAACAATCTTCTGAGTAGAATCATTTTTTAAAACTGTTGACTTATTTTATGAAAGTCATTTCTTTCTGTCTTCCTCCTTTACATCAACTTTACTTATATTCTAAAGTGAAAGAAAAGACATTGTTTGTGGAATACAGACAATCACAGGAATTTAGGGGGAAAAATGTGCAAATCTCTAAGTTTATAATTATCGTTTTCAAAGAGAAACACAATATTGCTTTTATTTTTTTACAACTGCCCCTTTCAAATAATAAAAGAACAGTGCTGCAAACTAAATGAATCTTTTCCATTACTGTATTATGTCCATAAATTATATGTTGAGAGACCCTTTAATGATGCATAATACTCTATCAATTTGCATTCTACTCACCAAGGAAAAATACTCTCAAAAATCAAGATTTACCCTAAAGATATATTGGAACTGCCAGAATGCTCCCATCTTCAATCACTTTGTTGAAAAATATGAATTCGTTTTGGTAGATACCAGACATAGGTATAGTGAAAGCGAGGATGAAAGAAAGCCTTTGAAGAGAAAAGCATTGAGAGATATCTTTAGGCGATGCTTCAAAAGCAAACGGATTTATATTTCACATGAAAAATGTTTAAAATAAAAAGGCTGTGATAAGATAAAGCAAGATAAGATTTTTTAAAAACTATGATCATACGTGTCCATTCCTCTCATTGCAAAGCATTTACCACATATTTTAATATCAATCAAGCCTATTTGGAAAAGAATAAATTTGATTCCATATTGCAAAATCAACTTATTTGAAGGCAAACACTGGGTCAAACATATAACCAAAACCAAACAAACCCTTCCATGCTACAGTGAATTTTATTTTTATCAAAAATATCTGGCACAATATGACACAATATGACACAATGAACCATTAATATAATTGGATATAAGGCATCAGTCTAAGAAATTGTAGGAGGTTCGTTTTTCTAAAATTTCAAATACAGGCTTATATTTCTATATTAAGTTTTATGAAAGCTAACTCTGTACATAGTATAATATCTAAAATCCTTACTTTCTGCATGTATTCATTGTGTAAATCTGAGTAATAAAGACTTCTACAGTAATTATAAATATAAATATATTTTTATGTTCTAGAGCTCACAATAATTAGTCTATCAACAGTAACAGATTTAATCAGCAATTAGAGTAGGGGAAGGGTAAAATGAGTTCTAAATTATATTTGAGGTACCATAAGAGCAAAAAAATGACTTAAAACTAATAATTTAAAATCCTTTATCATCTTCAAATGAATACTATGCCTGGTTTTTAAGTCCCTAGTTATATCCTCCCTTCTTTAATCAATTTTATACCTGGCTCCATAATAACTTTTAAGAATGTATATACCCAGTAACTTATTATGCATCATATCAAAATCACTCAAACTTAGGTAATTTCCTACTAACTCTATTATCTTCTTATGTTTTGCTACCTTTTTTTATTTTTTTGGTCAACTCATTTCAATAGTAGTATTTTTCATATCACATCGAAATGGCAAAGAAATGCTTGCATCCAGGCTCCATTCAAGCTGTCCCATGGATTAGTTTGTACTCTTTAGTTTCCACATCAAAATGGAGTGCTTGAGACTAGAAAGAAATTTTCATGTTAATTTGCATTCATGCTGAGTAAAATCATAACCTAATAATAATTTTCATTTTTTAAATTTAAAAATCGAATCCACAAAAAAAATTTCTTTTAAAGTATATGCAATCCTGAATTTGGCAAAATCTCTTATGAAGCTTTCAATTACATAAAGGAATACCATACAGGGGAAAAATCAGTTGTTTAATCATTCATTAGACTAGCATAAATTCATGAAGCATATCGTCTTGTGGAATACTCTTCAAGCCAGTTTTCTCACTGACTTAATTAAATGAGTCTCCACTTGTTTTCTCTGCCATTAAAAATATATATATAATAACACATATATAATTTATATTAGTCTGTTTCTAGGATTTAAAAAATTATATTCTCAGTGCATCTGGCCTCAAGATGAGTATCACCACGTGTAATTTTCAGAGGTAAAATAATAGAATTCATCTTGGAAAAAGGAACTACCCCTAAATAAAGGCAGCTGGTTTCCAGAATGTTATATTCCTAGAAGTGACTGTGTTAGCTGGACAGGGATTTAAGCATGGGTAAACTGATGAATTTTCACACGTAAGCTTTTCAATGCAAGGGAAGATATTTTTTAAATATTAATGTTCTTTTCTCTTCTGTATTTTTGTGTACCTGATCTTAACCCTTGAAATATTTAAAATTTTAGAGCAAAAATATAAGATGGTGTTAATACATACATCTTACATTCAAAGTGGAAATTTTGCAACAAAGCATTGTTGACAGAGAAAGGATTTTCTAAATTCCTTATCCATCTATACCTCCCCCACCTCGTACCTCCCTTTAGAATATCAAGATTAAAACTTGGTTTATTAAATCATAGAATTGTACATAAAGAAGTTTTTGACAAGAAAAGAAGTGGGGAAAATCTATTTCCTACCTGCCCTAAGGAATTGTGGGGAAAGAAAGAGGACAGAAAAAAAAAAAAAGCACATCTTAAGGTCACATCTTGCCTCTCCTCTCAACTTGACACAAGAATTGATGGGTGTTTAGAATATCAAGATAAATTAGAAGAAATTAAGGATAGAATGCTTTTGCTATGTTCTGTGTAAAGGACTCTGGAGTAAAATTGTCCCCTGTGCAGCTGATGCCAGCTCTAAATAAAATTGGTGGTGATTTGTGTGGTTGAACAGAAAAGTTTCTATTTCACTTTCCTGAATGGAGTGAATGGGAGCAAGAAGCAGATGACCTTCTGGAAGGTCAGATTGCCAGAGGAGGCCTCCAACAAAGAGGGGGATAGAGGTCATGAGGAGGATCACCTAAACCAAAGTCAAATGGGTGCCAGACCCAGGCGTAACCAATTCTGCAGTAAAACTAAACCAGCCATGGAGAACTTCATCTCTCTGGCTAAGACAAGAGAGACCAAGACCCAATTCACATCAGACGTTGCTTTGGCTAGGTAAATGTTAGGCAGGTCAGTGCCATTTAGAAACCAGAAGATTCAGAGGACTTAAAGCAGATCTGAAGATCTTCCCCCAATTCATCCAAAAGTTTCCATAAATCTCCTGCTCCAATACCAAAATTCTGTCTTAAAGAAGAGCAGAGTTGGGGTTGGAAGTGTAAAGGTAACTTTTTAAGCAATTGATGTGTTTGAGTTTGCTAATTGAACTAAAAATTAGATGGTCAATTTTATTCACCTCTAGTCCACCAACTAGTGTGTAGACACATGAGAAAGGCCATATCTATTATAGGCCAAATAAAGATACATATATATCTGAGTAATATTGTGTGTAAATTATGCAATCTGTATATTAATTTGGAGCTATGGGTTATATGTCTTTAAATGTTAATCTACTCCTATATTACATTTGTTAGTCTTTTGTCCTTATGTGAAAATTTAATAACAACAACAATAATAATAATAACAAATAGCTAGCATTACTATGTGCTAGGTTTGATCCCAAATTATTTACATGGAATATTTATTTTTCACAAAAGTCTTGGAGGGACTCTTATTATTCTCATTTTTTCCAAATGAAAAAAACAAATAGAAAATGATTAAATCATTTGCCAAAGTTGTAGAGCCAGGATTCCAATAGAGTCATTTTGACTACAAAGCTTGATTTTTAAGTCGCTGTTTATGAGACTGATTTCATTACACTGTTCACTTTGATCTGAAATTGTGTCAAGCAGGTTGCTTGGCACCGAGGAGAATAAAAATGTCTGGATTAATAAAAGAATTTTTACTGAGTCGATCACGTCTACGTTTTAACACGGCAAATTCATTTTGGGTCGTTTCTACATAAACTTAAAGAAATATTGCACTTGCTTACACTATGTGAGTTAAAAAAATCCCCTGGATATCAGTGCCTCTGTTGGCCTACTTGTACATTCAATTCATGAAGTGGAGATTCTTTAACTTAATAATTAACCTCAGGTAGTCTGTCTTATTATTACTTCCCTTATTCTATGTACTATTTCTGCATTTTTCTTCTTTTTTCCAGTCCTTTGACTCATTCATTTTGATCTCTATTGTCTCCATGTTTACCTTATTCTTTACACTCACATTCTTTAAGCATTATTATTTGGAGGGAGGTATATTTTTTGTTGTTGTTAACTCTGTCCTCTTCTATCAATGCGATCAGCACAACTATAGCAATAAGAATACTAAAATAAGAGGCAGAGATTTGAAGTCATTTGATGTTGACCACATCATTTAATGTTTCTAGATTTCAGTTTCCTCACCTTTGAAAGGGATTAAACTAGAAAGTCCCTAAAATTTGCTCTAGTTTACTGATTCTTGATTAGACTTCTTGAGTTTGTTATACATATATATATATATATATATGTATATATATATATATATGTATATATATATATATATACATATATATATATATATATATAAAACATGATTACTTTAGGTGTCTACACAATGCCAAACATTAAATCTATTTAATAAAACTATTTAGCCAGTCATCCAGATGCTGTCTCTGACACCAAATATCTAGGAGAACTGAGTTTTGTATTTATTTGTCCTGACACGTAAGCACCACTGCATAGGCCCAGGCAATCAATGTATCAGCCTAACTGATAGTTTGTATCTACTTTCCAATAAGTATTTATATATGTAAATCAGGTTCTTCTGTCTAATATCTGTGTTTGAATTCAACTATTTATAATTTCTTAAGAGCCAGTTGAAATTTGAATAAAATACCAGAATCTTATTGAATCTGATTTCAAGAAACAAAAGATTATTCTCACTAACTGATCCTATGAATATCCTAGCTGACTTTGAGGATGAGACAACCAATTTGGTTTTCTATAGAAGTTTTGATTTTGGTTTTGGAGTGCTTGGAAGAATTAAATTCAATGTTAACAATAATTCTATCTGGTATTTAACAATTCATAGGGCCTATCTTCCTCATACTTACATATCTACCTTATTCCTTAGAGCCACTGCTTGTTCATTCCTCTTGATCATTTCTTAATGATGATAAAGCACATTTGTTCACCATCCTTCCTATAAAAATAACTAACGTATTTGAAGATATCTCCTTCAGGATATCATCTTCTAGAAGCATTGTATAGAGGATCTGTCTTAGTTTTCAACTTAAACCTTACTTTGCCATTGTCAAAGTGTGGAGTATGTTTGGCTGGATGCACAGGATAAAATAAATAATTATGATTACGTGGTCACCTTGCTTTACGGTTATTGTAGGAAGCTTGGATGCAAGTAATTAGACTGGAGATAGTTTGGAAGTGGGGAGAAATTTTAGTTACAGTGGGTTGTGGTAATAAAAACTTCTATTTATTGATTATCTTCTTATACTACAGACATTTAAAAAACGATAACATCTTCATTTCAAAAATTAGGACATAGTGTTTTAAAAAGGCTAGAAGAGCTGTAGAGCCATATAAGAAAGTGCACCAGAATTTGAATTCTGGTTCCAAAATCCATGCATTTCAATACACAATGTTATCACTATACCAAAAAGTTTAAAGGAACCATTATCTCACATAAAACTCACAGATTTATTTGAAAGATTTTGTAAAGTTTTAAAAGATTATTTTAACATTGGGATATTTCATATAAATCCAGATTTCTGACTTCTGTTAAAAAAGCAAAAGGTATAACAACATCCTCTCTACATTAGAGTTAAAAATAAATATTGTCTGCCTCCCTCTAAAATAGGCATATACTATCCAATTTGCCTGAGTTCCCACCATCCCCTGTTACCTCCTTATCAAAGAGTGTGAATGTCTATTGTTATATAAAAATATTAAATATTATGCCATTAGATTACTAGAATAATTGTCTAATTAAGGGACTTAAATTTATTATGTTAATAATTCATATGCATGTGAAAGCCACTAGATACTGAAACATGTGTACCAGAGGAAAACAGAGTTGAAAAATAGACACATTTTAATGAAATTTTCACTTAACAACCATTAACTTAATGAATGTGGTAAGAATTCCCCTTCAATTCTAAGACTTACCTATAATTTTAATCTGCTGGATATATATAACTTCCCAAATTCAGGTTCACATGAAAGGTAGGAAATATGTATCAAGGACATTGCATGATTTGCACACACAAAAAAGTGTGACACATAGGCAGTGTTGGTTTGCCATAATATGCAGATGGAATGCATAATGCTATCTAATTTATGAAAATCTTTCCACATCATAATGTGATCACAGAGCCAACATGCTCTTGCTCCTCTATAATGCTATGACATGTCTACATCTGTCATCCAGCTGTGTAATCCAGATTTGCTAAAAATTTGCTATTTTCAAAGAAAGAAGTCTTAACATTAATTTTTGAGGGATAAATGTGTTGAGCCAGACAAATTCTATGTTGGATGCCAAGTCTTCTTTCAACCCATTATGATTTTGTCATGAATCCAGAAGATTCAATGGCATCATAAATTAAGAGATATTGTTTTACGTAGTTTTCCCCTAATAGGCCTTGTAAAAACATAACTTAGTTTCATAAACACTTGGCAGAAGGGTCTAGTTGCGGAGGTAGTAGCATCATACAACTTTGAATTTGCATAGCAAGAAGTAAAGTTGTTGGCTGGAGGACCCACAAAAAACAAAAGAAACAAATGGTATTTAACAATTTATATATTTGTTTGTTTGTTTGTTTGTTTAACAAATTTTAAACAAGCTATGTTCTGGACACTGGGCCAGGCATGATAGATACCATGTAAAAGAAAACCAGACATGGTCTTTGCTTTCATGCAGCATGCACTCTAGTGGGAGGGAAAGGCGTTAATTATAGAATCATGTAAAAATTTTCTCTGGCAGATGCTATGAAGAAAATTTGATCTGGGGAGAAGTAGCCTCCTTGAGGAAATGAAGTTTTACACTGAAATCTGAAGGGCAAGTAGGTGTTAACCATGTGAGAAAAACTGAACATATTAGGCAGAGAAAATGAAGGACCTGTAATGGGATGCAGCATAGTGAGTGCAAAAGAACCGAAAATTTTTTATTATGGCTGGGCAGAGAGCAGAACTGAGGCTGGGGACATGGAGAGGAGCCAGACGATGCAGGGCTTTGTTTACCAGGTTAAGCAGTTAGTCTGAATTAAAAGTGAAACTACTGAAGAGTTTAAATGGAAAATAGGTTGTTTTATTTTATGAAAGAAATCACTCTGACTGCCATAAGAAGTGATTTGAAGGTAGTCAGGCTAGACGTAGGTAGCAGAAAGAAAAGCAAGAGAATCAGAGCAAGATGAAAGCTCATGTTGTTTTGTAACCTAATCTCAGAAATAATATTCCATTACTTTTGCTATATTCTATTCATTAGTCGGTAGGTCCAGTCCACATACAAGCGCATAAATATCAGCAGACAGATTTCCTTGAGAGCCATCTCAGATGCCACCTAGCACACTGGGTAAGTGACAATAGTAGCCTGGATTAAGAAGGGATGGAGAAAAGTGTGTGTATTCAAGAGGTATTAATTTAGAGAAAAATATCAAGTTAATGTGGTGATATTGTTATGGGATGAATTGTACCCCACTTAAAATTCATATGTTAAAGCCTTAAACCCCAAGTACTTCAGAATGTGATTACATTTGGAGGTAATGATTAAAGAAGTGATTAATTTAAAATGAGTGTATTAGGGTGCCCCCTAATCCATTCTGACTGGTGCCCTTATAAGAAGAGGAAATTTGAACACATAGACACCAAGGATGCACACATACAGAGGAAAGACCATGTGAGGATACAATGAAATGGCAGTAATGTACAAGCCAAGGTAAGTTGCCTCAGAAGAAACAAAACCTACAGACACCTCTATCTTGGACTTTTAGCCTCTAGAACTGTGAGAAAATGTGTTAAGACATCCAGTCTGTGGTATTTTATTATGGCAGTGATAGGATACAATTTTCAGCTCTGGGGGATAAGAAAAGTGAAAATGTCAACAATTTTTGCTGAGCTGTTTGACTGAATGAATCATGATGCCTTTAGTAGGAAATATTAAAAGAGGATCGAGTTTGGGCAGATTATTTTTCTTTCATTAGGCAAATGTTTAGTGCTCAACTAATACGTGCCAGCCACTGTTCTCCATACCAGGGATAAAACAAAGACAAAGCAGGCAGTTCATGCCTTCATGGAACTTTCATTTCATGCAATGCGTGGGTCTCCAGTCCAAGAGAGCTGAGGTGGACGTTAACATATATGAATTATCTGATTAAGGGAATAATTAAAGCCATAGGTGAGCATGAGATACATAGGTAGAGAGTAGAAAGTAAAACAACAACAAAACCTGAGAGCATAGGACCGAGTCTTAATGTACTCCAACAATGAAGGCTGGGTATAGGGGAATGAATCTACACAAGAGGTAGAGGGAAAAGAAGAGGAGTAAGAAAAAATTGTTTCATATAAGCCAATTATTTCAAAGAAGAGGGAGTGGTCAACATAGTGAAACACTGGTGAGAGCTCAAATGAAATATAAAAAATGTGTGTTGGACTTAGTGCCACAGAGGTCATTTGTAAGCTTGGTGAAAGCTAGATGGGTGAAAAACTAAGACTGAAGAGGAGGCTGAGTAGAGAGTGAGAGGTGAAGATGTATACATAGGAAGAACAGTCACTTCTTCCAAGAAATGTATGTGAGGATGAATCTATATAAGAAGGAGCTAAATCAATGAGAAAAGGGTGAATCTATACACAAAAAATAAAGGTTAACAAATCATGTAAGGTAGCTAGGAAGAAATGCATAAGACACACAACAAAGCATAGGTGATGGAAAGGAATAACCCCAGATAAGAAAAGAGGAGATTCTCCATTACGAGATGTAGGCAACTTGTAGATTTTGTATGGGGTAGAGGCAGTAGGTGTAGTGGTTAAAGGCATAGACTCAAATTACAATCCTGATTATCTGAGTGAGAATCTAACTCTGCCATTTGCTAATTGTGTGTTGATGGGCAAATTAAATTCCCAGTGTTTTAGTTTTCTAATCTATAAAATGTTGATAAAAATAATACCTGTTTCCTAGAGTTGTTATAATCATTAAATTAGTTAAGATACATATAAAGTTTTAAAGATTAGTGTCTAGCATATAGTAAGTATTATGCATGTATTCATTGATATTATTATGTCTCTAAACTAGAAGTAAGATAATTTGCTGAGGGTAAAAGCGAAAGAAGAAGGTTGGAGGTTTAGGAACAGTAGAAAGTGTTGGAGATAGGCACTGGTGAGTGTGGGAAAGTAGTCTAGAGATGTAGTAGGATGGTCTGGCTATGTCAAGAGTTCTTTTAAGGTCAAGACTGTGAATTTGAAGTAGACCCAGACTGCCTTATCACATAACCTTTTTAGCAGATTTTAGCTATTTAGGAGCAGCAGCAGCAGAGAAAGTAGGTATTTGGATACAACCACTCTAGATTTTGCCTAACAGACTGGTAAGACAAAAGGACAATAGCAGCCACTCAGTAGGAGTGATTGTGGTTCCTAGTGACCTGCTCTGCAATAACTCCAGCAACTTTTGCCACTGACAAAACCAATGGCTAGCACAGCTGTCACAGACCTGTCAACTTGTCCCTCTCAGTTCTGTTCCCTCAATCACCCCCACTGGAGTCTGGGAACTGCACCAGCAGCCAGCCCAGGCCTCTGTGGCTTTGTAAGTGCAAAGTACCTGCTTAGACTCCCATGACTGACCCACACTGCCATGGGAAGGTTTGGGCTAGCCCCTCCAGCTGTGCACTGGCCTTTAGTAATATGCGACACCCAAGGAGAAAACTGTGCAACTACAGGAGAGCATGCTGACACCCAAGGCTGCAGAAGCTACATGTGGCCCTGAATGGGCCTTGTCTTCTGTCAATGGCCTGTACTACTGAGCTAACTTACAACTAGTCCATCCAGCTGTGCACATGCACGTCCTCTGCTGTGGAGAGACCCAGCAAAAAAAAGTAGTGCATACCAACAACCAGGGCCTCTACGGCTACAAGTGAGCCCATAGATGGGCAGCAAGAGCTGGGTCTGTAACCAGTCCCTCCTACTATACAGGCACCTGAAGCTAGCTAGCATCCATAGCTAAGTGTGTGCATACCACAGGCTATGGCCACCACCCCTGCCTTCCCTGGTTCCTAGCCACTGGACCTGGAGATGTCACTGAGGACACCAACAGCTCTTGTAGCAACTGTAGATTCCCCAAAGCACTTGCTAAGAATCACACAGATATTGATGCTGTGGACCCTAAAGCTCCGAGTTGAAAATAAAACACACTTTCCCAGACCCAGTGACAACACATCTTCCCACATTTGATACCTTGTATTACTAAACCCAGAGGTGAGGATGTATACATAGGAAGAACAGTCACATCTTCTAAGAAATGTGCCACTCCCCATGGAAAGTCTTCCCTTACCGAAGTCCCATAAAGACTGGAGAGGCAACTGCTTCTTCAAATGTGCAGACACCTACGCAAAGCTTAGGAATCAAAGAATCCAAGAAATATGACTTCATCAAAGGAATACAGTAAAATTCCAATAACTAGCCACAAAGAAATATAAACCCTTTTTGTTTCAAAAATGTCCAGAAACCTATAAGAGAAAACAGACAAATAATTTAATGATATCAGAAAAACAATACTAGAATAAAATGAAGTCCAACCAAAATATAAAAAGCAGAAAAAAGAACCAAATAGAAAATTTGGAACTCAAGAATATAATGACTGAGAGTTCCGGTCAAGATGGCATAGTAGGTAAACACCTTGCTCACCTCCTCTCACAACCACATCAAATTTACAACTAAACTACAAAACAGCCATCATTGGGAATTGCCTGAACTCTAACTGAAGAGAAGTCCTACAACTGGAGACACACAGAAGAGGCCACCTTGAGACTGGTAGGAAAGAGGGAGACATAGAATAGGCTGGTCCCACACCCACCTGTGGTGGTTGAGAATGGGGAGGGAAATCTTGTCTATACAGTTCCCCCTAGAGGAGCGAGGGGTCCCAGACCCACACTGGGCTCCCTAGCCCAGTGTTGCAGTGCCAGGAAGAGAAGACTCCACAACTTCTGGCTATGAAAACTAGCAGGGATTATGGCCGGGTGAGACAGAGGACAACTGGAGTCGCAGACATTCTTTTTAAGGGGCCTGCTCATGGACTCAGTAACGGACTCACTCATTCTGAGTTCCAGTGCTGGAGAAGCTGCTTGAAAGATATTAGAAACTATGGGTAGGAACTGAGTTGTCTAGCTTCAAGGTGGGGACTGGAGGGGCAGCTTTCTCCCAGAAAGAAGTACTGGCAGAAGCTATTATTTTTTTGTTGAGCCCTCCCTGCTCCCAGCCTGCAGATGCAGGCAGCTGCTATATTCGAGTTTTCATCAGCCTGGCTAACACTGGTCACTCTTCCCTAGAGGTTCCCTGAGACCTTGCCGCCCCTAAACTGCTTTCAGTGGCTTTTTCATACAAACACCTATTTTGGCTCATGCTGCAGACTTTCCTAAAGTCTTTCAAAGGTTCACAAAACCCAAACAAGCAACATTGGCCTCAGCTGAGCAGCTCTAAGCCTGGCAGTAGCTGCAGCTGGCCTCTTCAGGCACCTCCAAGCCCAGTGCAGGTGGCAGCACTGGGTGACTCTTGCCAGGTGGCCACAGGCAAAATACAGGCTGAGGCTGAACTTAGCCTGTGGCAAAGCCTCTTCCAGTGGCCAACTGAGCCAGAGAACCACCTAGGGCTGCATCTGAGTGTGATGCACCCAAAAGGCAGAATGAGCAGGCACCAGAGAGCTGCTAAAGCAAATCCTATTCTCTGAACAACAGCTCTTCCACTGTAGTCACCTATCAGTTGTCACAACCAATCAGCCCAGAGGGTCAATTCCTCCCATTGACTTGCAAACAGCAAGCAAGGCTCAACTACAAGTGAGGGCACACACAATTCATAAAAGGGACATACCTGGAGCATCTGGCTCTAGTTAGCAGGGAGACTGTACCACTGGGCTCTATAGGACACCTACTACATAAGGCTACTCTACTAAAATGGGGAGACATAGCAGCCCTACCTAATACATAGAAACAAATACAGGGAGGCAGCCACAATGGAAGGACAAAGAAACATGTCCCAAATGAAAGAACAGAATGAAGCTCCAGAAAAAGAACCTAAAAAAATGAAGACAAACAATCTACCAAATGCTTTCTGCTGCCTTACCTTCTGAATTGCTGATTTGACCTTCTGCTTTATCTAATCTACTGTTGATCCCCTCTAACATATTTTTCATTTCAGTTATTGTATTCTTTATTTCTGACTGGTTCTTTTTATGTTTTGTAACTTCATTTTTATGTTTTCTATCTCTTTGTTAAAGTTTTCATGGAGTCCATCAACTCAGCCATAACAAAGAATGAAATCTTACCTTCTACAAAAACAGGGATGGACCTAGAAGGTACTGTGCTGAATAAGTCAGACAGAGAAAGACAAATGTCATATGATTTCACTTACATGTGGAATCTAAAAAAAATAAATAAACAAGCCAAACAGAAACAAACTCATAGACACAGAAAACATTTTGATGGTTGCCAGATGGGATGTTGGAGGGGTGGGTGAAAAAGAGGAAGCAATTAAGAAGTACAAATTGGTAGTTACAAAATAGTCATGGAAATGTATAGGATAAGGAATGTAGTTAATAATGTAACAACTATGTATGATGTCAAATGTTGGGTACTAGATTTATTGGGATGATCACTCTGTAAGTTATATAAATGTCTAATCACCATGTTGTACTACTGAAACTAATATAATATAGTATGCCAACTGTTATTGAAAAATAAAAAAATATTTAAAAATATGAAAACTGAATAATTAAAGAACAGATTTGACTAAGCAGAAGAAAGATTCAGTGAGCTTGAAGGCAGATCAATTGGAATTGTTCAATCAGAGAAACAAAAAGAAGAAAGATAAAAAGGAATGAATAAATTTTACAAGAATTATGAGATACCATGGAGAGATATAATGTGCATATTATTGGAGTCCCAGAAGGAGAAAAAGAGGAGGGGGGTTGGTTGGAAGAATAGAAAGCTTGTTTAAAGAAATAATGGCTGAGAACTTCCCAAATCTGCAAGAAATTTGGACATCCAATTTCATGACTCTTACAGGGCACTCCAAAAATTCAATCTAAAATAATTTTCTCCAAGAAATATTGTCATAAAACTGTCTGAAATCAAAGAAATAGAGAATTTAAATAGCAGCAAGAAAAATAATTCTCTCTGACAAGAGAACCCCATAAGGCTACCAGCATTTTCTCAACAGAGATCTTGCGGAACAGGAGAGAATGAGATGATGTAGTCAAAATGCTGAAAGAAAAAACAACTAATCAAGAATACTTTACCCAGAAAAGTTGTCCTTCAGAAATAAAGGTGAAATAAAGATTTTCCATAACAAACAAAAGCTGAGAAAGTTCATTACCAATAAACCTACCTTATAAGAATGCCAAAAGTTCTTCAAGCTGAAACAAAAGATGCTAATTAGTAACATGAAACATGAAAATATACAACACATTGGTAAAAGTAAGTATATAGTCAAATTCAGAATTCTTTAATACTGTAATATGATGGTGTGTTAACCTCTTAACTATAGTGTAAAGGTTAAAGAAAAAAGTGTTAAAAATAACTATAGCTACAATAACTTGTTAATATATAAACACATAAAAAGATATAAATTGTGGCATCAAAAACATAAAAGAGAAGGAGTAAAAGTGTAGAGATTTGTATGCATTTAAAGTTAAATTGTTGTCAGGGTAAAGTAGACTGTTATATCTTTAAGTTGTTTTAAAGACTGGTAGTAGCCACAAAGCAAAAATGTATAGCAGTCTCACAAATGATAAAGAGAAGGGAAACAAAGCATACCACTATAGAAAATGATCAGTTCACAAAAGAAGGCACAGGAAAGTCAGAAAGGAACAAGGGAGCTATAAAACAACCAGAAAAGAATTAGAAAGATGACAATAGTAAATTCTTACCTATCGATAATTAAACATAAATGGATTAAATTCTCCAATCAAAAGACATATAGTAGCTGAATAGATTTAAAAAAAAAAACAAACAAGAACTAAATATATGCTGTCTACAAGAGGCTTGCTTAAAAGACATGTACAAGCCCAATGTAAAGGGATAGAAAAGATATTTCATGCAAGTAGAAATCAAAAGAGCAAGGGTAGCTATACTTACACCAGAGAAAATGGACTTTAAGCCAAAAAATGGTAACTAGAGACAAAGAAAGTTATTATATAGGCATACCTTGTTTTGTTACACTTTGCAGATATTGTGCTTTTTACAAATTGAAGGTAAGACCTTCCATAAGTAAAAAAATTATGACTTATTGAAGGTTCAGATAATGGGTAGCACTTTTTAGCAATAAAGTATTTTTTAATGATGATATCTACATTATTAGACATAATGCAATTGCACATTTAGTAGACTACAGTATAGTGCAAACATAACTTTTATATGCACTGGTCATCAAAAATATTTCTGTGACTCACTTTATCGCATTATTTATTTTACTGTGATGGTCTGAACCCAAAATATATCTGAGATATGCCTGTATAGCAATAAAGGGATTAATATGTTAAGAAGATACAATAATTGTAAATATAAATGCACCCAACATTGGAGTACCCAAATATATTAAGCAAATACTAACAGATTTGATGGGAGAAAATAGAGCACAATACAATAGCAGGCAATGCTAATACCCCACTTTTCAAGAATGAATAAATCATCCAGATAGAAAATCAACAAAAAAACATTGGACTTGAACCATACTTTAAATCAAATGGAAATACCAGACATATATAGAACATTCTGACAGCAGCAGAATACACATTTTTCTTAAGTACACATGGAAGATTCTTCAGATAGGTAATATCATAGGTCATAGAACAAATCTAAGCATATTTACGAAGATTAAAACATACCAAATATCTTTTCCAAACAAATACTATGAAATTAGAAATCAATAACAAGATAGCGACATAGAAGCCTTCTGAACTCATCTCCTCTAACCAAACATACAGCTACACATAGAGCAATTTCTTCTGAAAGAAATCTAGAGACTAGTAAAGTGACTCCTACACATTAGGTAAATAAAAAAACACCCACATCACTTTAGAGCTTTTCCTCTAAAATCAGAAACAAGATGAGGATATCCACTTTTACCACTTTTTTTTCAACATAGTACTGGAAGTCCTAGCCAGAGCAATTAGGAAAGAAAAATAAATAAAAATCATCTAAATTAGAAAAGAAGAAGTAAAATTGTTTCTATTTGCAGATGACATGATAACACATATAGAAAATCCTAAAGACTCCACCAAAAAATAGTTAGAATTAATTATGAATTCAGTAAAGTTACCAGATACAAAGTTAATGTACAAAAAGTATCTTCTTTTCTATACATTAACAATAAAATATCTGAAAAAAAAACTATTTCATTCACAATGGCATCAAAAATAACAAAATACTTAGGAATAAATTTAATCCAGGTGGTAAAATATCTGTACACTGGAAACGACAAGACTTTGACAAAATTGAAGACACAAATGTATGGAAATATTAATAATTTAATATTAATTATTATTAAAATTAATTAATAATTTTAATTAATTTGTTAGAATTAATGATTTTTGGATAATATAAATTTTGGAATTAATATTGTTAAAATGTTTATACTACTCAAAGTCATTTATAGATTAAATACAATCCTTACGATATCTCAATGGCATTTCTCACTGAAATAGAAAAAAAAATATATGAAATTTGTATGGAACCACAAAAGACTTCAAACAACCAAAGGAATCTTAAGAAAGAAGAACAAAGCTGGAGGTATCATACTTTCTAGTTTATTATACTATAAAACCATACTAATCAAAACAGTGTGGTACTGGCAGAAAAATAGACACCTGGACCGATGGAACAGAACTGACAGCCCAGGTGAAACCCTCACATATACAATCAACTAATATTTGACAAAGGAACCAAGAATACTCAATAGGAAAAGGATAATATCTTCAATAACTGAAAAAACTGGATAACTACACGTTGAAGTATAAAATTGGACCCCTATATTATACCATTCACAAAAATTAACTTGAAATGGTTTAAAGACTTAAACATAAGGCCCAAAGCCATAAACCTTCTAGAAGAAAACATAGAGTATAAACTCTTTGCATCAGTCTTGGCAATGATTTTGGAGATTTGATACCAAAAGCACAAGCAACAAAAGCAAAAATAAACAAGTGAGATTATATCAAACTAAAAATCTTCTGCACACTCAAAGAAATAATCAATAACAACAACAAAATCTTATGAAAAATTATTTGCAAATCACATATCTGATAAGTGGTTAATATCTAAAATATGTAAGAAACTCATACAACTAAATAGCAAAAAAAAAAAATCATTAAAAAATGAGTAGAGAAACTGAACATATATTTTTCCAAAGAAAATATACAAATGGCCAACAGGTACATAAATAAATACCCACCATCACTAATCATCAGAAAAATGCAAATCAAAACCACAATGGTTTTTGATGATAACCATTCTATCACCTCACACCTGTTAGAATGGTTATCATCAAAAAGACAAGAGACGATAAGTGTTTGAGATAAGAGGAGGAAAGGGAACCATTGTGCACTGTTTGTGGGAATGTAAATTGCTACAGTCACTATAAAAGTATGGAAATTCTTCAAAATATTAAAAATAGAACTACCAAATGATCCAGCATGCCTGGTTCTGGGTATATATCTGAAGGAAATAAACACAGAATCTTGAATAGATAATCTGCATTGCCAAGTTTTATTACATCATTATTCTTAATAACCAAGATATGGAAGTAATCTAAGTGTCTGTCAATGGATGAATAGATAAAAAAGATGTGAGATATGTGTGTGTGTGTGTGTGCGCGTATTTTCTTCTTTCTCGTGGAATATTATTTATCCACGAGAAAGAAGGAAATACGCGCACACACACACACACACACACACATACACATACCTCACATCTTTTTTATTTCTCATGGAATATTACTCATCCATGAGAAAAAAAAGAAATTCTGTTATTTGTAATAACATGGATGGACCTTGAGGATATTATGCTAAGTGAAATAAGTCAGAGAAAGACAAATATTGTATGTTATCACTTCTATGTGGAATCTAAGAATGCTGAACTTATAAAAACAGATAATAGAATGGTGGTTTCGAGGGCCTGAGAGGAAAAAGAAATGGGTAGATGTTGGTCAAAGGGTACAAAGTTCCAGTTAGAAGATAAATAAGTTCTAGGGATCTAATGTGCAGCATGGAGATTATAGTTAATAATACTGTATCACATACTTGAAAGTTGCTAAGAGAGTAGATCATAAACATTCTTACCACAGAAAACAAGATAATTATGTGGCATGATGAAAGTGTTAGCTAATGTTATGGTGGTGATCATTTAAAAATATATAGTGTATTAAATTAACACATTGTACACCTTAAATTTGCACAATGTTATGTATCAATTACATCTCAATAAAAAACAATAATGATGCAGGATAAAATAATTTGGCGTAATTTAGTAATCTTGAGAAATAGTAAAAGCATATAAGTTGAGTACTTAAAAGCCCATTAGATGATATCCTTGAGACAATATTCTTTTCTTTACGATATTATAAGAAGAAAAGGAAAAAGGAACACTGATTTGTCATTGCTACCCATAGGAAGTATAACTTGCTAAATGGAAAAGAGTAGAATAATTAAGGAAGATTTTCAGAAAGGGAAGTAGAAGAGCATTTAATCAATCTGCATAGTCTTCTAGTGAAAGTCTAGGTTTAAAAATGAACTGTAATGTTACTGCTCAAAAGAAAAGGTCATTGCTTGACTTGAAATGCTAAGATCCTTCCGGTGAGTGAGGTAGTCAAGTTAATGTGGCTTTAATTCTCTCTCTACTCCTAAGATACTTGTGATATTACCTATATGATCCCAGATCAATTTATCCATTGCATTCTAGGGATTTAACAACAATGAAATAACAGTTATTTTCCTCTTGGAAGAGGACAATTTTACATACATAGCCTGGAGTCACTCTAGATATGGATTTAAAAATCTGAGGCAGACTTGAAATGGTTTATTTGGAACACCAAATACACAGCTTTAAATTTCAGAAAACCAGAAAGAAATTTCTGTGTCATTACCTGTTCATTATTTTTTATAATGTAAAAATTATAAAATTTGATAATTTCATATTACCAGATACTTGATTATTGATTATAAAATTTCATAATTACTATTATTGTTCAGAGACATTATATAGAAATAACTGAAATGTATATTTATATCACAAAATTTTATATATTATTAATTACTGGAAATCTCTCTTGAAACCCAGGAGAGCAATGTTACATCTAACAAAATAGATCATTGTGAAATCAGGACAAGGCAACATTTCAGCCACTCTTGCATGATAGGATAAAGAACTGAGTTCAAAGCAAAAATAGCTTGTTAGCGTTAAGTATTTAAATTGAATTTTAACATTACTTGACACGTCCAACTGATGATTTGGAATGGAAAGAGGTATAATTATACAATTCAGCAAATGGACTCCTTCCTGGGTTAAATGTTTAGTGATATGTTCAGTAGGAATGTGGTGGATAAATGAAGTGGACCCTGGCAGAAAATCAAAATGCCAAGTCTCATTTTGGTTAGTGTGTTAACCGTGGGCAAAAGCTCAACCTCTCTGAGCCCCGTTTCCTCACTGGCAAGAAGAGTTCGATTTTAATTGAGATCTATGGCTTTTTTCAGCTTTAAGGTCTGTGATTGAGTATTCTGGGGCTGCAGTTTTCTAGGTCAGCTACAACATTCCCTAAAGTACACTTAGATGTATTCACAAACAACAGATCATCTGTTGTTTGCTGGAGAGAGAATCCAAGAAGGGTTTAATTTCATGATTTTAAAGAGGCCCAAGGAATTGTATTTCCTCCATGTGGTTTTGGTTATAGGAAAATGTAAAGTACATCTCTGCCTCAACTTGTGGGTGGTCAAATAAGGGGAAAGTAAACAAAGGCTAGTTCTCTAATATATTAGGTCACTGCAATTCTGTGTTTGTAGAAGCTGCCTGAGAAAAGATAAACAAACAAATGCTCAAATCAAGTGAAAAAAGAAAACTTTTTATTGTATCTAGCTAAAAACACATAAACTATACTGCTTCTTAAAATGGAGAAAGCTAAAGATGCCAGTTTTTAATCATTTTAACATTCTCTTCCACTCTCGCACAAACACAAACACATAAAGAGCCCTCATTAAAATCATTTTTGCAGCATTAATAATGTACAAGTTAACTTCAAGTAAACCAAAGTTCTATTTTATAAGTTTTCTTTGTCTCATTTAGATATGTTATCATATAATTGATTGTTGCTTATATATATTTTATAATTATATATATAATATAAATATATATTTTATAACAAAAAATTAAAATATAAGGAGTTCAAAATGGGTGATATAATAGAGATTGGTAAAGCCCACATATAATCTACATGCTTTCTTCAAAAGGAGTCACAGCATGATGGAGTTTAAGTTTGCTTGAAGAAAATGTAATTAAATATTTTGGAAATATATTCTGGAAGTTTTCCTATCAGTTAAGTAAACTCTATGTTCTAATGTATTAAATCAATTATTATAGAATATTTATCATACACCAATAAAAGATGCAGATAAGATTTCAGATTCATATGTTCCATTATTTAAAATGGTGCAAAATTGATACGAGTCTGAATATAATTAAAATCAATTTAATGATCTTTTACTGATAAAGAAATATCAATCTATGAAAGAGTAAATCTCTAAGAAACTGGCCTCATTCATATGATCTGTGTTTTATTCATGAATAAATGTGGTATTTCTCTGTTTACAATTGTTTAAATTAATTCAAGGAATTTTTCAATAGAAATTATCACTGCAATTTGGGATCATGCATCAAATCCCACACTTAGAAGTGTTGGAAGTATCCCTTCTATTATTAAAGTAGTTTCCGTATATTTAAAAAGCATCTTCTTTCATTCTCTGATGTCTGAAAAAATACACATGTTCAAATCTTAAAACAGGAAGATATACAAACATTTTAAATATTTTATTTGAGTCATATTTCTTGGCTATTAGTTTTTTGTATATATAGTATTACCATATTTGTATATGTGCATCAGTGTGGGCTAAAGCTAAAACAGGAAATAATATAACAATATTCAAACCACAGCCATCAGCCCATATGTAGCTCTTTTCTGTGCTGAGAAAATATAATTAAAAAGTTTTAACTTTTTATTTCACAGTTGAGAAAATTAACATATTTAAAAACAAAAATATTTTTGAATGGGGTAGTATTTCATCACCTTTCAATCTTCTAATTAGTTAATAATGTTTTATTTAGTTAGCATGCAAAATGAGAATGTGGTTTCTACTTATTCAAAGCCATTTCTTTGAAATTAAACAATTTTGACTTTAAGTTTTTTAAATCATTAGCTAGTCCATTCATTCCCTTGTCAAAAGCAGGAGAAAATTTCTAAAGAATGGATTTCTAACACACTCCATAGTAAAAGAGTCTCTGAAACCTAGGTAGCAATTACTTTGAAATTGTCTCTTGTAAGTTGCTTGTGTGTGTGAGTGTGTGTGTATGTGTGTGCAAGTGATTGTGATGTATTAGTACTGGAGGTGGTTGTAATATCTTATATATAAAATATTTTACTCTTTAACATTGAGGCTTTAAATAGTTTTGAGCTTTAAAAAGCTCTTTAAATAAAAATATTATTATTTTTAACATTTGGTTGCTTGTTATTTTCTCTTTTAGTTAAGATGATAAACTATGAAATGGATAGATTCATTTTTCCTGTGTGACTTGGAACCATGTGTGGTCTATCTATATGTGTCTATGAATCATGCAGTTTTAGACTGAAAGACAATGAGTCAAGCCCAAAATTCTATAATGAAAAGTTTAACTTTTCATCTAAATCCCCTGTGATTATATGGAAATGTTTTATATTGGCAAAAATAAAATAGCTTCCTGTAACTACTAAATGCATGTTTGCATTTAATTTCCACCTGTACTTGAAATAAACAGAACAATCTCAAGAATTTCTCAGCTATAGCAAAACAAGCACTCATTTCACTCACATTTATTAAGTGCCCATCACCTGCTAAAAACTATATAAGCAAAATAGAGATAGAAAAATAAAACATAATCTCTCTTCCCAGGGCACCATAAGTCCACATGTGCTATTTGAAGTCATTGAATGGAAGTGGCTGAGATCATCAAGAGCGAGACTGAAGATTGAGAACAGAAGGTGGCTAAGGACAAAACCCAGGTGACACCTGCATTTAATAGGAAGTAAAAGATTATCCCCAAAAGATCAAGAAGAATGGCCACAAGAAAAAAACAAGAAAGAGTGATGTCAGGAAGGAGGGCAAGAGACATTCCTAAAGGACATCGGCTAGATTTCAACAAGAAGCCGTTTATTTTTCTTCTTTGTGTAGCAAGAGTAACATTTTTAAAATACCCCCCCAATTAACATTGTTTTTTTTCTCCCCATAACCCCATCTAATATTTCAGTTTCAGGATAGTAGATTGAGAAGATGTCAATTCAGGTAATCAGAAAAAACCACAGGGCATAAGCCAACCACTTCCCAATTTAGGAATTGTGGCAAAACAAATTAGGGAGTGGAAGGATAGCTGGTGGGTGAGATTTATAGATCCAAGCCTCCCCTCTTTGGACATTGGCCTGGAATGTAACGAATGTGTTAAATCGAGAATGCCAAAGGAATGAGATTTTTTGAGAAGTAATTGATCCACAAGGTGATTTCATGCCAACAAAGAAGCCTTGCCAGTACATCTATGAGGGAGGCATGGTTTAGTAGAGCAGAAAAAAATCCTCATTTTATAAGGATTGTGGATGCCAAATTTAGAGCCAGCAGATCTGTCATGGGGCCTGACATGTGGCAAAGTGAGTGATCAGACAGCCAGAGGACATTGGCAGATGAGGCGAAGATTCAGAGAGGTGTAGAACGCTAGCAAGTCTCCAAGGGAAGACAAATAAGTAAAGAAGAAAACCCCAGGTTTGAGGAAACCAAGATTGAATAGGCCACAGCTTAATCAGCAATCCCCAACAGAAAGACCTTGGGCAGATCAGCTCATCAATATTTCAAGAGAAACCCCCGCCCCGCCAGCATGTATCTGATCAGCATAAAGCTAGGGGATTCTTTTTCTCTGTCACCAAAAGGTCATAAATGCCTCTTCCTCACATCTCAGGGGAGGAATCTGAAAGTTTTGAGCTATTATTCCAAATGATTAAGTTAAATCTAAAGAGCCTCTTCAATTATCATGTAGTCTAAGTTTTTAACTAAATTAATATTCATATAATTTCCCCCACCATGCAGCTTTTTCAATTGTAAAATGCGATACTTTTGCCTTCACATTCAAAAATAAGAGGATTTTTATAGCTGTGCAATGGTCATTTAATGGGAAATATATTTCGAGAAAATCCCAGATAATTATTAAACACAGGAAGGATCTTCTCCAAGAAAGGAGATGACACAGAATTAAGAAAGATGTTTAAATGTGAAAGGTATTCTCAAATGACTGGTAAGTGTGCTCATTACCATTTATGAAAATCTTTATTGAGAAGAGAGCTGTGAAGCCACACAGCTTTCTTTCACATAGTGTTTTTATAGTATATACATTTTTTCATCTTGAAAATTTCAATTTTTCTATCTTCTGTTATAACAGTATCTCTTTTAAGTCATTTATAATTAGATTATTTTTCATTTATTAGTCTAGCAATCTTTGTCTTTTAGCTTGAACATTTTTGGTATGCTTATATTAAAAAATAATTGCTATTGTTGCTGTGGCTAAAATTAGATAGCTAACTGTCTATCATTACTTTGAAGAGACTGTCTTCTTTGATTACGTAAAATTTTTTCTTTGTCTTTGATTTTCATTTCTTTATATATATATGCATGTATTTATCTGGGATTAATTAAATTTTCTGAAATTGTCAATGGGCGTCTGTGACATGTTTTATCATATTCTCACAATTATTTTTTCCGTATTTAAACATACCTTGGTTTACAAGGGACAGCTACATCTCATTGATAACGAACTTATCCATATAATGTGCTTTGGTCAGTAATATGTAGGAGGAAGTCAAAGTGTGTCAGTACCTACCAAGGCCCTGTAAACTATCAAGTGTTTCCATATATCCCTCTTGTGCTTTTGCCAACCACCTTGAGAAGAGCAGGTTCAAATTAACTACTCATCCCAAAATGAGAGTCATATAGAGCAGTATTGGACTTAATCCTCAACCGATTTAAAAAAACTGTGAATAACAAATCTGTTTTACTGTAGCCCAACCAATGGTATGTGGGGGTTATTTGTTACACAATATTATTGATGCAGGTTTCTTAGTAATGCAATATTTTTTTTGGTGCTGGAAAGTTCTAAGCTATTATCATTCTTTTGCTGCTGCTGCTGCTGCTGCAGCTGCTGCTCCTCCTCCTCCTCCTCCTCCTCCATCTCATCTCTCTCCCTTTCTCCCTCTCCTGCTCTGTCTCCCTCCCTCTATCTCTCCCCACTCCCTCTCCCTCCCTCCTTCCACTCTCTCTTTCTCTCTTTCTCCACCTTCTAATTTTATCCGTGCTAAATATTTTCACAGTTTACTCTTTTAGTCACAAGTGCAAATTTTCATCTTTCCATCATTACATGCAGTACTTCAGTTAATTTCTTCTAATCTACATTCTAGATCATAAACTCTCCATAACTCTGTTTATTTTGGTTTTCTAAAATATCTATGAAGAGTTTTTTTCCTCCTATAATTTTAATTTGGCTCTTTTTTAAATATGGTATACCGTTGTAATTACACCCTGTAGGTATCTTCAATCTTGTCCTTTTATTCTTATAGTCAGAAGAATGACTTCTTAGTCTATATTTAATAATTTGATAATCTGAAGTCTTTATAGTTGGTTTCCTTTTTCTCTTGTTTTGTCTGGTTCACAGTCATTTCCTTGTACCCAATTATTTTTTATTACATTTCTTAAAAATTTGTACCTATGAAAAATTTCCCATTTTTAGACTTGATTCATGTTTTTTTCTTACAGATGATTAGGAATACTACTTGTCCATGTCCGTGTTAAACCATGCCAAAGTTTCAGATTTTTTGGACAATCGATGGACCACCATGGATTGAATCCTGGGTTGTAATTCCATGCAAGGATTAGTTCTCTTCTGGTTTATATTAATCGGGAGGGTATAGCCCTTAGAGTCCAAGGTATCTTGAGGGTCTCCTGTTAGAGTCCACACCTATGTGTGCCCTCAGCTTTGAATTATGTTCCCCTTCATCATAAGGAAGTTTTAATTTTTTAGGTCAACAAAAGCCTACAGAGAGAAAGTAGCTTTTATGCTTGTTTGGCTCCTTTGTTTTTTCATTGGTAACAGTTTACAAACTTGTCATTTTCTTAGTGTTTTAGAGATGAAGTTTTATTTTTTAATCTTTTATTTAAATTTTAAATTGCTTCCAGCATGATGAGTGATCAGAATAACCTATTCCATCATTATCAAGAACAGAAAGTGTCTCAGAGTTTTTCTAGGTCTTTTCATTATATAGTACTGCTGTTTTTCTGTTTAATTTCCTTTCCTTCCATCAGTTGTTTCTCCTATTTTATATATTTGTGCTGGAATCAATTCTGACCCAAATTAAACTACATTTGTAAAATCTAGAACAGCATAAAGTCAGTGTTGCTATCATTCTGACTCTCATCTTTTACATTTATGGAGTTGAAAACAAAACCTCACTTCGGCCCCCAATTTAATAGTCATTTTTCTTCCCTTCTGTGTAAGAAATCATGCCTAGAAAGTCTGCAAATTTTTTTAGTACGGTATCACTGCCTTACCTTTCCAACTCTTCAGACCTCATGGTTAATGTCATGTTCAGGAAAGACCATCTTGATGCATAAGTCTGACATTTATATGTTATTTTCTATATAAATCCTTGTTACAGTGATTTATTGATCTCATGAAAACCTAGTATTACTTTTTGAACCTCTTGGATACTGACAGCTAATGAATTATCTCCTTTTAACCTACACTCTGGATGCCAAGTTCTCTCATGTGATTCATTTTATCCCATCTTTTACAGCTGGATATAAGGTATATACACAGCTTTTGTACCTTTCATGGACTAAATGCAGTTCTCTACCCTGGCTCCTCTTTGATGATTTCATAAACTTCCATGTCACCAGACATAACCCTTCAGCATTTGCCATTTAGGAGTAAAGAAAAAAAGATGAAAATTAATCAATTGATTTAATTATGTGTTTAAATATTTTATCAAAGGTGTGAAATTTAAAAATGAATAAACCAAATGAGTAAGTAGTATTTTTTTAAAATACTATCCCATGTTTCATACCTTTAACAAAGATTTTGGTTACCTTGTGAACAATAGGATCGCCCCTACTTTCAGCCTTTGAAAGTTGATTGCATTGACAGATTCTCTCTTAATAAAATTTATTAAATGTACTTCACTCAATATTTTGGCCTACTTTTACAACCTAACTCATGGAGGAAAGGTATCAGACATAAAATCTGAATTACAGCTGTGTTGTTTCAAAATGAATAATGTCTACTGGGTGAGACACTGAGTCAAGGGTTTAGTTTGCAGCATAAGGAAAATATTTGTGAGTGTTGCTGGAAAAGCTGACAGCCTAGCATATGCAGCCTCCCTTTTAGATAGAGAAACATGGGAAGGAGAGCAAATTGCTAATTTGGCTAGAAAAGCAACTGCAACTTTTGTAACCACGTTATAGTATCCAGAAGTATCTCTGTTTGATTACAAGTAACCCTCGTCTTTCTCTTCCTTGTTCTAGAAAATAAAGTTATAAACTTTTAAAACATTAAAACAAACCTCTGGTCTGTTTTAATGTTTTAAAAGTTCATAACTTTTAAATTCAGTGAGAAGAGATTTTCTGGAAAAAGTCAATGAAAGCAGTCTTATTGCAAAACACAGAGTTTTATTAAAAAGAGATCTTGAGATAATCATGCTAAGTGAAATAAGTCAGACAGAAAAAATAGAGAACCATGATTTCACTCATATGTGGGATATAAAACTGAAAGTAACAATGAACAAGACAAACAAAAACTCATAAGACACAGACAATAGTTTAGTGGTTACCAGAGAGAAATGGAGGAGATGGGGGAGGTAGATAAGGGTAAAGGGAATTAAATATATGATGATGGAAGGAGATTTTACTTTAGGTGGTGAACACATATGCAATATAAATATGGCATATTATTAAAGTGAACACTTGAAACTTATGTAATTTTATTAAGTAACATCTTCCCAATAAATTTAATTTAAAAAAAGAGATAATAGGCCCCAAATCAAGTTCACTAGTTATTACTTCCACAAACATAAGCAAGTAATATGGTTGTTGTATTGACCTTGATGAAATGCAAATTAGTTGAGGCTGTATGTTCTAACTATTGATTCATTATTCAGATAACTTTTTAAATTTTCTTTATTGAAAATATGGGTTTTTCATTCAGATGAGCTATGTACATTGATCAATTCTACGAGATAATACTAAAAGTTAGAGAAAATAGTAATGACTTTGAGGGGAAAATGGATTAACAATACTAGGCTGTATGCATTTTTTTATTCAATGTTGAAGACTTGATCTAACCTACTGGCAAGAAACCGATGGGTTTTAAGTAGAATAGAAAGCTCAGTTTATTAAGTCTAAGTGGTATTCATTTGCTCTCATTTATGAACTCAAATTTGTACTAAGATGTGAGCATATATGCATACGTAACTTGGCTATTTATGTATCTCGATGGGATTGAAAGAATATTGAAGTAGCAGTCAGAACAATGCATTTAAGGCACCATCATAAATTAGCTCTGTAACTCTGCATGAAGAGCAAAAACCCCTCTTTTCATGTTGAAGCTTTTTGAAAGACCTAAAAATATAATAGCACAATGAATAGGTCACTGCAAGGGCAGACCAAATTTTTCCATAAATTCAAGTATTTTCCAGAATTAATCAAGTATACATTGAGCTAAGACATGACATGACCTTGCCTCGAGGAAGCAGAAGTCTAAGACAGAGAATCTGTGAGGTCATTTTCAACTTTTACTTTCTTTGACAATTCAGTTCTAAACTGGGTGCTCTGCCTGCATGTGCAATAAGACTTCAGATTTAGAAAAGTTAGGAGAAAGATACAGTGCATATAGTGTTAACTGAAGGAAAATGAGCTAATGAACTCTAGGGAGGCAATCATATTGCAGTATAAAACATTTTCTTGGCTTCTAAAGTAAGAATTGATTTAATAATGTAATAAATGAAGTAATATGAAAAAAGAGAGCCAATATCAGTCAGTCAAAACCTGCTAGCAAGTTGATGAACCTAACCTCATTTTTTAAAATCTATTTGTATGGACAAATAAGCACCATCATTATCAAAGTAAACACAATATAGAGATGTTAAATTTAGCAAGTGAATTTTAGAAATAAATTGCAATTGTTATTAAAGATTATTAGATTTTTAGATAATTTGAAAAAAGTCAAAGTCATGGTTGGTTTGTTTACATGAAAAGCCTTAGTGGTCAATTTTAACTACTGCAGTCCACTAGAACTATTATCATATTATCATTTGAAAATGAAACCTAAGGATCCTGTTTGCAGTCAATCATCTCCTTTAGAGGTGATATGAAGAAGTTTTTAAATTAATACATTTGGCACGATATAAGAGACCTGAGTGAAGAAAGGAGGTGGGAACAGAGAAGAGAAAGGAAATATGGTCTCTGATGACTCAACTGGAACTAGTTAAATCCTCAGGGATTACCCACAAAAAGTCCTTTAGTCTTGCTTAAAATAGCTGATTTTTGAATTTGTCAGACATATGTGAATTAAATTAAAACAATGATGAAATTAGATAGTACTGCCAGTAAACTTGCCCACTGCCTCTCTCCACCCCCAACTTCTCTAACAAAACATGAAATAATATTTTAGAGTTGAAAAACAACTCTTTATTATATTGTGCCAGTATGGCAAATTGGATAAGAAATTAGATATACATATAAATACGTTATTCCCTCTTCTTTTAACCTAGGGAAACCAGAAAGGAGTTTTACTATGTAGGACGTCAACAGATTAATATAATTGCTTTGCAACACTATAAATTCAAAATACTAAATTTAATTAGACTCTTTTGCCAGTGTATATCACTTTGTTAGCCATTATTATCACAAAACATTATTAATTAATTTTAAGTCATTAACCTTACTGTTTAAAACAGAATATAGTACAAAATAAAATTTCTGAGATATTCGAAAGTTCATGAAATAAGTTGTTACATGTGTAGGCTAATATTGACATGGCTGTTTTTTTCCTCCATTGGTTTGTTTCAGAATTATTAAATTGTCTAACAAGCAAATTCACATATATTTGTAAAGAAGACTAGTAATGCTAATACCTAAAATGGATTGAAACCATTACTTAATTCATCCATAAATGAAATAGATGATTTTTTATTAGACAAAAATTATTTTTAATATCTCTATCTTAAGAAGAAAATGTGTTTTCTTTTTTAACAAAGCAAAAAGCCTTTTTAACTAGAAGAAAAAGAAAAGAAACAAGGAAAAGAAAAGAAAAAGCAAACTGCTGTACTAGTAGATATCCTCCATACTTCCTCTATCAAATAATACATGGACCACAGAATTTGTTTCTATAAGAAAAATATTTAGAAACTAGAGGATATTTAATAAAAGTATAGTATATAGCATATTGTATATAATGATTTGAGTTTCCTTAACTAAAAAAGGCTAGCTAAAAATGTTTTTACTTTCTTTATAAGCTATAAAGAATTATTTTAAAAGCAGAAAAAATAAAGAAGAAGGAAAGAGAAAAGAAGAAAATTAAAATCTATGTCATTTTCAACAAAGATGTTACCTTTCCACTCAATGTGTTTTTACCTTTAAATAATCTTATCTCTGAAAAGCATATACATGATACAGAAATTTAATAGAAAATAAAAATAATTTTCTTAGTGACATCAAATGTTATTAAATTAACTTGGAAATCTATAAAGTGATATCTTTTTCTTCTCATGGATGAAGAACCAAGCTAACAATGAGACATTAGTCCAAATAATAAACATTTTTTAGTTCTTTTTACATGAGTCATTGCTGAACATTGCCAATGTTGCTGATGTCATATCTTGGTATGCTTTTGTTTATTTTTTTCTCATATTAAGCATCTCATCTGCTTCCCAATACATTTGTGTAGTTAATACATATAGTAAATTATAGAGTATTAAGTCCATATTCCTTTCACCTCATTTGGGCCAGTGGTCAATCAAATACTTTGTTCAAGATTTCGAACCAAGAGTCTGAGAGAAAACAAGCTCTGAGTCACATTTATTGTAGAGCATTAGAAAGAAGGTCCTTCAGACACCAGAGCTGATGTTCTCTGGCATGAATCACCACTGTCCATGTTATCAGACTTCTCTAGCTTTCTTCCTGGTTATTCAAATTTTATAAAATTCTGTGTATATTTCCAGTAAATTTTATTTTATGCTTAAACTAGATTGAATGAGTTTCTGTTACTTGTACATTTAAAGAAAATTATAGGATGTAGCTGTGTACATGTGAATACATTAATCCTTATACGTAGTACTAAAAACCACTTTCCTTGATTTGAAAGAGAGGACATACACAAACATAAAGGAAACATTTTTTAAAATGTAGAAGAGACTTAGAAACTGTTATATATAGATTTTTATATTTTCTATTATGATCGAGCTTGGCTATGTATTTAAAGCAAAGTTTATTGCATAAATTTTTTGCCTAGAGAGTAAAATCCACTGCGTATTTCTGTAAGAATTTTAGAATTTTTAGTCTATATAAATATTCCCAAAATCTCGTAAGCCTAAAACAAGGAAGCACTAGTACCAATTAAAAATACAACATATGCAACATCTAGTATTCTGTGTTCATTATTTTGGGGAATCAAATAGATGCCACCACAAAAAAATTCCTTATTGTATATTCCTTTTTCACCAATATACTTATTGAATCAAGAAGTTAAATATTCATATTTCATTTTGACTAATAATTTATATAACTATAAATTTTCAATGATATAATGGAATTCTTACTAAATTCCAAAAGATAAAACAAGACATAGAAATATATAGAAAATAAAAGAAGTTAGATTGTTACATTACAGAGTTATTCTCTGTGGGAATCCTACGTCCCACAGCCTCTAACAATCCAGCAAGGTAAATGGGTTTAAGGAGGATCTTGCTTAAATAAATACATTCTCAGCCGCCCAAGTATCTGCTGATTTCTGAAGGTCCAGAAATTTTGGACCTTCAGAATGTTTTGCATTTCTGGTTTCTGACCTGGATTGAACTGGACACAGTGAAATAATGTGAGAAAGACTGTTTTTTGGCTAGAATTGGAAGTAACTTTGCCAGCATTCTCATGAGCATGCCTTTCTTCTGTCCAGATTTGACTATTTGAGAAATCAAGTTAGACCCAGCCCTTCATCTGAACTATAGCTACACGATGAGACTTTTCTGAGAATGATAGATACGTCTAACCGAAATTTGAGGAAGCAGAGATTTTAGGAGCACTGATATTGCCATAAGCAAAAAACATTTGGTAAGTGAGAGAAATAAATTGTCAAAACGTGCGTTGGTGGATATGTTGTTCCATCCAGGTGCAGTAACCTGAGAGAAGCTTCTCACCTCATCTGTGACCAAAACCATTCCACAGAGAAGTCCCTAGCAGAGGTTTCTGAGGCATACTAGTGATAGTCTATCATCCACATTCAGTGGGAAGAAGAGGCATGCCAATCGTTAAATGTCCATTATCTTAGTATACAAAACTCATGTTTTACTACTAAGATATTTACAACGATATAATTTTATAATTTATACTTTAAAATTTATTTTAAACTTTATTAATCGTCAAATTGATCTGCTCCCACCAAACATTATTTTCACTTTTAGAGTTATAATTTTTCAAAGAGGAACAAAGAGTAATGACTAATCTGAGGCTGTGTGTTATTGTTAACATTCTGAAAGTTTTTAAAATGTATTCTGCTTATTCTTTTATCTTATTTAAACATGACTTGGTTCTCTTTTAGAATCATGAAATAGAGTTGAAAGACTTCTTCAAAGGTCAAAACATCTCAGAACATCCTTTTGAGGAAAAGAGTGACACATTATTCCCTTGTTACACAAACATTAGATTTTGCCTAGGCCTGTGTCCACAAGATAATCACAAATGGAACCCATATTTGCCTTTTCAGTCACCAGTAAAGGAGAACTTCTTTTTTGTATATTCATCTTTTATATACTTAGAGATCAGGCTCATCTCTTAGTGTTTAACCAAGAATAAACAATAAAGAGCCTTTGGACTTTACTCACCACTTTTATTCCCAACTCATTAATAATCATATTATGATCCCTGAAATTTTTCTAATTTTTTCCCTGTTGAATTTTAGAATTAGAAACAAACACAGTAGTCTTGAAATGACGTAGCCATTTCTGAAGAACACATATTTAAAGAACTTATTTGTAGTTCTTAAAGTTTTTTGCACATTTACCTTACTTCTATAACAAGGATGACATGTAGTTGATATATGTGCTTAAACTGAGTTTATTTCACCCATTTTCAGCAATGTTCTGTGAGAGTGCATGTGGTATGCATTTTGTTCCCCATATATGCTTTTTCCAGCCCCAGATCCAATCAAGAAGCAATACATTTACATCTGATTTTGACTAATAACCAATCTGATGTCTACAAACACCTGATGTCTACATGCCTGTCTGTATATAAAGGGTGTTAAAACATTATCACTGCCCATGGCAAAGATTCCAACACATCTAAGTTCTCTTTAATAATTAAACAAATATAAGAAACATATTTTAAAACTGGAAAGCACATTTCTGATTCAAATATTTAAGGATAAATTATCCTGTGACTTTTGCTCCAAATAGAGTTAGAATTAGACTTTCCAATGAACTTAGCTGCTAGATAATTACCTATAACAAACACAGGCAACCAGAAGCAACTCTCTTTGGGCTGGTACCCAAAACTGATTTTTGTCATTAATGACAAATTCAAAAGTACAGAAATCCAACATGTGACTGATGATAGATGATAGATAGATGATAGATAGATAGATAGATAGATAGATAGATTTCTATATAGTTATTGTTTCATATAACTTCTGTACATTATAGCTAAAAATAGGATGTGTAAATATACCCATTAATGAGGAAATAGTATCTACCTTCATTTTTTTTTATTTTGGTTTAAAATAGTTAATATGCCAATACTTTCATCAATACTATTTTCTAAACGGCTATGTTTGTTAGGAAATCTTTGGCTACAAAAGACAGACTACTTGACTGATCGTGTCTTAAACCATAAAAACATTTATTATTTACTTTACAAAAACCCTCACAATGTTGGTCCAGCAGCTAAGGTATGTCATCAAGGATCCAGGCTTTTCTCTCTTGCTCTGTTATATTTTCATATTTCCTTTTTGGTGTCTGCCATAGTTCAAGACGTTATTATGTTCATTCTCAGAGTAGGAACAAAGGGAAAGAAGAGGTTCACCAAACATTAGTCTTATATTTGTCTCTTTTATTGGGAAATTTCTTTACAGATTCACCTTCTCCAAGGAGAATTTCTCTCTAATCACTTGGTCTCTCTCATCTGCAAGCAGTCTACAACAATGAGTGTCTATCAAATGAGAATAAAATCATTGTGATTGGTATAAACTAGTCACAATTTATTTTCTAAGTTTGGAAGATTGCCTTATTTTCTTTAGAGCAAGACCTCTCAGTCCACCACATAGACAAACTGGACTTTAGTTAGTAGAAAAGTGAGGTTGGTAAGCAGTCAAAAGTGTCTACCACAGTAGCCATCCTTCCTGAGACAGTATGCACTTAAACAGGCACCATTTATAACCAAACGTGTCTTGAAGAAGATATGTTTCAGGTAATAGAATCTGATAGTTTTATCTAAAATGTATGGAGGCATATATAAGAGACAAAACTGCCCTGAGCTGAAGAAAGGCTGGAATGTAAAGATCAAAAGGGTTCACTGTGTCTTCAGGCCCCACATCAATATTTCACCTGAGATGAAGGTGACTGGGGTCTCTGGAGGGCTGAGCTTATGCTGAGAAAGCCCTTGAGCTCAGCCATCTCCCTCCTAGCATTTCTTTCTCCAGAGTAATTACGGTCTCCAGATGGTCAGGCCTGGCCGCTCTTTCTCTGGAATCCCTCTCTTCTTAATCCAGCAGGTTTCGTATATGAGCAAGGCTTATCCTAATCCAGTCTCAGCAAGGCTCCACAAGCAGGTGGAGGTATCAAGTACACAGTGCATGCTGTGAGAGCTGTAACAAGACATGATCTCTCTCAGCCTCACTTGGCTCATCTGTAAAATGGAGATAATAGTAGCTGCTTCACTGGATTGTTGTGAGGATTAAATAAGAAAGTTACATATAAGAGCCAAGTCAATTTACTATTACTATAAAAAAGGTGGATCTATGTGCGAAATTAATGGTAAGTGACTACTGCTTAGATATCTCTGTTGAAATATTTGAGGTTCAGAGGTAAAAAATATCAGAGACTTCACTAAAAAGATACAATTAATGTTTTCGACATGAAAAGAAAAATAGTAGTCATCTCATCTTCCTCCTCTACCACATTAAATACTGGAATATAATTAGCATAACACTTACTGAATTTTCAAATGAAAAGTTAGGACCCAAGACATTTTTATTCACTCAATAGAAGCAATAGAAAGACAGCTTCAAATACTGAGAGACTCAGAATATAACCCACAAAGTCTTCATCAAAAAAAAAAAAATTATTCAAAACATACTTTAACCAAGAATAGCAACTAGCGTCATCTTTTTTAAAAAGTAGGTCAGATCATGGAATGCTTCTGTTCAAAACCCTCCAATTGCTCGCTGTCCGTTTAGGGCGAATTGGCAATGGTCAATAAGGAGCAAGAAAATGCAGCCCCTGTTACCTTCTTATCTTATATCCAACTACCCTCATTGTTGGGCCCTCGGGTCGGGTTCGATTTCGGTAGCTTCCTTGCCATTCCTCAAATAAGCCAGGCACATTACCACCTCTGGGCCTTTGCAGAGACAGTCCTATCTCCCTGGAATGTTTATCCCACAGTTATCTGCAAGACTCATACTTTCATCTTCATGCTCAAATATCCCTTCTCCCTGTGGCCTCCTTTGACCAACTGTTTATTTGATTATTGTCAACCCCAATTTCACTTTTCTCTGTTCTTGCCATCTGCAATATGAGCTAGCATATGGGTTCTCTGTGTCTCCCATATCCACTGACATTTTTGTATCTTTTTTCTTTATGCTCAGGTCTGTTTGATCATTTTGTTCAACTTTATTTCCAACTTAATTCTTTTTTAAAAATTATATTTTTATTATTAAATTTTCTGCATATTTTTAGTTTTTAAGAGTTCTTCTTGTTCTGTGATTACTTCTATTCCTTAACAACTTGTTTTTGTTTTATGGATGATATATTCTCTCAACTATCTCCAAGGTGACATGTTAGAATTTTTAAATTCCCTACTATTTCTTGCATTATTTCTATGTGTGTTTTCTATGTACGTGAGGGCTGACAGAGCCTCATGTAAGTTGATGGATCCTATTGAAAAATAAGCTTTCCTTTATGGTACATACCTGGGAGTAGGAAGGCTAGCTCAAGGACTCCACAAATGCCAAAGTAAAGCATATGTTACCTTGGAAGTAAGTTTTCCACAAAACACTCCAACAAGCACTGTCTCTTCCTGTATAATTGTGGAAATACGATGTGCTTTCAGGTTAATCTTTACTTCTTTTACTTCACTGCACAGACTATGATAGACCTCTTTCCAAATCTATTACTCACTCTGTATGGAAGGCATGTCTCGGATTTCCATCTGTGAACAATTGTTCTAGAATGATGCTCCGAGATGCATGGGAGAATGAGGAACTCCCTCAGATCATATGTATTTTTATGACTCTGCCCAATTCTGCTCTTAAGATGTCTGCCAGTTTCAAACTTGGAAGAACTCACCTAGGAAGAGCTTCTTCCTTATCTGCAGCATCTTACTCCTGCATCTGTTTTTGTTGTTGTTGTTGTTGTTGTTGTTTACCAATCTGCTTTATCTATTAGTATAACCCCTTCTACTTTCTGAATTCCAAAAGTTTGTCTGATCTCTGGTTTGCTGGCGGGATCTTCTCTTGTCTACAGTAGTTCCAGAAACTCACTATGTTTCTATCTTTATTTTCATTGTACAAGATCTATGGATGGAGGAAAGGTAGTGTGTGCCAAGTTTGCCATCGTAAACTAAGAAACAGAATGAAAGTGTTAACTGTACTATAACAAGAAACATATTTGAGATGAAGAAATTAGAATACTGCAATAGGAATAGAAATGTGAATCAGGGGTTTTCCTAAGAGAAACCACCATGCTATTCCCTATTACTCAGTTTTTAACCACTAGTTAAAAGAACATAGCTAGGTTTTTATATCCTTATGACTTAGTTCTCAAGGCTTCTCATGGAATGTAATAGAATGGCCCACTGTAGCCAACACCTATTTTTGTAGTCTATACCTAGAAATTTCAGGAAAGGTAAATGTGGAAATCAGTCAGGAGTCCAAATTCTGGTCTGAAAGCTCATGGCAAAGATGTCAATAATCTACACTAAAAGAAAAGGATGGTCCAGGTTCCAAACAAATTATTTTAATATGACATTAACTTTATAGAAAACAATCTGTAAAACTTCTCTCAAACTTATTTTAAGATATCCTTGTTCTGACTCTTTTGTCTTTCCAGATTTTTTATTGATTTGGCACTTCGATTTTTTCTTTATTCTTTCCATCCCCACCTCCTCTGCAAAATCCTGTAAGAAAATAATTCAAGATGATAGACAAGGCAACATCTTAACTTCATTATGGTTTTCCATCCCTTAACAATTTTCATGAGTAGAGAATGTAATTGGCCCAGGAGCCTAATACTGAAACTGAGTTTTTGAGAACAAAAGTCAAGACATCAAAACCAGCAGGACAAATGAAGGAGGCACAAACCCCCTACATTCTCTAATTTAAAACAAAGAATGAAAATTTTTTTCATTTTAAATTGATGTCTCAAATAAATTATGGCAAGAGAGAGTGGGATATAATAATACTGTCCACTTTGATGCAAATAAAATTTATTAAATACCACTGCTTCCATATTAGCCTTAATAACTACTGAAATATACACATGTTGATGATAGCTGTCGCTTACAGTCTGAAGTTTCACTAACTGTGGAAAGTCTCCCCTGGGAGGTCTTTAATTAGCATAGACAAACATCATCTGTTTTGGATGAATTCGGAGACAGAATTTTTAGGTCCCTTCCAGCTCCGATTCTGTGTCTGGGTCTAAACAAAATGAACAATTTTATAACAATTTTTCCAAATGCGCACGTCAGCACTTCCTAGTGCTGACTTGTCTCAACTACGAGCGAGAATTTGGAAATAATCACTCACTACACTTTATCTCAATACCACTCACCCCAAAACACAATTCTGACTGTGGTCTTCTAATCATGTTCCAATCCCATTTTCTCAACGCTGCTTCCCCTTTCCTGACTCCACCTACACACCATATTCGAGTACACACACCTGCTTACTCTTTCCAGCTCATCAACTAATCCCTCATTTCCCCTCCAAGTCAGGCTCCCCAGCTGCAAAGAGCATCTTTAAATCATAGATTATATATTCTCTGATGTGACGTAAATCACTGTTTCAAAAGATGCTTTTCCCTGGGAAATTTCTTTCTGTTTTCAAAGACCTAAGTTTATTCACAAATAAGATAATTAAAAGTTTTGGCCTTGATCAGTAAACAGAAGTTCACACCAGTATGCAATAATACACCATTGAATAAAATTATCTTCTCAACATAATCCATCTTTGATTTATGTTATAGCATTAATTCATCTCTGATATATATTATTTCAATAATTTCTAAATAAAATTAATATATCTAACGAAAATACTTTAGAGTCAATAAGTTTATAAATTATTTTTTCATTATAAAATAAGAGCAGGAGAAATGAAAAATAACAATAGCTAATGTTTTTTGAACTCTATGTGCCAGGCAGTGTTCTCAACACTCCAAATGGAAAAATCCATTTAATCCTCTCAACATTCCTATAGAGTGGATGTTGTTTCTATTCAGATTTATGCATAAGGAAATCAGATAGGGAGATTTTACATATTCTACTCAAGATTATTGCTACTAAGTGGCAAAGTCAAGATTCAAACTTATAGCCTCCTTCCAGAATTCATGATCTTAACCAACATGCTATTATACCTCAAAATATAATGAAATAGTGCTAAGTAGTAATAACTCTTGAAAATTATTTAATAAAAAAGAAAACTGATAGAGCATTAATAATGGTATTAAACAGTTTCAAAATAATGTAGTTATGTGCTGGGTAATTTTATCAAAGCGGGTGAGATAATAGTTGCTTAGAAGGAAGAAGAAAGAAAACCCAAAAGACCTTGTATAGTAAAATCTTGCTATGTATATATTATATTCACATACGCCTCAATGGCTGCTATGAAATGACAGATAAATATACAAAATGCAACATGAGTAGAATTGAAGTTATACTTACCTATGTCACATGATTATGAGTTTCCTAGTGCTTATTGTTCAGTGTCCTTTGCACAATACATTTTTGTTGAATTGGAAGAACTTTTATTCATTGCCCTGTAAGGGTATTATAAGATATAAAATATCCAAGTGCCTTCTTCAAATGAAATGAAATTCAATTCTATTAGGATTTATAAACTTTGGAGTAATCTTTCAGAAACTGTCAGTAATATACAAGCAGGTGAATTCTTTGCTATAAGCTGTGAAAATGTTAAAGGTAGAGCCAATAGAAACCTTCTAGTCTAATCCTCTCATTTACAATAAAGGGAAAGGGGCCAAGGGTGATCCACTGACTAGTCCAAGCAGCTGGTTCATGGCAAAGTGTGACTAAAACCCAAGTCCCTTGATGCCTGGATTGACTTGAGAGGTGCACATGTGTATACAATATGCATAAATTCCATCTGTCCTAAACTATCTGTCTCACCAGTATGCCACAGTTCTGAAATTCTAGTATTGAAGGATATGATTATATATATTTGCCCTTCCTGAATACAATGCTTCTGCTGAAACTACCATCCAAGGACTTAGAGTACCTTATCCACCATCATGTGATTCCATATAGCATTGCTTCTGATCAAGAAACTCATTTTACAGCAAAAGAAGTACTTCAAAGAACTCATACTCATAGAATTCGGCTTTTGAAGACTTGGTCACAGAAGACTGTATATGTTCTGAAGCAGAGACCAATATGCACTATTTCTCCAATAGCCAGGCTCCATGGGCCCAGGAATCCAAGAGTGGAAATGGGAGTGATAGTACTCATTGTTATCACTAGTGACCTACTAACAAACTTTTTGTTTCCTGTTCCTTTGACTTTATGTTCTGCTACCTAAAGGTCTTAGTTCCAGAGGATAGAATGCTTCAATCAGGAGACACAACAATGACTCCACTGAATTTGAAGTTAAGAATGCCACCCAGCCACTTTGGGTTCCTTATGCCTTTGAATCAATAGACAAAGAAGGGAGTTGCAGTATTGGCTGGGGTGATTGATTCTGACTACTAAGTGGAAATTGGGCTACTATTCCACAATGAGGGTAAGGAAGGGTATGTCTGGAATATAGGAGATCTTTTTAAGCATCTCTTAGTATTAACATTCCCTGTGATTAAGATCAATTGAAAACTATAACAGCCCGATCCAGGCAAGACTAGTCATGGCTCAGACCTTTCAGAAATCAAGATTTGGGTCATCTCATCAAGTAAAGAAGCAGAAACAGCTGAGGTGCTTGCTGAGGTGCTTGCAAAAGGAATACAGAATAGGGAGTGGAAGAAGGTGGTTATAAATACCAACTATGACCATGTGACCAGATACAGAAATCAGGATTTATTCTCTTATTCTTTTATCGTGTAACATAAAATGCATTGATTTTTATATCATAGTATTTAAGTTGTAGGATAACAAGAAGAGTAAACATAACTCAAGAACTTCACTGTTTCTGAAAGTGGGTTAGTATGTTTTTGGTTGTATGCAGGATAGTTGTATCATGTTAGGTAGACTTTTGACTTGGTTATTGTCTTTATTTATAGATTATGTATGGTTTAAGGATATGTGTGTGAATGCCAAGCTGATGGTTAATTTTATGTGTCAACTTGAGTGGCCACAGGGTGTCTAAATTAAACATTGTTTCTGAATATGTCTATGACAGTGTTTCTGGATGAGATTAGCATTTGAATCAATGAACTCAATAGATTGCCCTCTCCAATCATTTAATCCAGGGGTCTCCAACACTGGGGCCAAGGACCGGTACCAGTCCATGACCTTTTGGGAATCAAGCTGCACAGCAGGAGGTGGGTGGCAGGTGAGCGAGTGAAACTTTATCTGTATTTGCAGCCACTTCCCAAAGCTAGCATCACTGCCTCAGCTCCATCTTTGATCATCAGGCATTAGATTCTCTCAGGAACACCGGTCCCTCATGCCAAAAAGGATTAGATTCTAATCCTCTGGAGGTCTAAATAGAACAAAAGGTGGAAGAATTCAGCCCTATTTTCCTCCCTCATGGCTGGAGCTAGGGCATCTCGTTTCATCTTCTCTTCTCCTCACTCTGGGATACACATCACTGAGTCTCCTGGTTCTCAGATCTCTGAACTCAGACTGAATTACACTACCAAATTCCTGGGTCTCCAGCTTCAAATGGCAAATGGTGGGACTCTTCGGTCTCCATAAGAGCCAATTCCTCATAATAAATCTCCTTTTATATCCTATTGGTTCTGTTTCTCTGGAGAACTCATTAATACAGATACTGTTTTTAATTATGTAAGTAAACTAAATCAGCTGCTACCCAAGGTTTTAAGAGAAAGAGATCAAACAATGGCCTGACTTCTTATAGTTTTCATGAGTTGGTACTGCTTTTGGTGTTTTAGTTGCCTGGCAACTGCTAATTTAATGCTTTCTGCAGTCCCATTGGTAGGCAACACATTGTCATGTATCTGGAAAATGATCTCAGCAGATATCTGGAACTTGTCCTTCTGTCGTGTTTTTATTTCACATCTCAACTTTCTTTATCCAGAAGTGGTATATCCACTTACCTAAAGCCTAAGAGAGTGCTGATGCTAAGTACATAGAAGGAAGCATAATCTAACGGTCATCTCTTGGCTGTTTTTCCCACTTAGCACTTTAGATGTAACAAGAAAATCAGAGAATTGAATATTTAGCACACCATGTAAACAGAATCACTTGTTAACTTCTTAAGACTATATATATCCATATACTTACTAATATAGATTAATGAAAATTTAACTGGTATGATGACTGGCTAACTTCTCAACATCTAGTTTACCTAGCCCCAATGAGTAGTATCAATACAATTTTGTGACCAAATTTAGACCCTGATTTTTCTAGGACACACATGATAATCTCATCCCCTTTGCCAGTGATTGGATTAAAGGACAAGTCCCTAATCAACATTGTCTGATGAGAAAGTATCCAAAAGGTTTGTAGAAAGTTTCTTCACTCTCAAAACGAGCCTCCGATCTCTTTCCCTTAGTAAATATGAATAAAGAAACATGTAGCTCTTATTGCTATTGAAACAATTATTCAATGAAGTATTAGGGTTACTCTGACCAGATAATTCTTTATTGTGGGAATTGTAGGATGTTTAGCAGCATCCCTGGGCATTACATGCTAGAAGCTTGTAGAAATCTTCCAGCTGTGACAATCGAAGATGTCCTAAATATTGTCAAATGTCAATTTTACCCCAAAAGACATTTGACGATATCTAGAAACACTGACTTAGAAGAAGCTGGAAAAATGCACAGGAGTAGGGAGAGATCAAAATAAAAGTATATTCATGACTATATAATTGAGTCTCTAAGTCAACTAATTCTGAAATCCTCTTCACATTTGGCCCACTATATGAACCAATGAATTCCTTGATCTCTTAACTAGTGTGAGTTGATGTGTCACCTGCAGTATACAGCCTAATGGATATTGGGCAAGACCTGGAGTGAAGTGGACAGTGATAGGAAAAGATAAAATTTTACAATTTTAAAGCAAAGCTTTGAGAAAGAAAGTAAGAGATACAAAGTATTGGGCAGATGATGATTATTAACTTGGGGAAGAAAGTACCAAAAACAGATTGTTGAAAAGAGACAGGAAAAGAGCCAAGGCACAAGACAGATTTACTCTATCAGAAAGGATTTTAGACTAATGCTAGCCACATTTTATTATTCTGCTCCTTTATTTATTTCAACCGCAAACCTAATATATCTGCAGAGTACATTTGCTCTCTCACACCCTTAAATGACTGCTTTACATGTCTAATCTCCTCAAACCTTCATCTTCTCCCCATCTTTACCATTAACCAGTGGCATTACTCCCTGCTTCACTGAGAAAATAAATCAGACAAAAACTCCAGACTCCCTCATTCGAATCTATTTACCAACCAGTATCTGTGTCCATACTTGCAGCTTGTTACCTGTTACTATAGATGAACCATTCCAATCTCTTCATTTATGCAATAAATTCCCTTTGGAATTTCATTCTATTTTCTCCTCATAACCTCATAACCTCACAAATTTCCCTTCTCTCTTTTTTTGTATCATTCCAATCAGTATATAAGCATGCTACAATCCTTCTCACTTAGTATTAGTCTGAGTTCTCCAGAGAAACATATGAAGAGTTGGCTCATGCAGTTATGAAGGCTAAAAGTCCCAAGATTGGCAGTTGGCAGAACCAATGTAAGTTCCAGTCTTAGGCCAAAGACAGGAAAGGACTGATCTTCCAGCTCAAAGATGGTCAGGCAGAAAGAACACATTCTTCCTTGCTCAGCTGTCTTGATTTATTCAGGCCTTCAGTGGACTGGATGAGATCTGCTCACATTGGGATTTCTCTTTTTTCCTTATTTTCCAGATTGACACCGTTAAGAGATCCAGCTGGGTCTAGCCTCAGAATATATCGAGAATCTGACTATTTCTCATTAGCTCTCGAGATCAGATGAGAAAAATGTCCTTTAGATATTAAAAAAAAAAAAACTTTTTAGATAAAAATGGAGAAAATGTATTTCCAGTAGTTCTGCAATAAAAGAAATGCTAAAGAAAATTCTTCTGGCTGAAGGGAACAGAAATCAGATCAATACTTCAATCTACAGGAAAGAATATAGAGAATGAGAAAAGGTAAATATGTTGATAAATATAAAAGAATACAAAGCTATTTTATCATAACGTCTTTAAAAGACATATGACAATGTAAATAACAGCACTGTTGTGAGATTTATTGTAAGTTGCTATAATATATATGACAGCAATAACAATGACCAGGTAAAAGGAACTTTACTGTTGCAAAGTTATTACCTTTTACATAAAGTGGTACAAAATTAATTCTAAAATAAAGAATGCATATTGCAATCCTTAGAGCAACCACTAAAAATAATGTAAATAGTTATAGTTGAAAAACTAATAGAGAATCCTATTAGAAATCAATAACTTTAGAATATCTAGAAAAGTCCCAATTTATTCAAAATTTGACATACTATTAGGTAACTCACAGCTCATAAACAAATTATAAGGGTAATTAGAAAATATTTCAGAGAATGATAATAAAAATATACAGCAACAAAATTTGCAGCATAAATTGAAAGCTGTGGTTAGGTGGAACTTTGTAGCTTTAGATGTTTATATATAAAGAATGGCCTAAAATGTATTATCAAATTTTTCCTTTAAGAGGCTAGAAAAAGAAGAGCTAAATTAAATAGAATAAGAGTTAAATTAAAGAGAACAAAGAAAATTGTGGTGAAAAAAAAGAAAATGATAGTGATTAGGACAAAAATCAACGATATAGTATGAGATAAAAAGCCGAAATTAGCAAAGCCAAAATCTGGTTCTTTGAAAAGATTAATAAAATTGATAAACATCTAGCAAAGGGAGAGAGGCAGAGAGACAGACAGAAGCAGATGATGATATATAGATAGATAAATAGATAAATAGATAGATGATAGATAGATAGATAAGATAGATGATAGAGAAAGGGAGAAAGGAGAGATTTAGAGAGAAATAAAGCAAATTGGGGAAAAACATACAATCGCTGAAGAGTATGTGGGAGTTCTTTGTACTGTTCATGAAAATTTCTTCTAAGTTTGCAAGTATATAAAAATTTTTGAAACTATAAAAAATCCCTAAATATTACTTGAAATCAGAGTAACATCTCAATAGGCTGATTAACTTCTCCCTTTTAAAGTAATTTTTCTACCTCTGTGAAGCTGACCTATAGCAGTTTTCACCAGCTATCAGTGGAAGTAATTATACTATGGAAATCAGCAAACACTACAAATCAGGATTTGATTTAATGTTTTGATTATCGGCTAAACTTAAAAAAAATGATTGAGAGATTGTTAATAATGCAGATTAAACTTAATAGTATGTCAGGTATTCTTTTGAATAGCATAAAAACAATTAAGGACATATTCTGCCAGTTTTCAAAAACTTTTATGGAATTCAGTAAAGAAGTTGCTCAAAGCGTTGGCTAATGAGGAAGGTTCCAATATGTGGCTCTGTTATTTTACTTTGTTTTACTCACTGATGTAGATAAAAATGTCAAATAACATTTATGTCAGAATTACATTTATCCATTATCCATTATTTACAAGCATAGCTTGGCTATGGATACAGAGTTCAGCAAAAATCAGAGTATAGTGTGAGATTTAATTGGTTATGTGGAATTTACAATAGAGTATTTTATGTTTTATTATTATTTGTAAATTATGTTACATTATATTACATAAGTAACAATTATAGTAAGGTTATGTATATATATGAATTTATCTATAATATAGTTACGAAGGTATATAAATATATATGCACATATTTATTTTTCCACAGAGTTGTTGGTTAAACATTTAGCATCACATTATTGAACTCTGGGCACATCCTTTAACTCTGAAAATTTCTTAGACACAGTTTCACATCTGAAAGTTAATATAACTAAGAATTACCTAGTAAGTTCAATGTGATAATTAATAATATAAGCTAAAAAATGCCAAGCCTAGAGTCTAATAAAAAGTGGCAACTACTATGATGAAGATCGTAATCACTATTAATAGTATTTTTACTACTAATGGATGGTCACAGCTGGTCCCTGCTGCTCCAGTTCTCTCATATTACTCCCCACCTTTCTCATGTGTCTTAGAGAAGCTTCTCTGAAACATATCTGTCCTGTGTATTATTCCCTCAGGTTTTTTTTTTTTTTCTGTGAGATTTAATTGGCTATGTTCTAGTTTGCTAACCTCAAAACAAGAAGCAAAGTCTATATGTCTTTGTAGGCTTTGATTTTCTCATCAGTGAATAAGGGGTGACACAGTGTCATGCAAATAGGGCACACCTGTCTTTTTTGTGAGTGACTGCCTGTATCCACTGAGCATCACTTCCAATTCTAACATTTTTGATATTTAGGAATTGAAAACTTTTCTAACATTTAAAAAATATTTCCTCTTTATTTTTCCTTGAAAATTTCTGGAAAGCACTATAAATTAAAAATATTCTCTTAAGTCTACCACTTAAAAGAAAAACAAACATTTGAGATTAAAAATAAAAGCCTCCTTCATATTGCTCCTACCCGTGCCCAGTCCATCAAATTCTGTTTTTAAAGGCAACTACTTACAGTTTGGAGTTTATTTTTCCCAGCTTGTACATGCGAAAACTTTCTAAAGAAAAAATTGTATAGAGTCATGAACTATTCTAGTTCTTTACATTATTGACTTATCAATATTTACACATACATACCTACATAGATATATACCAATAGAAATATAATATCAAGGTCTTCATATAAAATATGTATATATATATATATGCCATGTATAATATATATTATATATAATATAAAAACTCTATTTTCCACAAAAATGAATAATATAGATATTAGTCTTATTGTCATAAACATCTTTTAAAACTAAATACATACATATCTATCATGTCTTGATAATTGCATATTATTATTATGTTAAGAAAATTTACTGTAATGAGTTAATCATTCTCTTATTGTTGACATTTTGATTGTGTCCTGTTATCCTAGAAACTCTATTCTACAAGGAATACCTTTTTATCCTCATTTTTATTTATTTGTATTTTGATTCTGTTTTTGTGAATGAGACCTTTTACTTTATAGCTCATTTTTAGTATAAAGGAAAAACACTGTTTAATTTGCCTTATATCTAGTCGACTTATAACATTTATCTTATTAGATTTAATAGATTTTTAACTAAATACATGAATTTTTATGGTATTACCTTTTCCTTTGTGATATTTTGTGTGATTAATTTTGCTTGATATATTGCATTTGATAGAAACCTCAAAAAATGTTTGAATAATTGTAATAGAAAATTTTCCAGCTGCTTTCCAGACTAACACTTGTAGAACATAACCATTTAAAAATGTGTGAAAAATTAACTGCTAATAATTTTAAATTATGTTTAGGAAGTTTCATTATTTTTTTTTTTAATCAAGAATGGATGCTGCTGTTTATCAAATGCTTTTTTGGAGAGTAGAATTTCATGATGCAATTGTTTAATTTTTTTCCTTTAATTTTTTAATGAAATATGTTATGGTGAATTTCCTAATATTGAACCACTTTTTTAAATTCCTGAAATAAACCTGTTTAGTCATTGGATAGTACACATTGATTGACTTATTTTGTTATATACTTCTGTTTCTTTAAGAACTGGAACAGGTATGGCATGTGTCCATTTGGTCAATATCTACAATGGCATGATCATGAAATTTTGACTCTCATTGGACTGGAATAAAATTCTGACTTCATGATTTGGTAGCTGTGAAACTGAGGCAAATTAGAATCTCTGAGTATCGATTTTCATCTTTATGCAGAACTAATGAATTGCTGCACAGAAATTTCTGAAGGATAAAATGTGAAAAGATATAGAAAACCCTAGCAAGGATCTCTGTTCTCAGTGTTAATTTACCTGTTCTGCAAGCTAACAAATCAGGATAGCAGCATAACACATATATATGCTTTCAAGTGGATCAGAATGGCCTTTCTCCTGAGTTACAGTAAAAAGAGTCCAACTGTATATCCAAAAATAGCAAGGGTGATATAAATATCACACTAAATAAAATATTTTTGACTTTTACTACTTTAATAATAGCAGCCGCTAGTGAGTGAATCTCCTGACTGGAGTACCTTTCCAGAAATGTCTTTTGCATAGCAGGATTTTTTGATCCAAACATGTGTTCTCGTGAACCCTTCCCAAGACTCCTTATTTATAACTACACCACAGCCAATGTAGTTCTCCTTACATATAATCTTTAAAACATATTTGCAGTTGAATAGCTACTGCCATTTCCTTCTTTGAATTTCTTTCTAGGACACATGGAAAGGAGGAAGGTAACTTTTGCATAGCCAAACATCCTCCGTGTTGAGAAATTTCCTTTGGCAGTCAATGCAGTAAGTTTCTAAGCATGATGAGAATACACGGTACATTGTGAATTGTGAATGTACCAGCACTATGTCTGACATAAACCAGGTTTTAAATAAATATTAAATAAATGAATGAATAAATGAAATGATAAAATTTCAATTACAAAAAAAGGAAGACCTTGGGAAATATCTTAGCACCTTAGAACTGGGAAAATGTTTCAATAGAAAAATATGACTTATATACCCACCCACTCATTCATTCAATAAATATTGATTGAGGGTTTGCTATTTTCTAGACATGTCACCATGAATATTGTGCTCAGTATGACATAAAGGTCCACATCGAGATTGTAGTCTGCTGAGGAGATGAATATTGAACATAATTCCAAAATGACTGAGAGTAATAGAAAAGTCTAATTATACAAGTATATAAGAGGGAATAGAAATACAGAAATTTCTTGTTTTATCTGTAACATTATAGGATTCAGTGCACTGAGCCCTTTGCAATCTACATTTGCACTGTTGATATTCAAGAATAACATTTGAATATACCATGATCAGGTTCTGAATGTTGGATATCTAAATTGTAGTCAAGGTTCAATGTTAAATAAGTTCATTATAAACTCATCAACTACAAAATCAAGGAATGATGTCAGAGAACCTCGCTGAGATTCAGCTGTTTGAAGCTTGGCTGGTCTCTTTCATAAACTAAACATTTCTTTCCTACCATTAGCAATACAGCACTGAAAAATACTACTGTTCACAAATGTATAGCTAAATATTTAAATACTAATCGAGTATAACCCATAAAATCCTAACTGGACAAAAGTAACTGAAAAAGAAGCAGAATATGCTCAAAAATTTACAAAAATATTAAAACAACAAAATATACTATGATTCAGTGTAGAAGAAAATAAAGAAAAATGACAGATGAATTTCACAGAAGATCGAAGGCCTGAAATAGATAAATAAGGAAAAAATGCTTTTAGACCAGTCTGACTCTATTAGCTGAATGTGTGTAACTTTCACTTCTGGTGTGATAAAGCAAACAATTAGCATACAGTATGTTCATTCCTGGCAATAATTACCAAATCCTTTACTGCTTTGTCATAATTTTCCAGGAACACTAATAGGACCCTGAAGATCACTTGCTTCTGCCCACACGAATTCCACTATGGCTACATGAGGAGCTCTTGATAAGATCTCTATAAGCCAAGAAACATCAGCCATAGGAGTCTTTCCCACCCACCTCCCACTTTGATACAGTATGTAGAGCCCCTCACATCACTTCCTACTCCTATCAAATAATCTTCTCAAAGACTTCAGACTTCAGGAAAAACAGGATTCTGAAAGGCAGAATAAACCTCCCCCAGAGGCAAGGGATTGCCAAGGCCTGGTTCTCTCCTTAGAATGAGAAATTTAAAAACCAGCGAATACATATGAAAAAATACAAATGAATATCCCAATGAACTCAGCACACTCTCCATCTCACTTGGAACCCTCTCATTGGAATTTTAAAACCCTTAAATATCTCCCATCAACCTAAAAAAAAACAAAAATAAAAACATAAAACATCATCACCATCAATGACATCCACATTGTCAATTCATCAGGATTTTTTTTTTCCCAGCCTTCTGAATTATTGACCTGATTTTGTATAGGAATAGACTTCCATAAAAATTCTTTGCCGACCAAATATCTCAGTTGTCGTCAACATTTTTGGCCAGGTCCTTTTTCTTCAAACATTGTCTTTCCTTTGCTTGTGTAACAAACAGCTTCTCCGTTACACTCCTTACTGATCAACTCTCAGTCATCCTCACCCCAACTGTTAGAGTTCATCAAGGCTAAGCTGTAAGCCCTCTTCTTATTCTACTTTCTCATCTAAGTCTACAGCTTCCACCACCAATTTAGTCAGTTGGTGACTAGGCATCCACGTCTTGCAAGTTTACATATTTAGCTCCAGATAATTTCATTGGTTTCCAAACCTGTATATAGAACTACCTCACAGAACTACACAGTGGTCTCCTCTTATACGTGAGAGATACCTTCCAAGATCCCCAGTGAATACCTGAAATCATAGATAATACCAAAATCTATATCCACTATGTTTTTTCCTATACATACATAACCATGATAAGTTTAATTTACAAATTAGGCACAGTAAGAGTTTAACAACAGCTAATAATAAAATAAAACAATTATAACAATATGTTATAATAAAAGTTATGTCAACGTAGTGCCTCTCTCTCTCTTTCTCTCTCTTTCTCTTAGTAAACGAGCACTAGTTTCACTTTCCTTCTTCACAATTTCGCAGATAGATGATTCATTCTTACCTTAGATATTAGCAACCTCAGCATATGAATTTTTTTCTTATTAAGTCAAGAACTTTTGCCTTTTCACTTGAAGGAAGTACTTTACAGTTTCTATTTGGCATATCCAAATGGCCAGCATCACTTTTCTTGTACTTTAAGGCCTTTATGAAGTTAAATAAGGGTTATGTGAACACAAGCACTGCAATATCTAGGTAGTCGATCGATCTGATAACCAAGAAGGCTACTAAGTGACTAACAGGAGAGAATGTATACAATGTGGATATGTTGGACAAAGGGGTGATTCATGTCCAGGGCTGGACAGAACAAGACAGGACAGATTTCATCACATTATTCAGAATAGCATACAATTTGAAATTTGGACAGCAGTTGACTACAGGTAACTAAAACTGTGGAAAGCAAAACCGCAGATAAGGGGGACTACCGTACAGCTCCACATAGATACCTCAGATGCACCTCAAATTCAACATGGCCAAAAACAATTTCCTGATATCTCCCCAACAAAGCAAAACTATGCAAATGAGTGAATGAACAAAATAAATCTCTCTTTACAAAATAACTACCTGATTGTCCTCCAGTGTTTCCTATCTCAATACAGTGATCATCCATTCTCTACTTGTATAAATTAGAAACATATTCCTTATTCCCATATTCAATAAAATCTTTAAATTTCAATCTCTAAATATCTCTTAAATTCATTCACTCTTCTTTATCCTGTCTTTCACAACCTTCTCCAGTTTCATAACGAAAAATTCTGGCTCTGATTATGTATCTATGACTTGAAACATATTACTGGCTTACATACATGTAAATATATTTTTATCATAAAATGTAATGATAAAAGATTAAGGGATCAGGACACTCTCTATCCCCAACAGTGAAATTTAGATTTAGAGTAGTCTTTTTTAAATTTGGGAAGAAATATTTTTGGCATCTTCTTGATACTAGTAAGCCCCCAAAGTAATAGGACATTATACGTTAACTTAAATCTGACTGGAGAGAAATAATGTGAATTCTCTGGGCAGTGCTTTTCTGTACCCTTGTGAAAGCATCTGATTTTTAATTTGATTGGTAAAACTTAAATATAGCTGGCTGATTTATCAGCCACTATGTCGGAGGCACACACAGAAAAAAGAAAGGCTTCATTTTAAGTCATTTATGCCATTTAGGATACTGCCAATGAGAAGCTATTTGCAAGCCCTGAAAAATATTGGAGGCCACCGATCAAGAATCTATATCCATAAGGCTATATAGCTAATCTCCTACTATAATTAATTCTTTGTAAATCAATGTATAAATTCAATTTATTTTATATTTTTATTTTTACATATTTATTAGGTGTTCATTGACTGTAAGATTGAGTGTCTATTAGTCATAAAATTCTCAGTTGAATGTGTCCTAAAAGTAATAAAGAAATTAAGTGCCACTTTACTGCTAATATCATTGAATCAAAGTTTGTAAGTCTTCTCCAACTTCTTTTTAAAAAGCTATAAAATAGTTACACAGGAAGAAATACTAAGACCATATTCAGAGTACTTTCAAATGAGAAAAATGACAAATTCACATTTAGCTTACAAACTAAAGTTCTCTCTTCATTCATTCAATAAATAAATCTGCCAGATACTACACTGAGAGGCAAGGATGTTCCAAACCTTAGAGAGCTTAATCTTGTTCTCTCTCCAAGAATTTTAATCCCAATTTTGGTAAATTATATCATGTATTTTTTTTTTACCCTCAATTATTGAACTTGTGTTATAATTCTTATTATATCCAAATAGTATATGCGATTGACATTTAATAGTTAGTTCATATTATATACACCAAACAGAGAAATATTTTCATTTCTCATTAGTTCATTGCATTATTTTTTCAAGTATTTTTTAAAAATTTATCTCATATCTACATAAAATAAAACACAAAATAGATACTGTGTTTAGGGGAGAGATTGATTTTTCAATTCCTTTCAGTAGCAGAGACTTCATATTTTAAATTACTGTAGGTCATTTATAAAAACAAATTTTCTCATCTGTTCCTCATTGCTATTTATACACCTTCTAGATCCCACCCCACAGGTTGGCAGAAATCTGCAAGGTTGTGTTGTTGGAGAGAAGTATTCATGCTGCTGGAGGGGACCATGAATGAACAGGGTGTGTTCAGGGACCTGCAGAAGTGTTTTTCTTGAACGGATTGACTGGTATTTAATGCCAATTGACTCATGCAAAATTATACACACTTCCAGCTCAATGAGGGAGTAAGGTGTCTATTCTTCATGCGCATTATTTGAGCGAATTTGGAAAACCAGCTGTCCCATTCAAGAACTGTTTTTCCTTTATCTGTTCATCATAAAATAATATCTTGCATTCAGATAAACTATATCTGGATGTATATAGAAATGCTTCACGTACAACTATTATTATTGATGACTGCTGTCAGTGTGCAAAATCAAACATGCATGCCAAGTCTTAACACTCCTCCTTTTGTCTTGTAATTATCAATGACATGAATGTCTCCTAATCTGACCTCACCAGGACAGGAAGTCTCTTTCGGGACACGGAATATACATTACTTGTAATTTATATTACTAGTGTTTAGCAAATATTTGGACTTTAACTAGGCACTTTAAAATGTTTTTAAGAGTAAAAACAGAAAGTACCAATTCTCCATTTAATGTTCTGATCAATTAATAAAGGAACTCACAAAGTATGAAAAAAAGACACCAGAAAGACACCCATAGCTTAGATTATTGCTGCCAAACCTGCCTACTTTCTTGACCATGCAGTGGTTATCAATTTTGGCTGCACAAAAAAATTACCCAGAAAGTTTTTAAAAAGATCCCACCCAGATCACATGCCAAGATTCAATAAATCAAACTCTCTAGAAGTGAAATGCAAGCATCTATATTTCTTGAAGCTCCCCTGTTCATTTCAACGTGTAACTAAGTTTGAAAAACTCTTTTGTAGGGGAACCTGAACAATGCAGTTATTTCACTAATATATCTTAAAAATAAAGAGCTAAGCTGATTTCAAGAACTGATAATAATAAAAATAACTAATTTAACCAGACTTAGAATTTCTTAGATAAGAATGGTTAATATTTCAGTTCCTCAATCCTAAATTGAAGGATATTTTTGGATCAAAATATGAAAATATATGTATTTGAAAAGTTGTACAATGTGTTAGAAAATATGTTAAACCTGGAGGAGGATTCCTGGGTTTTAGAAACTTTCATCTGTAAATTAGATTGTGCATCTCAGTTTTCTCACCCATAAAATAACCAGATTAGGGTAAATGATGAATATGATTCTTTCCAGCCCCACAATTTTATAACTGATTTAAGGAACACTTTGAGTAATTATTTTAATCAGTTTCTAAATTGTACAATTGTGTGTGTGTGTGTGTGTGTATGGAAGTATCCTTTATAGCTATAATGAAATAGGACTTCGGTGGCAATCAAAATTCTTTGTTTTATACTTGAAGAGCAATATTAAATAAGAAAAATAAATCTAGAGTCCTTTGGTTTTTATAAAGGGTTTTCTTTGGCTCAAATTTATTAAGGTTGAGTTCAGATACCAAATATCTGCCCATAGTCCACATGAAAAATTCCAACACTGTTGGCTATCATCCTCTGTAAATCAGAGTTCATGGAAAAAGGTTGAGTCTGATTAAGAAAGGGCTTTGCCAACTAAAAAAGAACCGTAAGAATTAATTCTAGCTGCCACCAATCCATGTAGAAATTATGTGAAATAAATTTATAGTTCAGAGTTAGTACAATAAGCATAAAATTAAGGCTATTTTGGAAAATTTTACTCTGAAGCTTGACATCAAGTTTAATCTTCCATGTTTCTTTTATACTTTCACAATTGGGGTTAAGTGTTTAGTACTGATGGTAATGCCAAGCAAATATCCTAGCTTTTTTTTTTCAGTACCCTCTCACATGTCTCAATAAATACTCAACAAATATTCTGTGAAGTAAAGAACATTATCTTAATTATTTTTAAATGAAAAAAACTAAGGTTATAACAAATTCAATAACTTGCTCAAAGTCAGTCAGTGACAGAGCTAAGACTTATATCTTGTAGTCTTGACTGCAAATCCAAGATGTTTCTTGTCATGCCTTGCTGTCATAACCGGGCACATTGTTAATCAAGTTGTTCTTTTTATTTTTTTTATTGACTCAATTTTTAATTTGGTTTAAGATGACTACTTCTTCAATTCTTTTCAAGGCAGAGGGAAAGACTGAACAGATTTTCACACTCATGTTTGGAAACCACTTGAGACAATGGAGTAATAGATAATGTTTATGTTAGTCATGTTAAGAGGTAGTGGAAGAAACAAAGTTCTGGGATCAGAGATGGGAAATCTAGTCTCAGCTCTGCCACCAAATGACTGTATCTTCTTGCACAAATAGGTGATTGAAATCTTTCTTCTGTGCTTTTGAAACACTTGCCAGAAATGAGTACTAGATATTTCATTTCCCTATTTACATTTTCATTTCATATTTTTACATATAGTATATTGGCTAAATTATATTTTATTTCTTTTGATCTAATAATATTAGATAGTGAACAACTTTACATTCTAATATTCCAATTATATAGGTGTCATCAAGCTTATGTTTATCTAAAGATCTATAAAAAATATCACTTGGTCTCAATTTTCTTTAGGCAAGGTTAATAGTAGATACATACTACAGTTGGCCTGTTAAGGGTATGTATGGTTCTGGGCAAACATATGCTAAGGGCCAATTTCTGCTTCTGTAATTTGCTTGCTTTTTTGATGTTAACTAGGGTGTGGTTAATCTGTTTGCTTGTTTGATGTTAAACCAGGGTGTGGTTCTAGGCTTTATAAACTGCCTCTTTTGGGAGCTCGGGGCTGATCTCCTGGAACCCTGCGTGGTAGAGAGTCTGTTGCCGGCTGGCTAATAAAGGCTCATAATTCATCTCAATTGGCTCTGTGGGTCTTAAGAATTGATCGCGCCACAAAAGACCCTTGAACAATGTAGGGGTTAGGAGTACCAGCTCCTGGTCAGTCAAAAATTCTCATATAACTTTTCACTCTACAGTCAACTCTTTGCAAAAAACAGATTCAACAGCATTTTTGATACCTGAGTGGGAATCCATGGCTGGGAAACTGTGGATGGTAATGCAAAAACGCTGTTTATCATCCACAGCTGGTTGAATCTGCAGATACAAAACTCACTAGCATATGAAGAGTTGACTGTATTTATTGAAAAAAATCGATTATTAGTGGACCTGTGCAGTTAAAATCCATGTTGTTCAAGGGTCAGCTGTATACATTAAAGAATAAATAATACAAGTTTTTCATGGAAAAGCTTTGGTATGACATTTATTTATACTGTCTTTGAGTAAACACAAATCTAACTTATTCTCTCATATAATAAGCTATTCTATTTCTAAGCAGTTCCAGATAATTCTTTCCCAATGCATTTGTATGCTAAATAATTCATTAGGAAATTTGTTCTTAATCTTCATTTTCTCCAGATAGCAGGAATTTGTGTAATTCATGAACAGTCTACTGCCCCTACCTACCTAAGCACATTATCCCTTGTATAATAATTTGTACATGCTGTTGTTAAAAATAAAAATACATAAATAAACTTGAAGTTGATAGAGAGGACTAGGACAGACTGCGAAGGAAACCAGAATGGTGGTAAGGACCCAGGAAATTTAAGCAACCATCTTACTGTCTTAGGATTCTAATAGCAGGTGGTGGGGAAATGTACTGGAAACTGAAAAGACAGGGGTTTGTGCTCTATAGCATGGTGAAACATTTAGTAAGGCCTATAATAACATGAAAGGTAGATCATGTTCCAGTGCGCTTGTAGCTCTAGGGGAATATATTGGAAAGCACAATGTTGGTTATGTGTTTGGGTTACCACTGGATAGTTTGGCAATAAATTGCAAGAAACAAATAACTCAGGAAAGAAGTGGCCACTTTCCAAAGCCATAGGGAAAGGAAATAGGATAAGTCCAGAAACTACTTTTCATCCTAAGCAATGAAAGATAAAATTGAGAAATACTATGTGGAACTAAAATCCACTGAAAACCTTTCAATTGATTGAATTACCTCTAGGCAAGGAGGAATACATTAGAGATGTGTTCAGTTAAAAAAAAAAAAAAATTCTGGTTAGATCCTTAGGGGCCCAAAAAGCTGACTACGACTGATTGATAATAATCTTACTGATTTTCTGAGGAGTCTATTCCTCTCCCAGACTTGAAATAATCTTTAGGCACCTAACCTTATACTATAGGCAGGAAATGAGTTGAGAAAGCAGAATTACATATTCTCCAGTGTCTCCTTAAAATGTAGCCAAGAAATATATTGAAAAAAAGAACACTCCCAGGGGATGTAACTAGTGATTTGACAAACAATGAACAAAGGAGTTTACCCAAGGAATAGAATCAGGGCATAAGCAAGGAACATTCCATACCCTCAGGGTAGGGAACCTCATAATATCTTCCCATTAAAATTTTAGAATTGCTGTGAACCAGAGTTTGTAGAAAGGCCCTTTTTCTTCTCCTTTTTGAATAGGAGTGTTCACTGTTTTTCTTTCCCACTACTGCAGATTGCTTGGTTATCTGGCTGGGAACTTGGTACATTTTAGCTCTTTTGAGCTCACTATTCTCCAGATTAAGGGAAGCCTCCTTAAGACCTGAAGAAAACCACAGAGATCCTAGATTTAAGTTCCACACCATGACCGGCATGGACTTTTGGACTGTCTATTTTGAGTTGGTGATAGATGTGTTCTACATATGGAAAGAAGAGTAAACATAATACTTCATGATCAAAAAAGCAAACTGTGATAGATATTATTTTCTCAGAGATTTATGATTCTGATTCTCCTCTCCTTCCAGGAGCATTCATTCTTTAAGTTATGCATAGGCATAAGACTTACTTTGGTAAATGAAATGTGAATAAAAGTGGCATGTCACTCTTGAGCAGAAGCACTTAAGAAATTCTGTTCTCCATGTTCTGACCCTACCTTGTTTAAGGTGTGAAACCTTATGCTCAGATGACAAGAGCCTGTTAAGGAGGTCTCCTGAGCAACTCCAATGAGCAGGTCGCTGTTTGACAACCTGGATTACACATATCGCATAAAAAGAATAAATTTATTTTATCTTAAACCACTAAGAGGTGATGATTCATTATTTTGCAGTATAAGATAATCTATCCTGATTATTGCACCAGATATATATCACATCACATTTGACACTTTGATGGATTTAAATAACTTTGTAGATAAAAATGTTCAGATTCTACATGAAATTCTCAGAAAAAAAAAATTTTAGTTTCTATAGGCTTCCAAAATGCAGTATTCATAATAAGCATGTAAGAACAAGATATACAGGTCTGGATCAAAGTAACTTTGTGAAGTTAGTTTCTCGAGCCCTTCTGCTTCCCTTTCCTGTGGCTATTTAGTCTCCAGGGAGCCCTAATCTCCATCCATAAATCCAACCTCTAAATACATACTTGTATACAACTTAGAGAATGATAGTTTTGGAGAACATGTTAAAGTGGTGCCATTTGGAGTTAGTGCAAATTATCTCTATTATTCGGTTTGGAAAGTCTAGAGAAAATGATATGGGATGTAAAAAATAATGAACAGGTTTATACACATCTACACTAGAAGCATATTTAATCATACTTTCCCTTCTCTTCTCTCTCCTACTCCCTTATTTGCCTTTTCTCTTTTTTCTGTCTTCTCCTTTTGCTTTTTCCTCTTTACTTTTTACCTTTAAAAAGTAATTTAAAGATAAAATGCAACAATTTGATGTGATATGAGAAAAATAAGTGATGTGTTCATTTAAGGTTTTCTTTTTCTTTCAGAAATCCAATGTATTTATATAAGAATCAGAATAAATTCCATTTTAGGACTTGGAAGTTGAAACACAAAGAAGTTTATTTGTCTGAAGGTTCATGATAACAGAGAAATTCAGATACTCTAGCTGGTGAAAACAAATATGACTAAACCATAAAGTAGGATCTCAGGTTTTATAAGCATGAGGTGTGCTACTCATTATACTGAGAATTTTTACTAAATGTTAAAGGAAATAAATATTAGTATTTTATTTTAAAATAAATTCAGATGTTTTATGAAATACATCCTAGTTCCATTTTTCAAGATATTATTATTATCCAGTAAACCATTTTCTTATGAGTAAACATCTAGATATGGCCTCGTTTCCAATGTCCTTTTGGTACAAGAAATTCAATGTATAATATGCTAATTTCCCAGCGACAAGAAATCAAGAAATACTTATTTGTTAACAGTATTTTTTTCAATATCATTTTAACGCTAAGCGGAGTATATATTGATTTTGATAAAATATGATTTTAAAATATCAATTTATAGAGCTACGAAGTGTCTTAAATACAAACTATACACAACAAAGTAAGTCTCTTAGTGTACCAGTCATCTTGATTCTCTCAGGAATATGTTCCCAGGATCAGACCATTGACTGAGGGCTCTTTTCCATGACTGCGATGAGACTCAGCTGGGCTGCAAATAATCCTCTCCAAGGAGCTGGCAACTAAGAGGAGAAGCTGTAACTGGCTTCCCTGCCCCCGCCTTCACTCTGCTGCCCTCAGTAAAACCGTCTGGATAGAGGAAAGTGTACAAACAGAGAATTAGACATCAAGTTTAAAGCAGTGCCAAAACCCACTTTATTTAATGGAGGCAGTGACTTTCCATCCACAGCTCCCATCTCCTCTCAAAGTTCCAGTCCTGTCGGCTCATGAACAAACTTTTCCTGTGGACAACTGCCAGTTACTTGATTATTATATTTTCCTTTCTAACTTCAAACTAAATTATCTTTCACTGTTTGAAAATCTTTCAGAAATGTCCCCCAGTAAAAGTTAACTCTTTTAATCTTTTCCCTTTACTTATGGAAAACTTAAGGCTATGAACACTAAAGCAAAATTAGAGTTAGAAAAGAAAAATTGAATCTATATATTTTACTAGCATGGAGGAAATTGATTGATGTAGGAGAAGTGGATGATATTTGATAGTATATATCATTTCTTTCAATGTAGCGCTCGACCTCTGATACCATACCAGAAAAAACACGTGAATGTTCTTGGATTCTCATCCTCCTTGAAAAAGTGTAATAAAATTAATCACCAGGTCTAATTTACACAGACCGGCTAGTTTTCTACACAGAACAAATTCCAAATTTTTAATCTATATATCATTAGGAAAGTAGTGATTCGAGGCTCAATTCTCATGAAGAATTAGTAAATTGTTGGGTTCTTTGGATATGTATGTAAACATTGATCCCTATATAAAATATCCAACCAACATGAAAGATAATATAAATGTCTGTCCTATCTTCTATTTAAAAAAATGTTTTTATTGAATACGTTTGACATATAATATTGCGTAAATTTGTGTACACGTTGATTTGATACATTCGTATATTGTAACGTGATTGCCATTGTGTAATATTTAGCACCTCTACCATATTAGATAATTACCTTTTTTTCTTTTTTGGTTGCTAAGGTGAAAAAATTTGAGACAATTCTATAATAGCAAAGTGTATATATATATATATATATATTTTTTTTGTAATATACAATATTTCTCAGAGAAAAAAAAACCACCACTCTGTCATATTCTAATACACACCATTTCTAGTTCCTGTGTAAATTTCATTTGAGGACAGGTGCCATATGAGGTCAAGAGCAGAGTGGTTAGAACACGTATTACACATTGGCAGTGGTAGACATGACTTCTGGATAAAAGAATGAGAAGTCAATATATTTCCATTCAGAGTGTCAGTTAAAAACTCAGTCTTCAGTGGTGATGACGAGTGGGTGGGGAAGGCTTTGCATGGTTTTCTTCCTCTTGTTATGGTTTTTAGAATGTTTCAAAAGTATATACACAGTTCCAAAATAAACCACATAGTTTTTAATAAGATAATTGGAGAATTTTACAAATTTGAATTATGCTCTTTGGTTTGATATAAAAAATGTGCAAAGAAAAAAACATTTCTACAGATAATTGAGGTATTAAAATAATAGTAGTGATGATGATGATGATGATGATGATGATGACAATAATGATGATGTTTTATTTAGCAAAGAGAAGAATGTATAGAAGCTCTAAACAAATTGCACTTGCCATGGTGGCAGATCTCTGTCCAGCTGAGAGATGACAGCATGATTTATTTTCATTAAAATCCAAGACTTTCTCTCATGCTCACTAGAGCACCTGTTGCCAAAATCCACCATTAAGCAAGAGCACTAGGTATAAATCTCCTGTTATTTAATAAATTAAAGAATTTTTGAAGTAATAGCGATTACTTGTAATTTTTGCCTCCTCTTTTTCTAAGCTCATAAATTTTACTTTGAGGGAACCAGTTTAATCTTAACAGATACTGTATAGAAAGTGTTTAGTTTATTATGTGACTTAAAGAAAACAGTCTTTCCATACATTTATTCATGTAACATAAAAGCCCAGGCTGGTAATTTCCTGGCAGGCAGAGCCATAATGTTTTATATTGATTGAAAGTATGGAGATTGTATAAGTTTTTTATAGCTGCTATAACAGATTACAAATACAATTCTGAAGATCAGGAGTCCAAAATGGGTCTCACACGTTAAAATCAATATGTTGGCATGGCTGCATTTCTTTCAGAATGTTCTAAAGGAGAATATTTCTTTGCCCTTTCCAGTTTCCAGAGGCTGCCCACATTCCTCTATTTGTGGCTTCCTTCCATCTTCAAAGCCAGAAATGGCTGGTCAAATCTTCTTCACATCACATCACCCAACACTGACTCTTCTGCATTGTGATTACCTTGAGCCCATGAAGATAATCCAGAATAATCTCCCTATTTTAAAGTCAGTTGATTAGCTACTTGATTTCCATCTGCTTTTTTAGTTCCTTTTTCATTGGAATTAACATATTTACAGATTCTAGAAATTAGAATATGACATCTTTAATGAGCCATTTTGTAGATTTGGAGGTGGCTTACAAACGGTGGATTTTTTATACATGTGTGAAATTGAGCATCTTAAGGAGGTGATTCTCAATATAAAACATGTGGTTACTAATATATTTCTATGAATTTTCTAGAAAATAAAACTATTTGCTTCTTTTCCTAAGGTCATATCTTATCATATCTAGAATTTTTATCTTTGGAGAAAAAAATAATTTAAAAAATTTTTTTTCTTAAATGAGTTACTTGCTAGGAATATATTCAAGCACAAAAATTAATTGTAGAAAAAAATATGGAATTGCCATATTTTAAAAATGGCATGTGGCTCAGCAATAGTTTCAATAGAGTAAGTGATTCTGTAATAATGGTTGATTTTTAAGGAACCCTCCAAATCTATAGTTCTCTCATTTAAAACTTCATCTTATATATTAAAATGTTTTCTTTTATGCATTAAAAGAAGACATTGTATACAACCTTGTTTTTTTAATGTTGGTAATTACAAATTTAAGACAATAAGTTATATGTTTTTGTTTTGTAATCTCTACAATGGCAATCATATTATAATATATAAATGTATCAAATTAAGGTGTTGTACATACTTTATTCCCACAAATCACCAAAACATAACCATTCTCTCTTTGAAGATGAGGAAACAAGGGGCTCAGATCTGTCGAGTGATTTATCTAATCACTCACCTAGAAAAGGAAACAGAGCCACCCTTCAAACAGGGAAACCAATGACTTACAGTCAACGGTTCTTTTTAACATACCATTTCTTATTGAGCAAAATATAATAGGAAACACTCATACTGAAATGCAAACGAGATTAGAATCCATGATCATAAGACTGAATTTATGAATACTCAGTAGAAATGAATTCAGGTAGATAGGTTTTAGCTTTTTATCATAATAAGGTCAGTTATTTGATACTATTTCTATAATTTTATTATTATTGTGTGACTTGCATCTTTGTTAAGAACCATTGTATTTACATTAATATATATTTTCTTATGTTCATGACTGGTATAAGCTAGTGTAAAAACATAGTCAAAAATAACATCAATGTAAAGTTTAATTTTCAGGTAAAAAAGACCCCACAGTAGTGTGAGCATGTTTATAAAAGATAGGCTTAGTAAAAATTCTACTAATGTTAGGGAGTTTTTCTGAATTCCTTCTATTTATAGTATTAAAAGCATTGGTATAAATTGGTGAACTGAACTGCAAAACCACATTTATTACCTCTTTATCAGATTTCTTGTAGTTTTCCTGACATAATTTTATTTGTTACAGTTGGTCAATTTCTAATAGCTCTGGTTTTAACTTTTAAATCGCCATGACTAAACTCCAAATCTTCTATTATGAAGCCATAGTCTTCCATGATTTATCCATAAATTGGCTAAAAGTTAAAAGTATCACGAGAGATAAGTACTATTCATTGAAGAGCCCATTATATTATAAGAATACACATACTTATTTCTCTCACTGTAGGTAAAATTTAATGTGCATTTAAATATCAATGTGATAAAACTAATTCTCTTTTTATACTCCATTAGTTGCTCAAAATCATATTTTTGTATTTGATTCATGATCTTTTGGTAGAACATTGTATATTTCTTTGAGTTTCTAAATAGTCTTCATGTTTTTGCTGTTGACAAAAAATAATGTGCCCTTTTCAATCCTTAAATATACGTTTTTCAACAAAATTGCCTTGTTTTCCTGAAAACATTTTTCCTGTAACCCTCCCACTTGTACAGCTATTTTATATACAGACACACTCACACAGACACACACATAGACACACAGATACACACACGTGCGCACACACACAAATCTTGATTATTCTGCCTGATAGCTCTTTACCCCTCTGCTCTTTTTATCTGCAAGCACCAAATCTTTTCTGGGAACCCCTTGGACAGTTAGACTCTCGTGTTTACTAACATGCCCAATTCTATTATCTATTGGGTCTTGGGACAAGAGAGTAAGCAGAGGCCCATGTAGCATATGGCTAAATATTTAAAGGTTGTAAATCAAGTTAACAAAGTGCTAATAAATTATGCTTTATCCTTGTGTCTTAACAAACATGCATTCATAAACTATAATTTTAAAAAACATGTGTAAAGCTATGGTTTGTATATTACTGAAAGTCAAAAAAATACCAAGGATGACTGAATTCAATTATTATTGTACATGTAAGCATTCTCTGATGACCTAACATTTTTCTTAGAAGAAGAATAAAATCAAGATATGGGTAATAAATAAATTATCATATGCACATATTATATCTTTCCATAAAACTTGTTTTTATTTATTTTTATTTTGATAAAATATTATTCACGATAACCTTAAAAATATAAAATAAAATCTGATTATACTAAAAATGTTAATGTAAAACACCCAAAATGACCGAATTATATTCATGTATTTTCCAAAAAGTTATTTTAATAAATTATTCAAAATGATCTATGAAAATTTAGAGGCAAAATACAATTATAATTTATATATATCCAAAATTTTAATCAAAATTATTTAAATAAAGCTAAATTTGTCATAAATCTTTAGAAATTAAATATTGTTATATCACTTAAAGTTAATCTAGTTGCCAATTTAAACAATCAATAACAATAGCACACTCAAATATGGCATGTCTGGCTCCCAAAGAGACAAAATAAAAATAATATGTTTAAGATTACAGAAAAAGTTATGTTAATTGTTTAAAATTGAAAAATATCCCTCAACTGCAATAATCAATATTTGTGAATATCATGCTAATTTATGAGACTCTCCAAAATCACAAAGTAGAACACAAAGTAAAGCAAAATAAAATGGGCCTCAGCATTACTTGGGAAGGGTACTTCATTAGGCAAGAATCTCTGGTAATCACACTGTTTTAATGGAAGGATATGACACATGAATTTGTCTTTTCTCTTTTCTAAGCACTTCTGCCATTCAAATCTCTAAGCATTTCTAAACACTGTCAGTTCCCAATTTGGCACCACACAAATCAAAATTTTCACAGCACTGTGACTGGATTGACTTTAGCTTCCAGAACATGGAGCAAGAAAAGCAGAAGTTTCCTAGTGGTCCAAATGGTGTTAGTACAAACTCTGGATGCTTAGAGTAATGGTTTATTTTGCTTTGGTGGTAAGTACTGGATCTTGAGTGACAGAGGAACTTATGTGTTCTTTAATGTGTAGTGAAGAATAAACTTTACCTAAAGGGAGGTCTGGTCTTCGTCCTCAGCTATGGGGAGGTGATTTCAAGCCCCTGGAATATCCTGCTTGATAAACATGTCTTTGTTTACAAGAGGCTTTGGCCACCAGGCACTCTAATAATGTAATTTATTTTGGGGGCTTTGGACCATGTCATATTAGTTCTGACTTCCAAGAGGAACTAGACACTAAATATATTAGCTGAACATTGGAGGCTAAAAGTCAGTCATATGGGTAGTATGTTATAGAGCTCAAATAAAAATTCTGATCACCAAAGATTAGGATGAGCTTCTCTAATTTTAATACTTTGTATATTGTCACATTTCAGTGCCAGGAGAGTAACATGTCACAGAGGACAACAGAAACTTCATGTTCAGAGCTCTCTTCTTTTAGCTGGTTCTAATTTGTATACTTTCACAGTAATAAAACTGTAATTTTAAGTAAAGTGTTTTCCTGAGTTCTGTGAGCCAGTCTAATACTTATCAAACCCGTGGGGAATTCTGGGAACATCTGAATTTGTAGTCAGTTGGTCTGAAGTGAAGGTGGCCCTGGGCCCCCCAAACTTGTAGCTGGTATCTGAAGTGAAGTCAGTGTTGTAGGGACTGTTTGCTCAGACTGTGCAGTTTGCCTAAACTACAGTACATTTAATAAAACAGTCCCTGCTTTTTTAAAAAAAATGTTAAATTTTTTACATAGGAATTTTTAGATAAATTATTTTAATAAACTTTAGGAAGGAATCTGACTTGTCCTTAAACTTTTATATTATAAACATGTACATTTGTTTTTTTTGTGTTTGAGCTATGTAAGCCCTCTAAAGCAAAGTTCTCATGGGGTTCCCCTGCCTCAGTCAATGTGTAGTTTTGTCTCCCAGACTATCTCTGTATATACTTTGTTTAATCCATAAATAATATTTATCCACATTCTCTCTCGCAAGAAATTTATTGTTTGCTGATCAGCCCACCACCACCACCAATTTCTGCACTTGTGTATACTCTTTTTTTCACCTTTTTATTTGTTTAACAGCTTTTTTTGGTATAATAAACATACGATAACCACACATGATTTAAGTTTAAATTGGTAAGATTTGCTATATATATATATATACACACACCCATGAAACCATCATTACGATCAATTACCCACACGATTTTGGGCAGTTCTTGTATTATCCCTCTCCCTACTCTTCCCCAATCCTTCCATCCCAGAAAATCATTTATTTGCTTTCTGTTACTATAGATAAATGTGATTTTATAGAATTTCATAAAAGTGGAATCAGACATTATGTGTTCTATTTGGTCTAATTTTTTTCACCCAGAATAATTATTTTGATATGCATCAAGACTAATGAGTGACTCAATAGTTCATTGCTTTTTATCCATTGACCTGTTGTTAGAGATATGAATTGCTTCCACTTTTTGTTATTATAAATAACATTTGCAATCAAATATAGATATATACTTTCATTTCTGTTGCATAAACAGCTGAAAATGAAATGTCTGGGTTATACAGTATAAGTATGTTTAATTTCTTACAGAACAGAAAAACTTTTTTAAAGAAGTTTATCATTTTTCATTTGTAGCAGTAGTCATAAGAGTTTTGGTTGTTATACATCTTCATCAGCACTTCAACACCTCATCAACGTTTTAATTGTAGACTTTGTAATGGATGTGTGCTGTTATTTAATTGTTCTAATTTCTATTTATCCATTGACTAATGATGTTAATCATTTTTCATATACTTATTGCCATCCATATATTTACTTTCATAAAGTGTCAGCTCAAGTCTTTTGGGTTGTTTGTTGTTTTAATATTGAGTTTTGAAAGTTCTCCATATACTCTGGACTCAAGTTCCTTATTCAATGTGCAGTTTGCAAATATTTTCTTCCCATGTAGTTTTTTTTCATTTCCTTAACAGTGTAGTTCAAAGAGCTAAAGTTTTTAATTTTGATGATGTTCTGTATATCAATTCTTTCTTCGATGTATTATGATTTTAGTATTATGTACATCCAAGAAATCTTTACCCAACACAAAATCAAAAATATTTTCTCTTACATTTTCTTCTAGTGATTTTATGGCTTTTGGTATTAAATTTAGGTCTATGAACTGTTTTGAGTTTATTTTTGTGTATGGAGAAAGGTATGGACAAGTTATTCTTTTTTAAAAGTGGATACACTATTATTCCAGCATAATGTAAGGTTTCTATTCTTTCTCCATGGAATGGACATTGCACCTTTTTTGACTATCAATTGACCATGTATATGTATGTCTATTTCTGTAGTTTTTATTCTGTTCCACCAATCTATTTATCTTTACATCATGATCACTTTGTATTGCTAATTGCAGTTTATAATAAGTCCTAAAGTCAGATAGTTTTAGTAATTCAACTTTAATCTTCTTTTTCAAGTTGTTCTGTCTATTCTAGGTGATTTGTATTTCTATGTGAACCTTAGAATGAGCTTGTCAATTTCAAAAGAAGATTCTGATAGAATTTTGACTGAGAATTCATTATATCTATAGTTCAATTTTAGAATGGACATCTTAACATTATTGTATGCTGCAATTTATAAACGAGGTATACCTGCCCATTTACTTAGATCTGTTTTGAAATGATTCATCAGTTTTATAGTAGTTAGTGTACAAACCTTGTATATATATTTACAGATTTGTTTTTAAATATTTTATTTTAATATTATTATAAATGGTATTTATTTAATTTTAAATTTCCGATTTTATGTTGCTACCATATACTATAAAATTAATATTATTATATTCATTTGGTATCCTGCAATGCACTAAACTCACTGAGTAGTTCTTAGTTTCTTAATTTTCAATCTAGATGTCTTTTATTTTTCTTGTCTTATCACACTGTCTAGAATTTTCTCATTTGTATTAGTTTAGGTTTAAAAATATGGAGATTATTACATGCTTTTACATGTTAATATTAGACAAAGGGGAATACTCGAGAAAGAGTCATTTTTCTCTCTCTATGACTTCCATCTCATTATCCCTCATATTTTCCCACTACTCTTGTCTTTTCAAACTATTATGAAACTTTGATTCATAAATCAAAACATGACAGTATTGTAACTTGGGAAAATGAAACATTTATATATTAATTATTAATTTGACTTCTGCTGGTTTTCACTGTTCTCTCTTAGTTCAACTCAAATAGAATAGTTTAATTTGGCACCAAAAGTTATAAACACAAACAAAAATACCAAGGCTATTGTTTGGCACTACTTGATTATAGAAGCGTCATACACATTATCTAGAATATACATATGTGCACACATGAGTAAGTGTTGATCATCAAAATGAGAATACAGTAATATAAAATCTCATAGGGAACACTGACCTCTAAAATTTATCTGTGCATCCAAGTACAAGTAACATGTGTGCTTTTCTAATTCTTTTTCTCAGAAATCATACCATAATTTAGAAAAAAAGAAAATGATGCTAACTTTATTAGTTTACATGTAAGCCTTTTTTGGTTTGTTTTGTGTTTTTTGCTCTGCAACAGTATATATTTTTCATGGTACATAAATAGTGAGTAGCATTTTGAAAATATATGTACTAGATGAAATTTATTATAAATACAACATGTATATGTTCTTCCTAATGGTATGAATGATAAATATAATGAAAAACCTAAACTTAACTGACATGTTTTTTTCTAGTCTTTATTTGAGTTTTAGTGGGAAGTATACTATTACACAGGGTATTTATTAATTGAAGAATGAGTAGAGACTCAATGATAATAATTAAATTACGGGTATAAAATAAAATAAGATTTACCCAAATACCTATTTTCTTATATCTCTTTTTCCTTTCTTCTATTCCACTCTTATGCTAGCCAGCACTCAGGCTCTTATGTCAAAAATTTGCTCAACACTTTTTCCATTTCAAAATCTCACTCCAATCAATTCCTTTTTCAAGTTATGCCATACGTTAATTTCACATACTTCTCACATCTCAAATCTCACTTAACATATCATGAATCATTCATTTCATAATTCTAGAAATCACATTGCAGTAAATTGACAATTTCGTGGTGAATTCATCTTCAACGTATTAGCAAATCATTTTGGTAATTGCAGATAAATCCACAAAACAAAAACAAAAACAAAAAACAGTAAGTAATCAGTATCAGTATTTGATATTTGACTTTAAATAATAAAATCTGTTGAAATCTTAGGTTAGTATTTCATAATTAAAGTCTTATCTCCCACATTTTACTCCTTTATTCAGTTAGGAAATGGTTGTCACAGTCATAAATATCTTGTAAGAAGAATGAGAAGAAAAGCATTACACTAAAATGTGAGTTGGGAATATTTTGACATATAAAAATTCAATAAAACAAATAAGGAATAAAATGTTCCTCTATAAAAATTTTTATCTGTAATATTTTTATTTTATTGTCATTGTTGTCTTATTTTTAATTATTTATTTATTTATTTTACTGTGTATAGAATTTTGCCAATGCAGTATGATAGAGAAAGTTCTATTTAGAAAAACCCGGGAGCTCCTCATCCACATATTTGTCTTAAGCATGAAGATCAAGTGTAGTTCTCTAATGATACCAGATGGCGTGCTGTCCCGCAGCATTAGCTCATGGTCCGAGGAGAGTTATAACACGTGGCAGAGTCAGCTTAGAGATGAATTCCAAATCCTTAGCAGAGTTCTGAAAGATAGCAATAATATTTTGGCAAGGAAAAAATAATACACATGGTCTTGGAAGTATTTCTCAAGCTCAGGCTGATTCTACTCTTTTTCTTCACCTTCATTTCCAACTTTGTTGCAAAATGATTATTCTTGCAGATTTGAGAGAAATGGACAAAACAAAAAGCCACTAAATGGGCTATTCATTTGTGAGAGTTCACTCAGCATTATCTACAGCACTGTATCATGGCCCTGGCAGGTTGACATTTGGAAGTACTTGCCTTTGTACCCTTGAAAGACAAAGGCGGATAAGAAATGATCAAAATTAAGACATATAAGAGGGAAACTGGTGGTTTGGAGTTGTTCAAAAAATCTAAAACCACTAGAAGTATTGGACATCCTGCAAAGTTTTGAATATATAGTTTTAGAACAATTGCGAACATTTATTGAACACAGCAACTAATAATTTGTGGAACTTGATCACCCAAGAGTTGATGCTGTCTAAAGATATAAAAATTTGATAATGATTTTGAGGAATATATAGATAATAAAATACAACCAGTTTAGAATTACTTAATTAAAAATGTGTCATTTAGAGGTGACCTCTATCCATAGAGTCACTCTTAGCCTCATGATGAACACTAGGCTGGGCGAGCCATGTCCTGGCCTGGAGGGCAGTTTGAATGTTCTCGCTAAAATACGGTAAATTTAGTAAACAAATAATCTGTGTATATTCACAAAGATTACCTCTTATCTGGATGTAAGAGCAGTCTTGTGTGTTATTTACCAGATATTTATTTAGTACTGACTCTGGCCTAGGGAGCACACTGGGTTATTAAAACAAGAGAATGACTTAAAGATAAGAATTAAAATATTTTATTCTGGATTTTAGATGAATTTTTTATTAGCCAATTAAAAACTTTAAGATAAGAAAATTTATTTCCATGGGTAATCTATGCTTGTCTTCTTTTCAAATACAGAATAAAGTTGAATACTCTTGCCACCCCAATCTTATCCTTCCATTCATTCTTACTGGTTCTTTCTTGTACTTTTAACAAATATCAAATGCATACCATAAACTAGGCACCATGATAAACTCTAGGCACCTAGGTGCAAGTGAAACAAGATGACTATCTTCATGGCGCTTAGACCCCAATAGAGGACACAGAGGAATAATCAACTTAAATAACATGTGATGATTGCTTTGAGAAAGTGCAAGTACTAAGTAGGTACTTATCAGGAACTATTGGCCTTTCTATGCTTCAGAGAAAGCTTCATATGGTAGGGCCATCTGAGGATGGAGAATGCATAAGAGTTAGTTTAATAGGGTGAGTTGTCAGAAAGTGTGTGAAGCAGAATGTCTGTGAAAGTCTGAATGTAAGAAAGAAGGTGTTGAGTTTGGGGAACTTAAAGTAGTCTAGAGTGGTCAAAGTGAAGACTGCTATGTTGGGAGCTGAGACCATAAAGTGAAATGAGGAAACCTAAGGCAACTCTTCTTCAAAAGTAGGTTTTTCTTCTAAGAGTAATGAAATATCATTGGCAAATTAAAAATTAATGATTGGCAAGATCAGATTTGGATTTTAGAACAATTTCTCAAGAGACAATGTAGAGAATAAGTGTGAAAGGAAGAAAGACCAGAAAGACCAGGAGAGTGTTACTCAGATCTAGACAAGATATGAACTATAATGACCATCTCTAGGATAGAGATGTGTGGCACTGAGGAAACAGGTGAAAGATGAAGTAAATATTTAAGGTTTATTTATTCAATTATTTGTTTTACACATACTTACTGAGGATTCGTTATGTCCAGTACTTGGCACTTGATTATTAGGTGCTAGTGCTGCAAGAAAGAACAAAACAGACAATAAGGAAGATGTATAGTATATTAGAGGATCATAGTGGTTAAAAGAAAAATAATGCAGGAAAGAAAAGGCAGGGAGGCTTGTAAGGATGTGAGATTTTAAATGTGATAGTCACAGAAGTACTTGCTAGGGTGACATTTGAGCAAAGATCTGAAGAAGATCAGGCAGCAAACCATGCAAATATTGGGAAGTGATTTGGGTAGAGGTACCGGAAAGTACAAAAACCCTGAGACAGGAATATACCCAGTGTATATGTCAGTATAGTTGGAAAGTCATAGAATACAAAG
>NW_024351729.1:914168-1011518 GCF_902729225.1 Pteropus medius
GGAGGAGGAGGAGAGAGGGAGGGGGGAAGGGATCTTAGGATAAAGCATACCTAGATTACTATAAAAATAGACATTTGAGGGCAGGAAAAAAAATGGTGTAGATGATAGAGGCTCTGTTCATCCTTCTGGTGACCAAAACAGAGTTGCGACAGAAACAAGGAGCAAGCAGCAAGGAAAACTCACCTGGGATCTTGATGAACAAGCCATACGACTAGGGAGAAAGCCAAGAAATCACCCTGCAGAAGGTAGGACGGGGTGAGGATGCTGGGCTGCCTGATCTCCAGCGGCTAAGACAGAGGCTGCGGCAGCAGGAGCGGCAGCGCAGAAGTCTCTTAAAGGGGCCTCATCCGTGAGCGGATTTTTGCGGTGATGAACCTGCTCACTCTGAGCACCAGTGCCCATTCGGCTGCATGCAGGGGGCACCAGGGACTTACAGGGAGACATTGTCAGAGTGAGGGCCGAAGCAAGATTCGCTCTGTACAAAGTGCCGGCGGTATCCATTATTCCCTGTTGAGCTCTCCCCGCTCCCAGTGTGCAGACACAGTGCCACCATAGCCGAGACATCATCAAACCGGATAACAGAGGTTGCTCTGCCAAAAGGATTCTCTGAAACCCCGCCTCCCCCAACTACCAGCCCCACCCAAGCCATATCCAGGTATATCATCAGCGAGTCTGGTGCTCCTTGTTGAGCAGCGCCTAGACTCACACTGGAGGCAGCTGGCCTCAGTTTCTGGTGTGGCCTTTTGAGGCAACTATATGTACAACATCTGTGGATTGCTTGCTGAATCTTAAGAGATGGCCCTGGAGGGGCAGAGGCTTGGGCTAAATTTGGCCTGCAGCTGAACCCCTCAGGACTGTGCCACTGGACACCTACTTCACAAATCCACACTAATAAGACTGGGAGACTTAAGAGCTTTGCTCAGTACATAGAAATAGACATGGAAAGGCAGCCAAAATGAGAAGACAAAGAAGCAGAAACCATATGACAGAACAGAACAGAGATCCAGATATAATGGAGTCAAGTAATCTAACAGATGCAGAGTTCAAAACACTGGTTACAAAGATACTCAATGAACTTTTGGGAAGTGTAGATAAATTCAATGAGAACTTCAACAAAGAGATAAAAAACAAAAAATAGAAATAGAAATTATAAAACAGAACCAGTCTAAAATGAAGAACACATTATCTGAGATGAGAAGTTTATTAAATGGAATAAACAAAGGAATAAACAAAGTGAATAAAGAAAAGGATCAAATGACCTATCTAGAGGATGGGAAAGCCAAGGACATTCAATCACAATAGCAAGAAAAAAGATGCCAAGACTATAAAAATAATTTAAGGAGCATATGGGACACTATTAAGGGTCCAAATATCTGTCTGATCGGCATAACTGAAGAAAATCAAGATGTTGAACAGCTGTTTGAAGAAATAATGATGGAAAACTTCCCTAACCTGGTGAAGGAAATGGACATAAAACCCCAGGAAGCTCAGAGAATACCAAAACTCAGGGATCCAAAGAGGCCCACACTAAGACACATCATAATTAAAATGCCAAAGGTTAAATACAAAGAAAGAATATTAGAAACAGCAAGAGAAAAATAGATAGTTACTTATAAGGGAAAACCCATAAGACTGGCAGCTGATTTCTCAAAAGAAACTATGTAGGACAGAAGGGCTTGGCAAAAAATATTTGACAGGATGAAGACCCAGGATCTACAACCAAGAATAACTTATCCAGCAAAGCTGTCATTTAGAGGTGAAGGACAGATAAAGAGATTCCCATACACAAATAAGCTAAAAAAATTTATTACCACCAAGCCAGTATTACAGGAAATGTTGGAGGGACTTCATTAAGAAGAAAAAACATGTATCAAAAACAGGAATAAAGAATGGTAACAACTACATTCCTATCAAAAAGTATCTCAAATGGAAAAAAATTAAGTGCTCCAACCAAAAGATAGAGTGGCTGAATGGATAAGAAAACAAGACCCCTACATAAGCTGCCTACAAGAGACTTACTTCAGATAAAAAGACACACAGAGACTAAAAGGAAGGGTATAGAAAAAGATATTGCTTTGATGGACCTAGAAGGTATTTAAGTCAGACAGAGAAAGACAAACTCTATATGATTTCACTTATATGCAGAATCTAAGGAATAAAAAGAACAAGCTAATCAAAAACAGACTCACAAATATAGTAGACAATTTGGTAACGGACAGAGGGGAGGGGGGTGGGGTGGTTGGGAAAATGGAGTGAAGGGTTAAAGAAGTACAAATTCATAGCTGATGGATGGTCACGGAGATGGAGAGCACAACATTGGGAATGCAGTTAACATTCCCTAACGTCGGTTAGGTGGAGGGTAAGAGAAGGGAGAGAGCAATTGGAGGGATCGTTTTATTAACTATATGGATGTCTAACCAATGTACTGTATACTTGAAACTAATGAAAATAAATAAATTTTTTAAAATAGCATTTGACAGAACTCTTTCTCAAATGCATTACAATATAGTATATCACATCTCTCTCTCATTGTTAATATTATTCATAGTACTATGGAATGGGGCTTGTTCAGAGGATAATGGCTTTTGTGGATGTGTTTGCTCCAACTCTGAGTATTTATAGGATATTGAGATATGATCTAGATATAAGAAAAAACTAACGCACTTCTTATATTCTTTCTATCTATCCTTTGTCCTACTTTCTCTCATATAAAAGCTACTGGGGTACATAACCTGAATGCAAGTCCGTTGCTTATCAAGGAGAGGGAGAAAGTATTGTGAAAGCTCCTTGGTTTTCAGTGTGTATTATTGCTCAATTTTACATTTATAAGACTATTCTGGATGGTTGAAAAAGTAGAAATGGTACCATTTGGTTCAGTCTTTTCCAGATAGTGAAGAGGGTGAAGGATAGCAAGACATACTGGATTATGTATTCTTTGTAGGTAAACACCTTTATCATAACATTTATCGGTCTGAGTTGAAATTGCTTCTTCTACCCCAGACTGTAGACTTATTAAAGACATTGAACAGGTCTATTTCATCACTAAGCCCTATGCCTAGCATAATGTTGAGCACATTATAGACACTCACTAAAGGATTAACTAAAACCTTCCAACTGTTTTTGTCTCTTTTTTTACATCAACTACGATAATGCGACTATATTTCTTTTCTCCATATCCTTGTGCAATCAGTTTTTACTAATGCTTTTATACTTATCTCTTACACAACTTTATTGTGTCGTATAAAAAGCCCACGATCACTATATTCTTAGATTTGTAATCCTAATGCTATCATGTAACGTGGAGCTCTGTATCACCTACAAATTTGATAAAAATTTCTGCTGCATCTATTAGTCATTATTCTATAGGAGTATTAATCAAACTGACTTCATACCTCTTATTTCAATATCGTTTCACCAAGGGATTTTCACTTATTCAGCAAAGGATAATATGAGAGACTTTGTCAAAACTAACATGAACTCTTCAGTATCAAGAAGAAAGCTGAGCATTTCCAGTTAGCACCAGATATGTAGAACTATCCAATTGCAAGGTAGTAATTTTGAGATTTATGTCCTATCATTTTTAAGCATATTCACTCTTCTCTATACAAATAAGGGTTACAATACTGTTAGCACTTTCCTAAGTCAGACTGAAGCATTCAATTTGAAATGCTAGAATAATGCAGTCATGCAAAACCTTGGGTTTTCTATAGGACAATATGAATCAGACTCAATTGGTGAGCCTGCAGCAATTCAACAAAGCTAATAGACTAACTACCCCACTTCTGGATCGTGAAAATTAAGTTCCAATTATTTATCATGTAGCTAATACTAATTTTAAAAATCCTACAACTCTTGATGTAAATTTCCTTGATTTCTTGGTATAAGAAACATTATGGTTGGAATGAAAATGTAGGCTTCTTTCTTCCTTTTTCTAGGCTTATTTGACAAAACTGTACAGAACAACAACAAAAAAATTAATGTCATCTACTATTAGTGAGAGTTTGTAAGTGTATTTCCTCATTTTGAAGCATCCCATTAAAAAATTAAGACTCATCAATTAATCAGTCTACTCCAACTGAAAACAAAAATAAACTCAAGCATAATAAAATAATAACAATAAAAAATTAATTTAGAGTATATATAATCCTCTATTTTAAAGTATAAACAAATCTAACATGACCTGTAAGTGAAAAACATACATGTCAGCTCCAGAGAGAGCTTAAACAGCTGAACAGTTGAGAAAACATTTCATGTGCAATGTAAAGAAAGGTTTGGTTCTCTTTACCTGTGTTTTATAATAATGTACTCAAGGAAAAAGAATAATATTCTGTTATATCTAGAGAAAAGATGCATCTATTTCTAAGGGAGCTAGTTGGAAAACAGAAACTTGTCAATAGATATAAAATATATTATAGGAGGGAAAAAATTTGGAGAAAATAATAGAAATTTCTTTTTAAATGGGAAAAAAAAAAGCTTGCCATATGATTTTTTAAAGAAAATTATTGAATGTTCTAAGTAGAATAAACTAGTCAAAATATGTTAACCTTACCATTTCATAAATGAATTTATGCCCAGTGGCCAAGTGATTTGTTCAATATTAAATAGATTTAATCTCTTTAGGGCAAGTACAATACTTTTTGGTTTAAAGCTTGCCTTGCTCACAGTAGGTATTTGACAGCATGATTAATTAATTAAATGGAAATGATTTGAGCCATCAACTAGATGCCACTATTGTTACCAAAGGAGTCCATCTGCCGGCATGCACCTAAATGCCCCTGTGAGCATCTAAGTCAGGTTTTGCAGCAAAGAAAGTAAAGATTTATTATAGAGTGGCAAGTCCTGGAGACATAAGAGAGCTACTGATCAAAGACCTGGCTCCCCCATGGCCTCTAGGGGATAGGTTACATAGGGGAAGAATTATTAGTCATAGAAAGTAAGGGGATTTGGGGTTCTGGGTGCTATTGATTGGACAGGACACGAGTCACCCATAGCATTTTCCTGTCTGATCCCCTGAAGGTGGTCAGTGGGTTGTTCCCATGGGTCTAAGGCTGAAACACACCTGAAGCCAAGATGTTATCCTTAGTTTAACTGAAACTTATTGTTCTCATGATCAATAGACCTGAGGCTTCATTCTTAGAAAGCTTACTGCTGGCCAGAACCTTATATCCCAAGTCTTAATGATTAAGGGAGTAGGCATGCAGTATGCACAAAGGTGGAAGCGTAAGCACAGAAAAGGCAAGTGAGTCACAATGCTATTATATTAGGCAAAGCCTGCTTGAGTTGGAGAAAAAAGCTATACTAAGAAAACAAAGTCTATGTGTGGTTATACTATTCATCCGAAAGCACTTATTGAATTGTAAGAAAGTAATTTGGAGGCAACAAATGTGGAATGTGGATAATGTCCTCGAAAATAATAATCTATAAAGTGAGAGCAAATGGGACATCTCTCAAATAATTAAAGTAAAAAATATATATATCAAATAAAAATTAGAATGTGGTTAGCTTCTTGAATTTATTTAACTGTTAATAATCCACAATGTCTTCCAGTTTAACTGTTTTTCATGTTCTTCAATTGCTTCATGACACTGAATAAGAATGTACATCAAAATAAAAACGTTGTTTGAAAAAAATTTTCTTTGAAGAAATTAAAAATTAATCAAGGTCACTTTTGAAAAATGTGAAAAGAGAAAGTGATAAAGAATAGACCAAGCTGAGAAATGTTGGAAAGTTTAGGGAATACTATTGTAAAAAAAATAAATAAAGCCTATGATCCTTTTGGAAATATTTGTCTAAGTACGTCATCTTGGGACAGATCTCTGCCACATATGTAAGCTTTGTTGGAAACTGTGTTTTTTCTGCACTCTCAGGGTGGGATCATTTTGTACAGTTTCTCTCTCTAAGGGGAGAGAAAGCCTAATTTTTCACATTCTGGTTGCTTGGCTAATTCAAGCTTAATACTGACTACAGTAAAACTTGGATTGCCCTAACAGGTTCTGAGAAAAACAAAAATAGGGTTAAAATATAATTTAGTAAAAGAACGAGATTGTACTAACACAGACTTCTGTCTTCCAAAGTATATTCACGCTTTCTTGATTTAAGACAATAGATTTAAAGGACTCCCATTGACTTTTAAATTCCATATAGTATTAAGGTTTTTTCTTCTAGTCTTTCCTTTTTACTAGCACAAAAGAAAAAAATACATCTATGACTCTATCCTCATTTTTTCAAAAGCACATTTGGATCCATTACACTATGGGATTGTCTTTAAAATCATTTTATGAGACATGCAAGAAAATTAGAATCATTACCTTATATTCATGTTTGTTTCTTAATGCAATGTCAAACTCATTTAATCCTATTTATTTACCAGAAATTGCAACAAATTGTTTTTGGTAGTTTAAAAAAATTAAGCCTACCTTCAATGAACCCACCAATGAAAACATTCAAAATAGTGTTTCAAATGAATACATAATTGAGGGAGAAAAAAAAATGAGCTAAGTATGGTATAGTTACCCAAAATTTTTCATTGAAGAAGAAAACGCTCATTTGAATATAAAGTTCTAATCTGTTTAAAAGCATTTAGGGCTACTAAATTCAACATAATATTTAGGGATTAAAAGAATAGATTTCAGAACCAAACTTACTGGATTTGAAACTTGACTCTGCCAGTTCACTAACCATGTCATCTTTAGCAAGTCATTTTACTCCTTTGTAAAACAGATATAAAAAGTAGTACATGCTCATAGAGTGGTGATAAGGATTACATGAAATACATACATTTTACTTTTATATATTATATTAAGTGCATATATAATTGTTATATATATAAAGCTTAGAATAGGTGTGAGTACTACATAAGAACTGCTTTATCATTATTATTAGTAATAGGAAGCACTACATAAGAATTGCTATTATCATCATTATTATTATTATTCAAGAAGGGCTTTGCTTATTGTTTTAATTATAGAAAATCATGCACAATTATTTTTTCCATGATAATAACATTTTATATACTAATAAAACCAAAACATTTAAATCCACTTCATAATTTAGCCACTAAACAGATATTTATTGAACACCTTATGTGCCAGGAGCTGCCTCAGGCATTAGATACTTAATATTTTTCGGATTTTATTTTGGGATGAGTGAATCTCTGCCTATCCCTCTTTAGGACTTAGTGGTACAGTAAAAAAAAAAATTCTGAGAATAGTTTAATTGTGGGAGACTCTCTTCCTCTTTCTCACTCAACTCCATTCATTGCCTTTACACAAACTAACAATTACAGGCCATTTTTTTTCTTACAAACAAAAAAATTATCTTTTAGATAGTGGTCCAAAATAAACAGTTCAAACAAGATATGCTTTGGAAAAATGTTAATAAACTTGCCTCTGGCAATTTTTTTGAGTTTTCTTGTATTTCTTTCACTTAGCAGGGACTCTATTTTGAAATTTAAAAAAAGCAAAGAAGAAAAATGTCTTAAGACTTTATAGATGGATACTTTTATTCCAAAGTGACGATATCCTGATGAAACCATTATTCAAAGTTGAGAACTGGGAGGCTTTTAATTTAACTTAAATTGTATAAATTAGACTGGAAAAATATTGAAATCACCAGAAAGCTTAAAATCATTGGTATTGGACTAGATTCTCAGCATCTAATCAGCCAGTAGGTCCTTACTGAGTACCTGCTCTTTGAGACTGTGTACTAGGTACCAGAGAAACAGGCACAACCCTTTTCCCATGGAGCTTAAAATCTTTCAGAAAATAAAAAGTAATAATTCTGACTAATCAAGTAAATTATTTTAATAAATAAACAACTACCAGAAAATAAATTAAGCACTTTTGGAATGTAGCCATTCAATATGGCCCAAACTTTGGCATCCTTTTCAATATTTTAAATCCTGCGAATTAATATTCCTTTGACTCAAACTCTTTATGTTCATTTCCTCTAAGTTCTAAGCTATTGAGAAGAGGACATGAGAAGTGTTATTTTTATCTTTCTTAGCCAAGGAGAAGAAAATTTAACTACGCCAATATAGTGCTGGGAAGAACAATAATGAAGAAAGCTAACACCATGATGGGCATACGTAGGTACCCAAGTGGTTAACTGGTTATCATTACTGCTATTGTTTCCTCTAGTTCACTTGTCTATTTTAGTTCACTTGTCATGCTTCCCTTTTATTAACAGCTAGGAAAGATTTTTACTAACTAGTATGGCCTCAATCATTAGCAGTTTGGTGAAATTCCAAAATCCACAACCCCTAGAAATTTTCCTGGATCCCCTACTTGGAGAAATACTGCAAGCAACTTATGACACACTAAATCAGAAAGGTTGGACTGGAAAACCATTTATGTAATTTCTCTGCTTTTGTTTTGGGGAATCTTCCAAAAGAAGTGTCTAGAGAATCCGATATAATTATGAGCAGGGTATGCTAACGTGGCTTCAACAATGATTTTACTTTTCTTGTAACTTTGCACTCAACATCATTTTTTCCAGTGGTGTGTCATGCTGTCCCAATTGACTGTCTGGCCATATTCTGCTCTAGTGTTGGCTATAGCAAAAAGTGGGGATATAAAATTACCTTCTTCAGCGTGATGTTAATTTTAGTAAAATCTCCCAAGATGCATCCCCTCTTTTTTCCCCCACTAAATCGATAATGATTTCAAAAATCCATCAGTTCTTAATTCTGTTTCAAACAGGAAATAGTAATTTTGAAATTTTAAAATAATTCAAGTTCCTTATTTTAGCTATGAATTTCCTCTTAATTAGTCATCATAACTAATAACTAGCAAACATATTTCTTTCTTTTTTCTTCTCTTCCTTATCATGAAAGTATGTTGCTTATACCATTTCAAGTTGGGAGATAGGGAAGGTCAGGGAACTCTCATAGAATCCTACTTAATGTGATCAGTGCTGTCTCCAACTACTAACCTTCAGCTGTTGGCCTCCCACTGTCAATCACACCCTAACTAAAATTTTGGGAATGACTGTTTCAGCTCACACCAGGCAGTCATCAAGAGTGATACAATCCTGATGCTGAATCTAGGTCAATGTGGCTGCCCACTTTTCAGCTAACCTTGCCCGTAACAATCAAAGAATAGATTCCACTTCTTACATGCAAGAGATCTCTGAGGATACTGTCCCCTGTTTTATATATCCCTTGACATACTCAACTAAGCAGACTGAAATTTCCATACTTCCCCAGAGAATTAAACCAGAAAAATCAAGCAATACAAAATAAAGCTTTACACATTTGTCTTACATTACATGTGGGGTGTCTGTATTTGTGGAAGGGAAATTTCAGTATTTTAATTTGATATTTTACTTTTTTTTTCCTTTTTAAAATTTCAACTGCAAGGAAATTGAATCGTGGGAAGCAAATTCAAACAAATAAAAGGCAAAAATTCCTCTTTGAAGCATTTTGTTCTCATGATTCTCATATATATGGCATTTTATTTTTATCCTTAAAAAAAAGCAAATTAAAATTGTGATGCATTTCTAGTTCAATTATTTAAATTCATTTTGAAATTAACTTTTGACTTTTCTGTCATTCTCTCTTATAATTTGTGGTAAATTACCTGTAAAATTTATTTCCATTTTAAAATTTTTTTAATGGTCTCTTATTTGTGATACTTGTGGTAAACACAGAGTTTGACTGCTTTTAATTTGTTTGCTAACCAGTTCTATTGTTTTTTTTCTTTCTATTTTAGAAATAATTCATAACATCTGGAAGTTTTAAAAATCCATTATGAATCCAAAGACTTCCTAGGCTGGAGAAAGTGACCTTCCTTTTTTCAGAATGATGGAAATACTGGAAATAATTAAATTACTAAAAATTACATGAGTTCTAAAGAATACAAAAAAATATTACTTCATATGTATTTTACTGGATTGTTTCCTATCTTAAATCACACACCATTTGATATTTATTATTGCTCTCTATATGCAAAGCCATGTAATAACTATTATGGGGCACAAAATGATGAATAAATTAGAATCTTGCTCTGAAGTAGTTTTCAGTCTAGTAAAGGAGACAAAAAGCTATAAATTAAGATAAACTAAGAATCATAAGAAAGGTAAAGGAGCTGAGAGGAGGAAGAGAATGATTTCAACAGGGGGGATCAGAAAGATTTCCTATGTTAGGGGATCTTTGGGTAGAGTCTTGAAAACTGAGTAAGATTTGAGCACGTAGGGATGAGCAAAGAGCATTTCAGACAAAGGCAGCATAAGAAAAGGCATGGAAACAAATAAATATATTAGGTATTGCAAAAAGAGCCATTCCATTTGTTTAAAAGGTAGCACCTAAAACAGGATGAATTGCATATCAGAAATTAACTAAAAGAGTCTCTTATTGGGGTGGGGTGTGGGATGAGAGGATGGCTGGATATGAAAGAATAGAAATAAAGTAATAGTAATCTCTTCGGCATCACCTGAAGATTAACACTGAATAATTGAGATGGCATAATTTTTATGTGGAAGTATTCTACTTGGAGTGGTTTGTTTCCATTAGCCAATTGTTTTGACTTAATTGCTTTATGAATGTAGCTCACATCAGTAAAATGGTGAAGGGTAGAGGCAGATTTCTGGTCTGGGTCTTGTAAATTTTAAGAAATGCCTATATTATTAAATGCCTAATTTTTCCTTCCAGGCTTTTATTCATTTACTTTTCAGTAAGTGTAAATCCTTGAAGGGTATATCATCATATGGATTCTGTGTCCAATGGCCATAGCAGGAAGATCTCTTCAGAATTTGGCATGAACCATGCCACTATTTCCATGGGCACAAGTGACCTTTCCTTAATTACTCTAGTTTTGTTTGGTTTGCCACCAGGAGTCACTTTGTTATTCTTTGCTTTGTACACATCAGCACATTTCTTGCTCAAATCGAATTTAGTTTTATCTCAGGCATAATAAGCATTTTGATTTTTAACAAGAGCTGTGCCCTCCCTCTGGTTCCAGAAACCCCACTTAAGCCAATAAAAATGGCTTTGGACCACAGCTTTGCAAACATACCTATCATTTTAGAAATCCTCTTTCCAGCATGTCTCTACAGGCTCCAAAATCACAGAAAGACAATGCCTAATGTTTTAAATACTCCATTCCAACCAGTCATTCTTTTTTACATATATCAATACCTATTATGTACAAGGGACTATGCTTGCTGCTATGCATGATCTTAAGGTTTGGGGTAAAAAAAAAAAAAATTTGGAATGGCCTATAGAAGAAATAAAATAAATACATCAATAATTATAAAGCAAAGCTACTGCAATAGACATTGCCACATGAAAACTGACACTCCAGAGGGCAACACTTAGTTAGATCCTTGGAAACAAAAGGAGCTTATTTGCTACAGCCTCCTTCTACCAAGGATTTATTGTTGGTATTATTCCATAGACCAATAGCATATCTAAATATAGAGCTTATGTAAACATGATTAAACATATAGACAAACCATAAAGTCTTCAGACAATTCAGTAGAATATTTTTGACATGAGCAATAATGCTGACCTCAAGAGGGGTTGGTAGTATAGAGTAATAGCCTTGAGAAGTTAAACATGGTAAGGCCACATTTAGTTTCATTTATTTGGGGAGAGAGACAGAAGGCTCTAAATCTCTGTGTCCTTAAGAATTATTTGTATTAAAATAATTCTGGGCCCCCATTGAGTATATGAATATTAAAAATATTGATAGAAATTAAAATTAGTCTCTGTTTAAAGCATGAAAATCCAAAAAGTTTGGCTTTGTCTTATCTCATGCTTCTATCAGAAGATTGTGATTTGGGCCTTCTTTTTATCTTCAGACAAAATTGGCTACATTTGAAAAGCTATTGCAGCTGTGTTGGATACTGCTGAAAATTCCTAAGTATGACTCAGATGACAAATTATATTTGATAGAGATTCTAGTGGGATTTGCAGAGTGGAGCCTCAATCCGGAGAATGATTAAGTTAGCTGAAGACCCAACAGGGAACTCCTGAATTCCTACAAAATGTTGTATCCTAGCCTCTGTGTCATCTTTGTGGCAAAATTTATAAAGTAAATTACGTTGTTGTGGGATGAGTCAGTGTGTTAGCTAATGAAATGAATTCCAACTTTCTATGAATTTTCAAATATAATTACAATAATAATTATGATGGCAAATAATTATCACTGAAACATAAGTATATAAAGACTTCATTCAGGAGGACATAATAATATTTCAGAAAATTTCACAATTCATACATGTACATTAAGGTAGTTTCCAGGAAATTATACTTGCTCAAATTTTCGTCACCTTTATAGGTATATATATATATATATAAATATACATACAGACATATGTATAAACTGGTAAACACACAAACACATGTAAATTCTCTTGCATGCTCTAAGAATGAACTCATCATTCAGTATAAGTTAATGAGTATTTCCTCAAAATTTTTAAAATTACAATACCAGAAATTATCTAAAGATTAATGATAAACCAAAAAATCAAAAGTATAATATTTTTCTTAATTGACCATTAACTCTATAACTTTCTTTCCCTTTTCTCCATTCTTTTACAATCTCCTCATTAGGAAAAAAATACAAAATTAAGTGCCAAATTTATATTCACCTAATTTCTAAATTGTATACAAATATTGTTACCATAATCAGTGACTAATCTAAGTGGAAAACATAGTGAAAATTTTTGGCAAGTATACTATTTAGTTCCAATTCCAATGAGTAATTTTGAAAGTCATGTAACCTCTTTGAACTTTCTGTTCAATCTTGGGGTAATTTTCAGCTGAAAAATACAAGGCTTAACAGCAAAGGATATAAAAATATATACATAGGAATAGAGATATTTCATGTTTCTAAAATGGTTATGTTGTACCACACTTCATTTTACTAAACATCAAGGAAATGTGAGTCTTGTCCAAAAGCCAAATTTATAGGCTAAAAAGAAGTGGTTATTAATATAGTTCCATAGGAACAAAATTAAGAGGACAATTAACTCCACCTTGGGAACTAAGAAGTAATTAAAGAAAAGCTCTTGAAGAATTGGTCATAATAATCACTCAGATATTTGCCTATCATGTCCCACTACCAATGTCATTGCTTCAATCTTGGATATCTATGATTAGACACACCCAAGTCCTTCAACTACGACATGACATTTTTCAACCATATTTCTGGCTCTACACACCTATTGGTATTTGTTCAAATTCTTTTAAAGGGAACGCAGCTCTCTAAATATGGTTCCACCCATGTAAACTAAGTGAACTGATCTACCTCTCTAGGAATAGCAAAGAAACTGTGCATTGTGTTTTACAATTGTAGAATGTTACCATATTTTAGGCTGCGATTCTGCTATGGATTCAGACTAATTCTAAGTGAATCTTTATCACATTTACATTTTAAAGGAGCTTATGGCGATTGGAAAGCATATAGAAAATATCCATAAAAATAACACATCTCGTCTTAAAAAAGAAAACCACACATGAAGTAGAACAACTAGCAAGTGAGAGAGAGGTCGAGGGGAGAGAGAGAGAAAGAAGCAGGGAGAGAAAGAGAGAGAGAAAGAGAGACTTCTCTTACATGTGTTTTTCATGTTGGAAATAATTGATTTTCTTATTGCTATTGTAGAGAGCACTGCTGACATTCACTGGCCTACTGAGTTCATCACAGCTGTGCTTATGCATCTCTCCCAAACTCCGTTTTCCACTGAACTGGAAAATATTTGAATTTTTGGTTGATAATTCACCACACCCTTGCTTTGCCTCATCTTTCCAGCCATTCTCTCTGTTCAAGGAGAGCCAGATCAATCAGTGCGTTATCTGGTGTAGGTGTTTAGATTTGTTAAAACTCCACATGTAATCCAGAGAGCAAATGGAATGTTTGTGCGAGCTGGTTAATATCAGTGAAGTCAGGGATGTATAGAAAGAAATGTGTATGTAGATTACTATGAGGACATCAGCTCTTGGATTGCATAATAGGATTCACCAATGTGTGTATTGCACCCAGTTATGACACCAGCTCAGATCCACATTCATCTAGACACCGTATTAAAAAGCACATTGACATGAGGTGGAGGAATAGGATCTGGGACACAGAATGTAAAGGATCCAAATTGCTCAAGGTAGTGAAGAATACTAAATCAGAAAATATGGACTATGAGATTTCTTATCTCTGGATCTATCATGGATACCTTAAGATACAACAATACTTTTACGTGCAAAATATCAGTTAACTTTTCCTAAATGAATGCATCAATCATGAATTTTTCTCCTAGCACAAAACTTTTATTTGAATAGCTACTCAAATAAGAATTTTAGGACAAACCAAAAATACAATAAACATCATACATGAAATAAAGCATAAAAAGCATTATCTAGAAAATAATGTATCTAATTTTTCACAGTAAAAAATAATTCTAAAGAAGAAATTCAATAAATGTCAATTTCATTGACCATCTAAAGTAATAAGATAATAAATATAGATGTATGAATTTTATGCAAGTGTCAAAGACACCAAGAGGAAAACAAATCATGTTTCTGAATTGGTTTGAATACAAGCAAATTTTTTTTAAAGTATAGAATGAAGATGATTGGGAGACAGGAAGACGTATATAACAGTCTTTTCCCCCAATATCTCTGCTATGATCCAGAAAAAAGCTTTTTATCATGGCTATTTTTTCCCTTTAAAGTAGTGATTCTCCAATCTAAAATCAGAAGATGCACAAGAGATTGGTCCAACTAGTTCTCTTCTCCTGTCACCAGATGATGTCATCTACATTGGGACATCTTTGTGCTTTTTGTACTGGGCATGTAGAGAAATTGGTTTCTACCGTCCTTGCTTATAGAATAGATGCACACTTGGGAATATATATATAATATGTGAATTGAGTAACATGAACTGAGAAAAAGAGAAAGATAAAAACAAGTTTAAAGAAAAAAATTTTGAACTGGTTTTTAAAGAAGTGACTTGCATGAATTGGTGTGAGGTGGGAAGAATTTTATGTGCACACATATGTATGGAGATAGGCATGGTTACATTAACATGGAAAGAATATAATAAATGCAGGTGATTTTGATTAGAATTGAAAAGCCTGTGTAAAATACAGAGATGAATGAAGTAATTATGGACTAATGATTAGGATATAAAGAAATACATCTTGATTACTAGAAATATCTTGATAATATGGACAAGCATATTTTTCTTGCAAAGATTTATTAAAGACCTATAAATGGTATATACCCCTTTTTCAAATATGTTCCAGAAATTACTCCTTAGATCCAGAAATACATTGAAAAAGCTGTGTTAATGTGGTCCAGAATTTATATAAATGAAAGTCTAAATTTGGAAATATTTATACTAATCTTTATACCAATTCAGATAAAATGAGAAATTCTTCTGGTATTCTTGATAGTTCATGTGATAAGTTCTTTCTCTTCTTGTTTTTCAAAAATCAAGACGTGAAAAGACTAAATTTTTCTCTAGAAAAATCTGTTCTGGATTTCACAGCAGCATAAAAATTTGAAATCTCACAAGAAATTACTCTGGCTGGCTAAAGAAATTTGTGAGAAATAGAAACAGCTATAGATAAGTATCTAACTTTTAAGATGCCATTCAAATATAGCTCAGATACTTAGTTTTTGACATTTGCCTGAAATTAAACTTTTAGGACCCAGGGTGGGTGGATGAGTAGAAGGGACAAACAAGCTTTTCTTTCAGTTAATCTTTTACAGTTCCCTTTTTAAATTGAGTTAGAGTGGAATCTGGCAAAATTCCAATATAGAACACTACCAGGAAGATAAGGTTTGCAAATTAGCCATGCCCAAGCAAAGGGCATCAAGCACTTTCTCCAAATTATGTAATTGTTAATGTTATAAGGGGAAATAAAAAATACATACATTTAATTCTTTCATTAAAACACAAGGCAGAGTATTTTGATTTATATGCTTAAGTTATACAAACATATATGTGACTAAAATATGTAACAAACTTATATGTAAACAGATGCATACAAGCTCCAGATGTGTTAGTTTTCTTACTTTGTGGGTTGTGTCTTCTATAAGGGAAAAAGACATATTAATCATTTCTTTTACTGCTAAGGGGATGGGTGCTGCTCTCATATTTCAGAAAGGGGCTGGAAAGTGAGGGAAGCCAAACTTTTTCCTATTTAAGGCCAAAGCAAAAGAATCTCAGTGGCTGAGTTTTATGACGGGCCCGGTGCTGAAGGGCAGGGAACAACTGATGGTGCTACTTTGAACTGCTTTTCTTTTCTCCTTTTCGCACAAAGAGTCTCATGTCTGATATTTAGACATGATGAGCTTTGTGCAAAAGGGGATCTGGTTACTTCTTGCTCTGCTTCATCCCACTGTTATTTTGGCACAACAGCTTCCGAAGGTGAGTAGGTACTGATTTCAAGAAACTTTATGAGGTTTTTGTCTTAATTTCTCCTTGCAAATAGGTATAACAGGGAAATTAGTCTCCTAAAAGTTAATTTCCTCTCTAAGCTCCCAATTTTGAAGCATAGAACTGACCATGATAATACTTTTTTCGCATTTGCTTAGAAAGAATATTGTCATTTTTATATTTAAAAGTTTTCCGGTTGTTTAAGATAAAAATGTTCTTGTACTAACTCACTTTCATGTTAACGGCACTAGAAACCTTTAAAATGGCTTTAAAAAGTTCCCCTCCTGGATTGTTAACATCTTGGAATGCTTCCCTGGGCAGTCTGGAAGTTATTGGTCTCTTGTAATACCATCATGCTTTCCTTTGTATGCTGGATTCTTTGTAAGGATAGACTACCGAGAATTGTTTTCCCAATAAAATAATGCATTTAAAAAATAGCATGCATTAAGAATACTCTAAAGGAAATACTATACGTTATTAGAATTACTGAATAGATTTCTAATGTAAAATGGCAACAAGATTATATTTTCAACCCTTTAAATAGGTTCAAACTGCTCAAAATATTTCATGGTTCCTGTCTCTATTCTGTTTCAAGCACTTACATGGTTGATTAATATATATTTTCTAATAGTTTGTTGTTAAAGATCTAGCGTTTTACACACGTTCTATATTTTAACTACATTTGAATTAATGAAGAGAATATTTTTTAAAAATATCAACAGGAAAGTTTAACTTTCTACAGACAAGGTAAAGACACTGATATTGTTTGACTTCAAAAAGGTTAATCTGTTGTATTTTCTAATAAGTGCAAGCAATGGTTCTTGTGTTGTAATTCCCCCAAAACCACAATTTTCTTATTATTTGATTATGTAAAAATATTTCTTTTAATTCATATGTTTCTCTTAGTCACGAAAATACTGGATGAATTGGAATACAAACTTTCATAGTAATATTTAAATGTTAAATTAGAAAAAATCATTACACATCAATTTCTATATGCAGAAAATCAAAAATGTTTAAATTTAAACCTATGGTTTTTGCAAACATGGTGTCTGAAAGTGGTTTTCTTTGCTTTTAGTACCAAATATCTTTGATGTTCTCACAGGTCATATATATGTAAGTAAGTGGGAAACACCCAATGACATTTCAATTATATTCAGCCCATGGCCACAAAAGAAAGGAAACACACATATTCCTCGTTCCTCTCATTTCCTCTCCCTCTTATTCCTTTTCTCCCTCTCTTTCCCCTCCTTATCTCTCCACCTCTTTTGGCTCCTTTGTACATCTTCCCCCTTTTCATTCCTTCACTCATCGCCCCACCCCCTTCCTAAGGCAGCCCATCCCTTCTCTTCCCTCTTCCCTTCCTCTAGCATCCCTCCCACATCATCATGTGTCCTTCCTATCCTTCCATCTCTTTTCTTCTTTCCTTCTGCCTTCTCCCCTTTAATTTCCCTAAGATCGTCAATCTTTCATCCTCTTTCATTTCTCTTCACTTTTCCCCTCCATTCTGTCCCTCCCAGAAGATGCTACAACTCCCAATTCTTGGCTAGAATACCAAATGACTGTTACCACACCCCCACCTCATTAAAAATTTTTGCATTTTTTCAGGCTCTTAGATTCTGATTTCGGAGTGGGGGGGGCGGTGGGGGAATCACAGTTCTCATTGTTGAAAACACTACAAACCTTTGGTGTTCAGTTCAAAAACTGACAAAATATTTGTAATTGCCTGGTGGATATAATTTTTTATAAGCACTATGGTTATTTTTCTTCTAAATCCAATTTTAGAGAGAAAAAATATTTGATACCACATAAATTCTTTTTATTTTCCTTTTTCTCTTTAGCTGCAGAAAATAATAAATAGCTATGGAATTTTGCTGATATATTTGTGTGCTTTTAAGTTCAAAAGAAATTGAAAGGAATTTTTTTCAACTTATTGTTTTTGTTTACCATGGAAAAAATATTTAAATATTTTAAGATAGGGCATCTTATGTTCCTTATAGGTTTTACAAGAAAATTCTGCTGGTGGATTAGCTTTGGAGAGGTTCCGGGAAGTGGCTGAGGCTGAATATACAGCACATTGAGAACCGTTAGATTTAGCTCTGGGGTATAGGTTTCTTACATATGCCCTGAGAATCCCAGAGAGAAACAGTACAGCCCAAATGAACACTAACTTCTAGTCTGCTCACATGAATTTTCTGGAACATAAAACATGTCCTCACAGAGAATTTTGATCTTACAAATTTGTGAAAGTTCTATTTAATTCATGTTTTTTATTCCACCAATAGAGAAATGTGGTCTGTTTTATATTTCCTGTAGTTTATAAACATGCCAAATTTTAAGCACAAAGACTTACCGCCTAGTGGCTGTCAGGCAGTTACATAACCAATGCCAACATAAAGGTTACACAGCTGGATTCTGTATTTTATAATGAGATTTAAAAATATTACATGTATGAATTTTAAATACTAAACACTACATTTCTGATAAAATATTGTCAAATACACATATTCACACACAATGGTAACAATATTTAAAGACTATTTAGAAATGAGCTTGAAGTTATGGTCATTTTCAAAATTTCACACATAACTACTCCATATATAACATATAATGACTTTTTCAAATGTTTTTCAAGTTTCTAATGTAGTCCTTATTTAACATAAGTATTTTAGCACTGCTTATCAGGTAGATAGATAAATGGATAGATATATATTACTAAATAATATTGCTTAATTAGGACAAGGAGATAAACTTTATTTTAATTAAAAGTGTTTGAGCTTATATTTTGCCATTCTGATAATTCCACTGTAACAATAAACTGTGGGCCTTTCATTGTTTTAGAATTACAAAACTGTAAATGGACGCAAAGAATCAGTTCTTTACTACAAGTTACAAGATTCTATTTTCTATTATGCTTAACAAGAGAATTTGTAACAGACCAAGTAGCATTCAAGTTTTCTGTTTTGTATTGCCCCTAAAATTAAACATACTTAACTAGTGGAAAAAATCTAACATAAAATCACAAGAAACAATTGTAGTTTTAAGAGGAGAGAATGCATAATTGCTCACATATTTTAGTGTCAAGACATCTAACATGCATTCAGTGCTTTAGTTGGAATTGCCAACTAGAAAATGTTAGAACCAAAATTCTGTTAAATCCTGGGTAATTAGAGAAAAAAATATACATTAAGTTCAGAGTATATGAATTTTCTTATTTTTGTAAAGTTTGTCATTGAAAGGAGATACTAAAATATATATGTGTGTGTGTGTGTGTGTGTGTATAGTCCTAGAAAATGTACAAGTTAATGAATTTCTAAAGGTGAAAAAAAGTAGATTTTGCTTTCTATTAAGCACTCAATTTTGAATTGCTAAATCTATTTTTTAAACAAGAGGATCACTTATGATTTAACCAGAAATTTTCTTCAGTTCTGTAATAATATAAATTCTAAGTAAATATAGTATTAAAACAAAATTTCGTGTTTTTCATTTACAATACCTTGCATTTCCTTATCACCTCCAGAGTATTCAGCATCTGATGATCTAAAGGCCTGTGGGTAAATAGATATTGTGATTAAATTTTGGAATTAAACATCTCAGTATTATAAGAGGCAGCAAAGCCTTTGGAACAATTCTGGGAGAGAAGAAAGTGTGATTATGTGCCCTTTAACTAATTAAGCTTCCTAGATTGATGTCTTATCTACAAGTCTTATTTAAAAAACAAGAACCACTGGCTATAAGTTTTTCAGAAGTAAATTGAGACTAAAAGATAGCTTCTCAGAAAAGACCCTATTCCACATGTACAGAGTTGTCATTCGGAGAAGAGTGCCATCTACCGAAACCCCATGGGTTTCATTGTGGATGACTTTTCCTTGGTACAGAGTTCCAAAGATTTTGTAGCCCAGTTCTTTTATTTTGTAACATCAAATGATATCACTGTCTTGAAGTGATTAAAGTGGATTGCTTAAGAGTTAAAGTTTAAACACGAAAAATGTTATTGCCTTTGCTGGACATGAAGAACATTTGTAAAGTTTCCAGGTCTACAATAACTTTCTGGAAACATCTCAGTGGGCTGTTTCTTGTAAAACATTTTTCCTGGGAAAAAGGCTTAGTTCCATTGTTTTCTGCACTCAAAGAAAAAAAAAAAAACGTGTGTGTGGTTAGTGGGGAGTCATATGGCAGAAAAAATACAGTTTTCAAAGGGGAAACTGCTTGTTTCATGTCAAGATGACAACGGAAAAAATGAGATAGATATTCACAAATCATTTGTTAAATGCAGTTTGGGAAGTTATGTTAACCACTAGAATTTCTATCTGTGCCTAATGAAAACACAGCAGAAAGTGGATTCCTTTCAGATTAACAAATCCCTGTATTTTCCATAACTGAGGTCAAGAACTGTAAGCTTAATGAACAAAATGAAAAGTTCAAAGAAGAGGGCAAAAATTTTAATGCTCAAAAGATGCAAAAATCAAAGATAAAGGATTCAGAAACTATTAAAAATTAAATTTGCTTTGAAAATTCACATTGAGAAATTACTGCTTCAGTAAATGGCATTTATCTTTCTGCAACTTTGTTTTCTATATATAGCATTTGGTGTGGAAGATGGCAAACAGGGACCATGTTTTTCAAGTTAATTAAAATCAGAAAAAATACTTTTTGGAGCCTCAGTGTTCATAATGTCCAAACTTAGAAGCTTCTAATGAAGTTAGAAATTCACTAATATGAACTGTTTAGTGGCTATATTTTCCGAAAATCAATGTCTTAGACATCCTAACAATTTTTTTTTGCATTGGATACAGAAGCGTTATCTGTTTGTCCTTGTTGCTGTTGCTGTTGGAATCTTACTTCTCTCTATATAGTAAAGGTATGCTAGGTTTTCCAGTCACAGTTTAATCCTGTTGGTGGTCTGGATGTCATTAGGGTGGCCGTAGAGATAAAACTCTGTTTCATAAGGTCACAGAAAATAAACAACAGAATTCAACTCCGGATGTTAACTTCTTGGTTTGAGACCAAATAGAAAAGATGTTCTATAGAAAACTGGTAACTCTTTTTTAAAAATTTACCTTTTTAGACTGATTTTAAGCTTTCAGGGTTTAGAAACCATTATGGGATAGAGCTGTGAACTTGGCTCCTTTAATCCTACCCTGACCTTGAAACTGCAGAAAGGGACTAGAATGTGGTTGTTAAGAGTGTCAAACTTAGAGACAGCTTTTCTAGGTACAAATCTTAGCTTTACTCCTTTCCATATAACCTTGGGAAAAATACTTAATGTCTCTGTGTCTCAGATTCTCCATCTGTAAATTGAGGATTACAATAGTACTTATGTCTTAGGGCCTTTGGGAAAATTAAATAAAATAGATATGCAAAGCACTCAGAACAGTGCCTACAACATAAGGGATACAGTATAAGCTCTGTCTAATATTAGTTTTACTAACACTGGAATATAAAATTACTGTAAGGAAGAAATTAAACTACTTAGTGACTTAGTGATAAGGAAGGTAAGATAAAATTTAAAGATGTTTGCCAGCTATAATAAAACAAGTAGAATATATTTTCTTTACTATTCCTATAATTGTCACTAAGATTATATTATAATGCAATTGCTGATTGTTAGATGTGTGATACTTTTAATTCTAATTCTCTATTTTATCTTTTGCAGGACAAAATATTAATCAACTTAAAGGAAATTTCTAATTGGAGACATAAAAATCATTTTTCTATAAAGAATAAAATAAGAAAATATCTAGAAATGATGATTCATAAAGATTCGGGGGGGTTTAGGTAGAACAAGAATAAGCAGAATCTACCTTGTCCATGCAAAACAACATTTTAAAATTGAAATTATCCACCTATAAAGGTCTACAGATACTTTCTTCAAAGTCTTTTTTGTTAACTACCATATTTTAACATATTCCAATAAATATAAAAGCAGCAGAAACATGTTTAATAAAAATGTATGTTCTCCAAACATTAGTGTCATTTAAAAGTCAAACATATTTTAGGTGGAAACTATATAAACTTACACTTACAAAATATTCAACTTATAAAATATGCACTTACAAAATATTCAACTTTCTAAAGTAACAGGAAAATAATGTTATGATGACTTACATATCACATCTATCAATAAGAAGAGAAAAATATTAAACTTGTCTCTCAAGCTAAATTAATAATTTAGATACTTTTTAGGGCATATTATTTTTACTCCAAAAATGGAATTAAGGCAAACATAATTTGCTTATTTTTGTGGTCACAACAATAAAATTAGCATAAACTAACATTTGAACACTAAAAATATAAACAAAAGCTTTAAATATATCTGAAAATATCAGATTATGTTACTTGGTTTTATTTTTCTCCAAAGTTCCAAAACAGAGAGCTGGGATACAAAAAAAGCTGAGCAGATTATGTCATATACTAACTTCATTTTATTTTGTAATTTAGAACACGGTAAGCAGATGAGTTAGTCTAATGCATTGATTGTGTGACCACAGATAAATTTATTTTAGGACTGTGCTTTGTAATAAGGAAGAGAAACATCAAGTGACATGAGAGGTGAAGCTTAAAATTAATTACAAATTGGAACAGGGAGTCTTAGTTTAAGCAATAAAAAAAAGAGGAAGTAATTGGAAAATCTATTACTTGTTCACTTTAAAAAAAAGTTCTCTAAAATAATTAAACTTTTATATTGAGAACTTTGTGTCTTAAAAAGCATAATGCACATGGTTTCTAATAAAATTTGGAAACAGGATGCTTAATAAACAATTTTCATTTATGTAACATTGGGTTTAATACAATTCTAACAAATTTGATTACAATTTTAATAAGTCAATATTGTGCTCATTTATTTAATAATTTGCAGAGCAAATGGAAAATACTTATTTTTAGTGATGTGATGATACCTTCAATGAGACATAAACATAGGAAGATAAATACATAGGGAAAAATATGTTAATTTTAAGGCACATTAAGCACATATTTAAAATGTGAGATGCTTGACCATAGCTTTGACTGTTATCCTCATTTGCCTTTAATATGCCATTAGTATTTAATAAGCAATTTCTTCTAACACAGATCCTGTGTTAAACATGGAAGGATATTCCTGATCCAGAGACAGAGCTGAATCATTACTATAAACAAGTAGTATTTTTCCTCAGTTTTACCGAAGTATCATCGACAAATAAAATTGTATATATTTAAAGTGTATAATGTGATTTGATATACATTGTGAAATGATTACCACAATCAAGTTTATTAATGCAGCCAACACACAGTTGCCATTTTTTGTGTGTGGTGAAAACACATAAGATCTAGTCTGTTGGCAAATTTTAAAGCATACAATACAGTATTAATGCCTATAGTCAACATTCTGTACACTAGTGGTATTTTTAAGGGGGCTGGGAAGCCTGAAATTCACATTATTAATGGGGAAATACTAAGCTAAAACTAATCTGTTGGGACATTTCATATAAAATTAATTTAGAGAAAGTTTTTAAATGATTCTTTTTAAGAAAAAGAAGCCAATGCCAAGATCAAAGAAAGTATTTCATGCAATTTTATTGAACAGTCTTTCATCTCATTAAAACTTTCAGAACTTTGGTAAAAAACACTGAACTTGTTTCTTAAATTAAGATGTCAGTTATGTTTACAGAATAATGTTTTTTATGCTTAGACCCTCATATTGTTATTGTTCATAAAATGAAAAAGATTGTGCTTCTCTGAAGCATAGTTTTCATAATACCATTTAAATAGGCCTACTTCATTTGCATTAGGTAAGCATTTGGCATTCAGCTTTTATGTTCACTAAGTATAAAGGAATGTTTCCTTAAAAACTTAGACAATATTTTTTCCCAATGTTCTCATGTATCTGTTTCAAACATGGAAGAGAAACTAGAATAACTTTTTAAAATAAATAGATTCTTTCCCACTTACTTAAAATTGCAATAAAACGATCATGCTTTCTTTTATTAGCTATAGACCACATTGGATAATTGGAACATAAAGAATAAACTTTTAAACTTCTTTGATTCAGTTAAGGGTTTTGCACAAGATCATGAAAGTTGTACCTGCGCACATAAATGGAAACAAGGAGTAGAGGCAATTTTAGCACTCTGTAGTCTATAGGCTTTGAAATTCTCCTTTTCTTTGAACTTTTACTAAACCAGCTGAATCTGTAAACCCAAAGTATTTAGCATGAACCTAAATCATTATTACATCAGATATGGAAAGGATATAGAAATGGGAACTTAAAGAGGTGATCTTAATGGCCGTTTGTAGTATCCAGATGTAAAAATCATGGGACCCACTCAAAGGCTTCTTGGCACAAGGCAGCAAAAAGTTGTTAACTACCTACCTCCTCCAAGGAGGCCTCTTTCAGCAGACATTTTAAAGATTTGGGCTCTGAGAAAATAAAATTTTGCTTTTCGCAAAAATACAAATACTGAACAGTATATCATTTGTTGTTTGCAAAAATGTTTGCAGCTATTTAGAAACTTATTTGTTTACTCAATTACTGGCAAGCTATCATAGAAATCCTCAAGAACCAAAGTTGTATTTAACCATAATCCATAGCTAATGCTTTAAGAACTGAGACCAGATTATATTTTGGCAACCCCTAAAATGATTCATTCATAATAGCTGCTGAAATTTCAGTACCTTACATATAATTAGGAAACAGTCTAAAATTTTGGTTGAAGCAAATTTTTGACCATTTTTGAAAAGCCACAAATACACTTGATTGTGATTCATATTTTTCCCTATTACTTTTACTTATTTCTTGCGAATATTTAATTTTTTTTTTTGTAATTTGGAAACTTCTTTATATCCATATTCAGTATATTATGTCATAGCATGTTGACCTGCTAATACCAAACACAGCTAACAATGATATTCAATATATACAATAAGCTTTGTTAAAGTTTTCCCAGGAATCTGGAAGAGTGTTATGCTGCCAAGAGTATCTGAGTTTTCTCCCGAATTTCTCAACTAGGTTAATAAAATCCAGAAGTCTTCAGAAGTAATGACAAAATCATCTTTATAGTTTAATGCTCCCATCTACTGTTAAAGCAAAGAATAGCAATTGGGTAGAAAAGCTGATTTTCAACTGCACAGTTAATAAATAAATGTTTAAACGTTTGCATGATTTCCACTGGTGTTTAATTCTTACCATAAATGAAATAAAATACTTACTGGCCTTAAGGAAAATTTACTATGGTGTGCCAATGTGATGTTAATAAATAGATTTGATATTTTAAGTAATTTCTTATTACTTAATAAATTATACAGGGAAAATATGATACTCTTGAAGCTTTAATTTATAGATTTTTTTCTTGTACAAGCATGCTGATAAGAACACACTCACGAATTAGTTTAATGAAAGGAAGAAATTATTTGTTTCAAAGAATCTTCACTTTGCTATTGGAAATAGTCGTGACAGCATAACGAAAAACACATTTCAGCAAAACATAAGGAAATATCACACGACCTTACTTATTTTCCAGTTGTTGATGGAGGATGCTCCTATCTCGGTCAGTCCTATGCGGATAGAGATGTCTGGAAGCCAGAACCATGCCAAATATGCGTCTGTGACTCAGGATCTGTTCTCTGCGATGACATAATATGTGACGAACAAGAATTAGACTGTCCCAATCCAGAGATCCCATTTGGAGAATGTTGCGCAGTTTGCCCACAGCCTCCAACAGCTGTGAGTTTAAAGAAAATCTGTACATCTTCAAGATTTATATTTAAACACATAAATAGTTCCTATATTATAGGAGCTTGAAAAGAAATGACAGTAATGTCTGTCAAACAATCTTGTTGGTGTTACATGTAACAGGTAAACATTCCAGTTTAAAACCATGGATTCGTCGTGATTTGGGATAAGAAATAATTATGCAAATTGGGACACATTTCTTGGGAAATTGTTTCTATATCTTGTTCAATCTGTTTTTATTTTCCATTTCTTAGCCTACTCGCCCTCCTAATGGCCACGGACCTCAAGGCCCCAAAGGAGATCCAGTAAGTAATGAAATTAGTGGAATAAAATTAGTTCTTTGAGTAGTTTGTTTTTTTGTCTAATAGTTTTTCCATGTTTGAATTTCATCATTCATAGATTTCCTTGAGTAGCATATATTTAAATAATGACACAAAATAACTTAAACTGAGAATCTGTAATTGTACATGTAAAGATTCAAGTTTCCCACACTTTATATAAGGTCTTCATTTCCATTATCAATTTGAAAAATAAAATATAGGTCAATAAACAAAGGAATAAATGACACTGTAATTATTCACATGATTTGGTTAAAAATGTGTATATTCCCAAGAAAATGTCTCACTTGTATTGATTTCTCATATTATAAAGCAGAGAAGCTACAATTGATAAAGATTCTGAGTCACTAAGACTTTTCACTGTTTTATTCATTTTTATCTATGATTTTTTTTTTAGGGCCCTCCTGGTATTCCTGGGAGAAATGGTGATCCTGGTATTCCAGGACAACCAGGTTCCCCTGGTTCTCCTGGCCCCCCTGGAATCTGTGAATCGTGCCCCACTGGTAGTCAGGTAATAAATTCCATGACAAAAAATTCCCCCCTTTAAAACTATCTACTTCATTTCTTTTTCTTTATCCTATATTACATCTACCTTTTGTGAGTTCCTTATGTATATTCTTTGATTTTATATATTTAACAAATTCTTATTTAGTGCTAAGAGTGCTGGGCACTATTCTAAGTGCTTTATAAATATTTACTTTTCCTCATAATGCTAATGCTATTGCTACTATATCTTTGCAAAATTTTCCAAATTCTCAGTAGGAATGTTGAGAAATGCACAATCAACTCCCAAAAGAATTAACCCAGAGAATATAAGAATTACTGCAACTATACTTATTCTGTTTATAATCCCAATAGTAAAACCTCTGAAAGTTTGAACAAAAAGTAGTTAAAGAGCTGTGAACACTTTTATAGCCTTCAAGTCAACATTATTCAAGCCTGTGCAACTACTCTTGCCAAGCCTTCAGAGCACAGCTCCTCCTAAAGAGCATGGCACCAACTAACCTTGCATGTAAAACAATTAACCAAACAAATAAAACAAAATTTCTGCTATGTTGGAGTTAGAGGAAATTAGAAAACAAATATACAAATCACTAGGAGTTTTTTTAAAAATGACTTTTCAAATATCAATTCAAAAGGAAGCGAAGGCTATTGTCTAACTTATTCTTATCCTGGTACCAAACAGAACCCATTGCTAGGCCTACCATTCAAAACAGAATAATCTTCAAAGAAGTCCAATAAACACATGAGTCTTTCTATTATTCTTATGCTTATTTTTCATAGGAATATTTATTTTTTGGTGAACCTTTTCAGTATACTAACCAGAAGCTAGAGGATACAACTTTTACTTGCATTATTAACTGTTAGGAAAATAATTTGACTTTTTTTTTTTTTTTTTTTTTGCTCAGAATGAGAAGGTCAGGTTATATTTTCTCAAGGCTCTTTCAGCCTCAAACAGTCTATGATCCTATGGTTCTAATGCTGTAGATATCACTTAGAAATAATATTTTGGGTAAGAGCCTAAAAGAACAAATTATTTGAGATTAACATTGCATACAGTTAGTTGAACAATTTGTGTATTGCAGAAGCAAGTATTTCTGTAGGATATCTAGAGCTACAGAGAGAGAGGTTAAGCAAGATAATTAAATACATACCACATATTCTGGCATTCGGAAATTTTATATCAATCAATAGTTGCATGCACTTCTAAATGTTTTTGAAATGAACTATGATTTATATATCAAAATGATCATATTTATCTGGTCTCTTTGCTACAGAACTATTCTCCCCAGTTTGAGTCATATGATGTCAAGTCTGGAGTAGCAGGAGGAGGAATCGCAGGCTATCCCGGGCCAGCTGTATGTATAAATGTTCCTCAGCATTTTAGAGCATTATTTAGCCTTCCAGTTTGTTAAATCTCAGATGATTTTTCTACTAGTAATACTGTATTATCACAGAGTTGTACAAAATAGTTTATTCTCTATCAAGGCTGGGAAAGAATATAGAAGGATTATCATGATCCTTCTCTCTTAACTCATTTTTTCCTCACCGCCTCTCTTCATGCCTGTTTTGCCACTCATTTCTTCTTTATACAAAAATCTATACCAGAGGCCCACCTGCCTTTATGCTTAGATCTCACACTCATATGTTCCCTAATTTTAACCAAATGTTATTTTTTATTTCCACTTTTCTCTTTCTCACTTAAGTTCTTCAGAATATTCTTCTAACATCTTTTCATTAATTAAATGTTACTTTCTAGACCACATTTTGAGTGATGAAGTCCAATATCACAATCTATCTTGCCTCAAATTCTGAAATAAAAATACAATTATTTCCAGAATTCATCAAGTCTTTAAGTTTACCTATTGCAAATGATAGTTATTCACATTGTGCCCAAAGACTTTCTCTCAATGTAAATGACCTAGAGTTTTTATAAAAGCAAATAGCAAAAAGCACTGAAACCTAGGCATGTATACATGATGCATGGTGTTCTGTGTAAATGACCCTTGTAGAAAGCCTTTCAGGAGAAGCAACAGTAGGGAAGTTTATCACTTCACTGCCAGTGAAATGTATGTAAGAGTAAACAAAACATGACTCTAGATTCTTGGGGACTATGGAGGATTGCTGCCTAGATCATTGGATCCCATATTTGTGACTTCTAAAACTAGAGGAGACAAGCTTTTAACTAATAGATCCAAATGAGGAGTTAAAAAAAAATCCTTAAAATTGGTATAAGGTAAATTGTAAAAGGAGGATTTTAAAAATCTCTAAAGATTTTTTTGTGTCTTTCAAAGCAGAAGAATTATATTAACGAAGTAAATATCTGGTCTTACTCAACTCACTCACATTATAAATCCCATTCCTCAATCAGATAAAGTTTTTTACTAAAAAAAAAAATTAAAAAGCCACTACTGATTAACATTCCAAAAAAAAGTTATAAGAGAAAATTTAATTAAAAACTAATGTTTTATAAATTTATTAATAATCTTTAGAAATAGCAGTTTTCAAAACTGAAAATTTCCTAGTTTAATCTGTAGTTCTGAAAAATGATAAATCTGTTGGTTATAATTGTAATTCATTGTTATCCCATACATTGATAATTCTCATATGCATATCTAAATCTTTTTGTCAGCATAACTCAGTGGCGTAGTTAAGAATTTTGGGGTTGATTTACACCATTAATTTTAGAAACTGGGAGGTATAGTATGCAGATAAGTACTTTTCTACAAGAGGCAAAAAAGTGCTCTTCACTAGTACTAGTATCCTAATATTGAAGGGATTTTCATAGTATTTTGCATGGATTTTTCCAGATTTTGAATCTCTTTTTTCAGGCCAACATTTTATAGTACTTACCAATAATTTTTATTGATTTTGTAGGAATTTCATTTAGAGTGACATTTTTGTAATATCTTCATTGTAGATCTAATACAATTAATTATACTCTTGAATGTAATCATACTCTTGAATGTAATAGTTATATAATAAGGTAGGTTGTTCACATTTTTAAAGATGTCAGAATCATTAAACAGAGGCATCTCTTTGATGCCTGAATAAAGTATATTTCAGATACATTTATTTTGTGTTTATCCTTCAAATTTACATTCCAGGGTCCCCCAGGCCCTCCTGGTCCTCCTGGTGCATCTGGTCATCCTGGCTCCCCTGTAAGTATAACCTTTAGTGGTGCTTTTTTCTTCATTCATATTATATAAATCAAGTCAAAACAGATATTGCTATAATTTAGCTCTTTCAGCATACATAATCCTAATTAAGTAGATGAGTAACGACCAAGAAACTATCATTCCTTCAAAGATGTTGGGGTTTCACATTTAATTCCTTTCCACAAGCAACTATTAGAAATGAAAACTTTGATAAAATTAAACCACATGTTTAATTTGCATGTGTATGACTTCAATTTTAAAACAATTCAATTTTAATGGAATTAAGTGGATGAAATGGAATAAGTTAACTTTATTTGGATCTGAAGAGCTTGATTTTAATCTTTATAAACTGGAATGAAATTTGCTGACTACATTTAAAAATCTTGATTTCATACTATCTTCCAAATGTAAATAAATCATATAAAGATTAAGTTACTTTTAAAATATTTACATATTATTTTACCCACCAGGGTTCTCCAGGATACCAAGGTCCCCCTGGTGAACCTGGGCAAGCTGGTCCTTCAGTAAGTAACAATTATATCTATATTTAATATATTGACAATTCTATATAGAAACCATCTTCATTTTATAAAACATAATTAAAGATCTTTACAAAGTATAGATTAAATTATGCTCACATTTTAAAATAAGAAAATATATTTTTATAATAGATGAACTAGTTTCAAAGATCTTTTGGACTATGAATGGTTTAAATATCTTAGGACACTTACTATTTAATCTAGAAATTTTCTGGCTAATTAGCCATCACAATGGTCCAATTCCTAGTATGAATATAAATCCTCTCTCTCTTAAACATATATTTAATTTTTAATTTTTCTATAGCCACTCAGTTCACCTTCATAATTATTCTTCTGATATATAATTTTAAAAACTTGTTACTATAAATAAACATAATCTAGTAGAATTCTCCAAGAAAGCGTGCTGTATAAGTAAGCAAGTAAGGAGAAATTATTTTAATATTTTAAAATATTTGAAAATACCTATATTTTTAAAAATTCAATATCTCAAAAATGTAGAAGTGCAATTGAATTTATAAATACACATGTGTTGTATAAAACATAGATGCATGATATTTTTAATTTTCATTAAAAATAAGTTTAACAAGCAGTAAAAACTGAATATAATATAGACATAACATTAACTCAATGTACCATTTTTATGATGAGAAATTTTGAGAGTATTTTCCAAAAGGAGTTCTTTCCAGGAATACACATAATATATAATAAATTATCTGTAACAGAAAAATCTACAGATTTATTTGTTTTTTATTTCCTTGTTTTCAGGGCCCTCCAGGACCTCCTGGTGCTATGGGTCCATCTGGTCCTGCTGGAAAAGATGTACGTTTTTAAGGAGTGAATGGGGATACTGCAAAATTCAATTTGGAATATTCTAAACAGCATATACCATATGCTGAAATTTCAGAAGGACAACCTTACTCAAAAATCATTAATATTTTAATGACATTTTAGCTAATATTACTCTTTGAATATCTATATTGTATTTTCATAACTACATATGCCATTTATTAAATTCAAACTAGTAGAATTCCCAAATGTGCTACTTGACTCTGTCAAGAAGACTCACTCAGTGACTATGTCACTTAAAAGGAGGAGAAATAAGTTTTTTCTCTCTTCCTCTTATAATGAAGAAATTGATATCTGTACTTTATGAATTTTGAAACTTATAAATGCCTTTAATACTATGCTATTCTTCCTCTCCCATTTAATTTCTAATCACAAATTCTTCTCATTGGATTGAGAGGTGGTCATAATATTTCAGTTATGAGAAATGCCTGCATTCTTCATAAATTTACATAGAGATGGGAGAAGCCCTCCTTATTCCTTCTATTAAGAAAACTAATCTCACAATTACGTTTACCCTAACCATTTTCATAAATCCCTGGTGTGAAAAATGCAAATTAATCAGTTCATTAATTGGCTATGATGTATTTTCTCTTATAAAAACATCTATGTATCATTTATTTCTCCACCTAGGGAGAATCAGGAAGACCCGGACGAACCGGAGAACGAGGATTGCCTGGACCTCCAGTAAGTCCTCAGCATCCACTGAATTAATTGAAGTAATCACAGTGATCTTAGCTTGAAAATCATTATATAATTAAATTGGACTAAACTTAACTAGAAAGCATTTTACTATTGGATTGTGATTCTACTTGAAGGTTTATTAAAATCTTTTCTATTCATTATTTTTAGGGTATGAAAGGTCCCGCTGGCATGCCTGGATTCCCTGGTATGAAAGGACACAGAGTAAGTAGAGGTTCTAAACTGACTATAAGCTGTTTCATATGACAATGTTAATTGCCTAACCAATATTATTGGACCATTGACTATGTGCCAGAAATAGTTGATTCTGACAACTAGTTTGATTTTTTTTTGTCTTAAACTTTATTTGTTGGCCAAACTAGCTAATTTATACAAAGTAAATGAGCTGATTTTAAGTGTATAAAAAGGTTTGAGAAAGAATAATTTAATTTCTTATCACCATTGTCAGAAAAAAAACATAAAAGCATATTGAGAACTGTATTATTCATTGACTTAGTCAATATGACTTACAGATCAAATCAAGCAACTTTATTCTCTGCAAAGCATTAAGTAGATTCAAACAACTGAGTTCAAAATCTATCAGCTTAATAGAAATAAAATCTATGAAACTGACATATTTTTTACTCTAAGTTAAAACAACTTCCTAATTGGACTAAATTTTACTTTCTGATTAGTTCAGACAGTTCACTATACAATCAATATTCATATCATTAATTCATTTAAAGGAATTCTAAATTATTTAAGCGAATGTTGAAAATATTTCTATGTGAAACAGCTAGTTATAAAAAATTCAACATAAAGTTTTCAACCATTCAGTATTATTAACAGATTTTAATATTTTTACTATTTTTATACATTTCATAGGGCTTCGATGGACGAAATGGAGAAAAGGGTGAAACAGGTGCTCCTGGATTAAAGGTGAATTGCAACAAAATCACATTTTCATAAATAAATTTACTTAACTATTGTAGCTATATTTAAGATTTATATTTTGGCTTTTAACTTTTTCTGGAATTCGCTACAATTTTTTTATGTTAGGAGCTGAATAATAGTGACTAATTGAGATGTTCTATTAAAGCTTCCATGAAAGCTGATAACTTGAACTGTTTAAAGTAGAAATAATTGAGCATCCCTGAGTAACTTATTGATTACTTCTGTTTAGTCCTCAAGTTTTTAAAATATGTAAATTGAGATCTCTGGTAAATAAAAAAATTGCTAACAAAAATTTTATATTTTTAAAATGCATATCTTTTTCTCCAGTGCCATAATTTTTTATAATATTATTTGATTAAGGGCTCTTGAAATTGTATTTAATTTTTTAAAAATAAAAATTTTAAAGAATAAAAATTTTCTTTTTGTTATACAAAATAGTAACAAATTTAATGTTTCTAGGGTGAAAATGGTCTTCCGGGTGAAAATGGAGCTCCTGGACCCATGGTAATTATGTTTCTTATCATATAATTTTTAGTTTTACTATTAACCTCCATCTAACTGCCAACCTGTCTTTCTCCCTTAGCAACTGTTCTTGTACATTTCAAGTTTAAAATATAACCATACTTTTCAATTTTATTCTGTAGGGTCCAAGAGGGTCTCCTGGTGAGAGAGGACGGCCAGGACTTCCAGGAGCCGCAGTGAGTATTGTTACCAAAATAGCACATTTATAACCCAGACTCACTGATAAGTGTCTCTGCCATGCTTTCAGGCTGTGACAACCTGCAGAAACATTTCTTTTCTATGAAATTGCACTTAAAGTCACCTCCATCAAATGTTAGCATACTTATAGAGAAACAAACAAGTGTTTCGTAGTCATTATTCCTATTGAGGATATTTTTTAAGTGTTAACTTTGTATATGTTATTAGAGCCATTAATTCACATTCAGTTTTTAAAATATAGATTCCAATCCTTTTACATTAGATCTTTGCTATATATATGTATATATAGACTTCAACAAGCTGACTCTAAAATATGTATAATTAGTAAGCACATTTCAATATATTTGAGGAAAAATCAACTCGATTGAGTCAGAATTTTTAGTCAAAATATTACTTGTCACCAGCCTTTTAGAATTAAGTAGATGTTTAAGATAAATTTTTATTTTTAGGGGGCTCGAGGTAATGATGGTGCTCGAGGAAGTGATGGACAACCAGTAAGTAATTTTTTATCTAACCCTGATTTGCTTCAGGATAATGAGAGATTATGGGTTGTGGAATGTTGGAATAATATGGATTAGAGAACCAAAACTCACCATTGTTCATAAACATCCTATTCAAAATGACACTAAACCCATAAATAAAATCTAGAAACAGTTAATCTATAAGTATTAAACCCATAAACAAAATTCTAGAATTCCTTATTATACTTGGCCAATTGCTAACATCTGTATGATGCTAACAACGTTAGTTGATGGCCGTTATTGGATTTGATGATTAAGAGCCCTACAAAATACATAATAGTGTTACCCCTATTTTATAAATGATGACTCAAGACCAAGTAACCTACACAAAGTCACAGCATTTGTGGTAGAAGTCAGGAGTGGGAGGAGAGCCAAATTTTCTACTTTGGATATTACTCTCTTTGTATTTTACCACCTCGTTTCTCCACATAATATTCATCCGTGAATGATAAATACTATTTTATCTGCATAATTGTCTTCTGTATTTTGTATATGCTCACATATTATTAATAGTAGTATTAGTTTTTGTTGACTTGATTAAGAGCTCTTGAATGGTATTTAATTTTTTCAGGGCCCACCTGGTCCTCCTGGAACTGCAGGATTCCCTGGTTCCCCTGGTGCTAAGGTAAACATGTATTTCTATGGAAGAATATAAAATATATCTTGGAGATAACAGAAAATCGTTGGATTGCTTCTTGAAAATAACTTTTTTTCACAAATCAAGTGGATATTTTTTATCCGTACAGATGTTTAAAGCCCTATTTTTTTTAATTAAAATTGTTGGGGAAACATTGCTTAATAACATAATGTAAATTTCAGGCATTCAATTTTATAATATGACATTTGTATACTTTATTGTGTGTCACCACCTGAAACCTTGTCTCCTTGCATCGCCTTGTATTGGATCCCCTTTACCCACCTTCTTGCTTCCAAAAGCGTGTTATATTTATCTGATATTCAACTATCTTGATATCTCTTCTGATGCTATTTTTATTTTTCCAGTCACTTTATGGGAAACAGAGATAACACAGTCACACACATAGTTACTATTTTTTTCTTTTTGCCTTTATAATTAATGATTCTTGGCTTTAGATAGAGTATAGAGTCATCCTACTCCAGCCTTGAAGAGATGGGTTTAAATAAGACTGAAGAGTAAATCGGTTAAGAGATGAGAAGTGGCAGGGGAAATTGACTACTTAGGGCTTATTTCTTAGGGTGAAGTTGGACCTGCAGGATCTCCTGGGTCAAATGGTGCCCCTGGACAAAGAGGAGAAACTGGACCTCAGGGACATGCTGGTGCTCCAGGTCCTCCTGTAAGTAGTCAATATGGCCATTGAGAGGGAGAGTGTTGTTACACTTATTTCATGAAAGCATATGTTTTAATGTTGCTATTAATTAAAATTACTTTTTTTGAAAAAAATCTTGCTTAGTGCTCAGCAGTGACTCTACTGTGACAAATACTGATTTAATCAGTACTGGAAATGGTAGTTTTTGAGATTTGCAGTCTTCTAGAACTTAGGAATTTCATGTTTACATGACACACACTGAATTAGAAGATGGATGGTTTTCTGACACTTCAAAGAATGTGCCCCAAACTAGTCACCATGATCAGAAAAATTTGGAGAAGAAACAGAATCAAAATCTCTTCTATATATTTATTATTATAATTCAGAACAAGATTATGTTATCTTTAATTTATTCAATGGTAATTTTTTGCCAACTTTTTATGTGTTGTGCTATAGTTGGAGGAATCACTCTCTATAAAATACAACATCTGCTAATAAATTTATTTTGCAAATATATAAACAACTTCTAATATATGTGCACTATTTGCATGATTATTAATACTCTCTTTTTCTCTCTAGGGCCCTGCTGGGACTAATGGTAGTCCTGGTGGTAAAGGTGAAATGGTAAGAAGCCTCCTTTCTTCACCCTCATCTCATTCACACACACATTATTGGCTTCCCTTGCATGTTGCATGACAACATATTTGTGATGTTTAAGTTAGCCATTCAGAAAGAAAGTTTAAGTTTGGCTGATGTTAGTGCTCTTGGATTGTTTTTAGGGTCCTGCTGGCATTCCTGGAGCTCCTGGACTGTCAGGAGCCCGGGGTCCTCCAGGACCAGCTGGTACCAATGGTGCTCCTGGACAGCGAGGTGCTGCAGTAAGTGGCCTATGTTTCCTTTGTTGCCTGAAAAGTGTGGCTTAATTTTCACAACAAAAATATAAATAGAAGATTTTTATTCTTGTGTGCTTGAATTTATGTTGATTTCACTCATTTTATAATTGAATGTTAGTGGTGATAATTTTGTTAGTCTATTCTCCCTGTTTTTAAATCAGGATTTTGTTTCATTTAGGGTGAACCCGGTAAGAATGGTGCCAAAGGAGAGCCAGGACCACGTGGCGAACGCGTAAGTATTACCCCAACAGATTTGGTTATCTTTTGGAAAAATATCAAACAATTAGAAAGTAAACAGGTAAAAATTTTGCAATCTGATTCAGGCATTATTCCTTTATGGGCATCCTTCTTTAGGGTGAAGGTGGTTCTCCAGGTATTCCAGGACCTAAGGGTGAAGATGGCAAAGACGGTTCTCCTGGAGAACCTGGTGCAAATGGACTTCCAGGAGCTGCAGGAGAAAGGGTATGTTTTTCATGGGCATCTAAATGGGAAATGACATCACTAGCGCCCACATAGAACTTCACCTTCAGGGTGAGGCAGCCATGGTTTTTCTTGAGTACCCAATCCTAAATATTGTTTTGAAGAACTTTATAACATGAGAATATCTCTATTCTCACTCAAGAATTATAAAAATTTTTAATGCTTTGGACTGAAATATTTGCTTTTCACTATTTCCAGGGTGTACCTGGATTCCGAGGGCCTGCTGGAGCAAACGGCGCTCCAGGAGAAAAGGTAGAAAATTTAGTATCTATTTTCAAAAATAAGAGTACTACAAGTAGGTATATTCTTCTATACATTTCTCCATTAATTAAAACCTAAAATTTTAAAAGAAATATATTAGAGTTTTAAAAAATTCCCAATGTAAAACAATTATTCCAGCCGCTGCTCAGCCATTTTTCTAGCTTTGTAACTAAAGCAAGTCATTTAACCTCAATGAGAATCCTTTAACTTACCTATCAATTGGAAATTATTTATCTCAGCCTCACTGCAAGAATTAGATGAACTAAGATGCCTGAAAGTTTTTTTAAAACTTTAAAGTTCTATACAAATTTGACTTTATATCATCAAAGATATTTGACTTTATATGCAGAGAAATATATTGTTAAGCCCACTAAATATTACTTTTTAAAGAGTGTGATATTTGTTAAAGTTGCCTCAAAACATTTCCAGTATGACATTCCAAGCTAATAGGTAACAGTGATTATATACTGAGCATGTCTACAACACACCAACTCTCTGTAAGAGACCAAATGAAGATGTCTAATTGTAACCTAATATTGTCAATGTCTAGATCAGCGAAGGCTCTTTTACATATTTGTTGATTTATTTCACCGTGTAGGGTCCTGCTGGGGAGCGTGGTGGTCCAGGCCCCGCAGGGCCCAGAGGAGCTCCTGGAGAACCTGGCCGAGATGGCACCCCTGGTGGTCCAGGAGTGAGGGTAAAGAGAAATACTCATTTACTAAGAAAAAAGACAAATGAAGAAGGTTCAAGACACACCATAAATCGACTACACCTTTTATAGGCTCACGATGAAATAGAATAAAATTCTTTTAAGAAAACTTAAGCTAGTATAGATTGAAGAACAGAAAATAGAACCCTTGACTAAGATACTTTATAGGCAGAAAAAAATATATGCGAATATGGGACTACATATATGTGAAAATCTCTAAATTTTACAGATAGATATATGGGTTTTTTAATTATTATTTTTAAATCACCTGACTTACTTCAATTCAGGGTGTGCCCGGAAGCCCAGGAGGACCAGGCAGCGATGGAAAACCAGGGCCTCCTGTATGTACTTTCTTAATATTTCATTTTACAAACCCAGTAAATAATGCCATGCATGGTTGAGCCTCATCTTGATGTATGTTTTATAGCTTTGATATGTATATTGTATATTTTGATCAGATTTTTATCAAACCTCTACTAATGTAATTTTTTTCTCATTAGGGAAGTCAAGGAGAAAGTGGTCGTCCAGGTCCTCCAGGTCCATCTGGTCCCCGTGGTCAGCCTGGTGTCATGGGTTTCCCTGGTCCTAAAGGAAATGATGTGAGTTCCTTTTTTAATTTTTTCAGTAATTAATGGAAGACCTTTTACTTCCTGTATGGGAGTGCAGGGATGGCCAAACTTAATATCTGCTTCAAAGCACAGAATAATATATGAAAATCAAATACTTTGTGAAAGGCGTTAAATACACACACACACACACACACACACACACACACACACACATTTTGGTAGAGTGCTAGGGTAACAGTGGCAACATTTATGGAAATCTACTTATAGAAACTATTTTTTGGTTGTGGATGTACGTGTGTGTATGTAGAGGAGGCAGATCAAAACTCTGAGGGAACAGTATAGTAGATGATTTGAGAATAATAAATACTGGTCATTTCTTTAGGGTGCTCCTGGAAAAAATGGAGAACGAGGTGGCCCTGGAGGTCCTGGCCCTCCAGTAAGTAATTTTCATCAAATTATTTCCAGCCTTACAATACAGGCATTTATCTCTAACCTTATGACTTCTCTCTGCTTTCCTAACTGCTTTTTTAATTTTTTTTTTCTTTTAGGGTCCTGCTGGAAAGAATGGTGAAACTGGACCGCAGGGACCCCCAGGACCTACTGTAAGTTGACTCACATTAATTGGAGTTGGAGGTGGGTGGGAATGGGGTAGAGGGAAGACTTAGGAAATTACATAATCTCTGACACTGTATCATAATAGTTCACCAAAGCGATTATGAAGCTTGTTTATTTAAATAGCCAACTAAATGCTGACGTTGAGTAAAGTTTATATTGCACATGTCTTCCTTGCATCCCTTCCACAGGCCAGACTCTGCTCTCCTTCACACCATTAATTTTTAAATTAAGCTATTAGCCTGCTGAAATGAAAACCGTGTTAACCTAATATGAAAGGTATCTTATAATGGAAAATCTCATTACATTTTTCTACCTAGGGGGCAGCTGGTGACAGAGGAGAAGCAGGACCTGCAGGCCCACCAGGATTACCAGTAAGAATTAGTTGTTTAAATCATCATTAAGCACCTGCTTTTACCAGACTAGTACTTCCCTTGATAGTAGTATTTGTTACTTGACAGTTCAGTTGTTTTATTTTGTGTGTGACACTAATAGATTATAATTCATCTTAAGCATAAAATTTGCTTGTCTGTGTTCTACCTTGAAATAAAATGACAGACAATGTGAATAGACAGGCATTATTTCTATGTCTATTTCAGAATGAATACATTAATAATTTTTTAAAAGTAATTAAGTTCACATAATTCTATTTATTTATATTTATTTTCATAAGAACTTAAATTTATATAGTTAAGTCCATCTCGCCATGATCACCAATTCATTTTATAAACATCAACAAAAAGAATAGAAGGAGATGAACATCGATTCATAAGATATTATCACATGTCTGTCATTGGATTTTGAGAGCCACAATTTTTTTTTACTTCTAAAAAGACTACTAAAACCTTTTTGAATACTTTGCAAGAGTATACATAAAAGAAGCTTTTTTGTAAACAATGTTTAAAGTGATTACACAATACAAATATGATTCTTTGTAGGGCACAGCTGGAATCAGTGGTCCTCCAGGAGAAAATGGAAAACCTGGTGAAGCAGTAAGTTGCTTGTCACTTTTTCAAAACTCAGAAACCAAAAGAATAAATTGTAACCATTTATCAATTATTAACTTTTGCTTTTTCTCATGCCATGTTCTCAGTTTTAATATTTAGTTTTGAAATATTCATTAAGAAAAATTTATTCAATCATAACTATTACATAAAAAGTTTGAAATGTACCATAAAATAAATAAATGTACCATAAAAAAATTAAAGAAAGAGTTCATAGCTCAAGATATAACAAATCATACAGTATGAAAACAAGTCAAGTGTGTATCTTGCTTGCATTATATAACATGCATTTTGATATAGGCCTGATCATAGACTGTCAATCTTCTAGGGTCCAAAGGGTGAGGCTGGTGCACCTGGAGCTCCAGGAGGCAAGGTGAATATTTCAATTTATTTTCAATTTCTTCAGCATGTTATAGAACAATTAATTGGTGACATACTTTTAGTATATTACACCAAAATACTCTTTTTAAGAAGGACAACATTACAAACATTTAGTGAATACACTTAGGGTAACTCAAGGCATTTCGAATACGTTAAATATGCTTTTCATCTGAAAAATCAAGTTTTCTGACATTAATAAACATTAATGTCATGGGCCTGACATTTCACAAGAAAAGATTTTACAGTACCTTGATACTACATAGAAAGACACTTTTTTGGTAGAAGAACTTGAAAATTTACTTTTGTGAATAAAATAATAACAATAGTTTCAAAGCTAGCTCATCAGATCAGGTGTCAAAGTTTCCTTGTTGAGACTAATTCTTTTTAAGTTTTCAGTTCCTATTCAGTTGATCAAATGTCCTATATAACTATAAAAATTTTCAAATTGTTCAAAAATATAAGTTAAGAACTTAGCGATCTGCATCAAAATAATACGATTTAGGGTGTTTGGGGTTTATTTTTAGCATTAGGGTTTTCTAACAGAGATATTACACATTCTTACTATAGGGTGATGCTGGTGCCCCTGGTGAACGTGGACCTCCTGGAGCAGCAGGTGCCGCAGGAGCTAGAGGTGCAGCTGGGCCCCCTGGTCCTGCAGGAGGAAAGGTAATGCCACATAATTAATTCAATTCACCTAGATTTTACAAAATGCATTCCTTTTCCTTGTGATTTACTATTTATTCTTTAATTTCAGGGCCCTGCCGGTCCTCCTGGGCCACCTGGTGCTGCTGGTACTGCTGGTCTGCAAGGGATGCCTGGAGAAAGAGGTGGTCCTGGAGGCCCCGGCCCAAAGGGTGACAAGGTACTGACTTATCTTTTGTTAATTATGTAACAAAACAGACTTCGTAGGTAAAAGAAAATACCACTGCTGGAAAGCAATCCATTTTCAAAATTAATGTTATCATTTTATTTGTAGTATACATTACAGCAAATTTAGAAGGTCGAGCCTCTTCCTGGAAGATTTTCATTGAGAATACTTCTAATCTGATGACATTGGCTTTATTTACAGGGTGATCCAGGCGGTCCAGGTGCTGATGGTGTTCCAGGGAAAGATGGTCCAAGGGTGAGTACTCGCTTTGGAGGGAAACAGTTCCTCACCTCAACTTCTGTTTGTTCCCAGAAGTTAGGCCATACTCTGCCACCTTCTAGGTGTTAAGAAGACCCAAATGTTTGATAGTTAAAACTTCTGATTTCTATCTCTCACTACCTGATAGTTCAACAGTGACCTGAGAATGGGAAAATCTCAAAAGTATGATAAAGATTACAAGCTAAAGTCATAACGAGTCACTAAATTCCAAGATAATCAATACTGCTTATGAAGGAAATTTTTGATTTTAAAAAACATTGTAATTTTGTGGTAATCATACCATGGAATACTACTTAGCAATAAAAAGGAATAAAGTATTGATAACTGAAACAATTTATGTAAACCTCAAGTACATCATGCTGAGATGAAAAGTCAAATCAAAAAGATACTTACTGCATGATTCTATTCATGTAACATTGTGAAATAACATAATACAAAGATACAGAATGGCTTTATGGTTGTCAGGAGTTAGGAATGAGGGAGAAGGAGACAGTTTTAGCTATAATGAGGTGATACAAGAGAGTCTTATGGTGCTGTGCATTTGAGTATCTTGATTGTGGTGGTGGTTATGCAAGGCTGCATGTGATAAAATTATATAAAGTCGTATATACACAAAAAAGAATGTATATAACTGATGAAACCTGAATAGGCTCTATGGACTGTACCAGTGTCAATTTCTTGATTTTGATATTACACTACAGTTATGAAAGATGTCTGAGGGAGGCTGGGAGAAAGGTGCACAGGATTCCCTGTATACTTCTTTGCAACCTTCTGTGAACTATAACTATTTCAAAATAAATTCAAAAAAAACAAACATTATAATCAATTCTAGTCACATTAGCAAACATCTAGATGTAGTCATATCTACATAATAAACATGCTAAAGAAACATGAAAACTATGCCATTACATGGATACGATATTTACTGTAGTTGCCTTAAAGAAATAAATACTTCACATTTGACAGTCTAGGTGGTGTAAGCTATCATCCATCTAAAAAATCCTAATATTTTATTTATGTAATATAAGTAAAACTTAATATTTGAAAATGTCATTTTGAAAACATTAATATGTGTACCGATATTTTGGGTAGTGAAATGGAACATTTGAATTATTAAGCAGTTGAATAAGGCAAGTTATTTTAATTTTTAAGTTACTACTGTAAGATATTATATCACATTGTATTTACCTTCTGCAAGAGAAAGAAAACTGAATCAATAAATTTCCATTGAATCTTCTAGTCCTTAACAGCCATTCTATAGAATCTTATATTTACTGAGCTCTGAAGTATTTACACATTGAATGAAAAGAATATTATGCAAGCCATAAAAAATTATATTATCTTGTTTATTAGATGAATAATATATCTATATGCTCTCTGTTTGATTAATTGGAAAAATGATGTTTTTTATCTCCAAATTAAAAATATATTTCTATTTTCTTTAGGGTCCTGCTGGTCCTATTGGTCCTCCTGGCCCAGCTGGTCAGAATGGAGATAAGGTAACACCTAACACTATTTAGAAATAAAAAAAATGTCTTTAGCCTTTGGATGATTGCATTAATTTTCTTTTCTCTTTTTAAAGGGCGAAAGTGGTTCCCCTGGACCTCCGGGTATAGCTGGTCCTCGTGGTGGCCCTGTAAGTGTTAAAGACATTTTCTATACAATTTTTAACCCCACACAGGCAGCGGCTACTTACACCTAACAATTCCACCTACAGGCTCTGCGTCTCAATGGTGGGATACTGTCTTTAGGAGTCATATGACATGCAAAAAAATGTTAAAGTTTTTCAATTTAAAATTCACAAGAAACAATTTTCTGTCATGCTTTCTTTCCTAAACAGTTTTGAAAAAAATAAAAATTACACAAGTAATATACATTGGTAAATGAGTAAGTATTTCCTAAACCTATAGAACCTTTACCTAAGGTTCCTTCTAGATCTAAATTTCTCTACCTTCTGGGATTGCGACACAGGAATAATCTATAGTAAATGTTTTCAATTATTGATTTATTTGTTAATTTCTCAACCTTTTACCATATTTTAAAATTGTCACATTTTTAAATGTTATACAATTAAATGTGTTAAACACAAGAATTCTCAAATTATTTTTCTTGCCAATAATATCACGGTCAGAGGTAGAAAATCAATGATTAGGGTATTGTTCGCCTAATCATTGATTTTCTACCTCTGACCGTGAAATCGTACTAATTTTGTTCAGAAATTGTAAAGTCTTCAGAGGGTAAACTATGTTAGTTACCTTTGCACATTTCCTTCTTAAAGAAAAGATAAGATGATATAGATTATGACATGTGGACCCTGTGGGAAGATGTCTTCTCCGTGACTAACAAGGGTTGTTTTTACTTCAGGGTGAGAGAGGTGAACAAGGGCCTCCAGGACCTGCTGGCTTCCCTGGTGCTCCTGTAAGTATGAACATTAAAATATATATGTCATGCAACCCAGAATGACTATCTCGTTGAAAAATGGCAGATGTATAAGATAAGTCTGGATATAGCCCTGCCTCAGCCACTTATTCCCTGCACCTTATTTTTTTTTTACTTTAGCTTTATTCTTATTCTTTAAAAGATGGAGATAAAAACACTTGCCCTGCCTTGATGACAGATTAATGAGGCTAACATGTATCCTAGATTTAAAAGCACTCTGAAATTTTAAAAGTTCTTTCATTATAAAATGATACGTTTTTAAAAAATTAATTTAATTTAATTTTATAGTAGTTTCAGGTAGACAGTACAATGGTCAGACATCCATATAATTTATAAAGTGATCCCCCTGACCACTCTAGCACCCATCCAGCACAACACACAGCCACCATGATAATATTGACTATATTCCTTATGCTGTACTTTACATCCCTATGGCTGTATTGTAGCTACTGATGTGTACTTCTTCATCATTTCACATTTTTCACCCAGCCCCCACAAACTCCCCTCCCTTCTGGTGACCACCAGTTTGTTCTCTGTATCTGTGGGTCTGTTTTCTTTTAGTTTGTTTGTTTCTTTTGTTCCTTAGATACCTTTTAAAATTAGCTCTAAGCCCAGTGTTTCTCAAATGATGTTACTGAGGCTCACTTTCAAATGCACAATCCTTGGAGAGACTTTCTCCCTTATGACAAATAATGCACATCTAGTGCTTTCTTAATATTCTTTTATCAGGGGAATATTATGATTGACTTTGTTTTGCCATGTCTTCTAAGAGCCTCTTTTCTGATTTGATTTCAACATCCCTTCTCCTGAAGAATTCTATTTTCTGAAGAAAAATAATGCTGAGCCAAGTGTATTATGAAATAGGAGAGCTCACGGGCCATTTTTTTTCTGCATACAGGGACAGAATGGTGAGCCTGGTGGTAAAGGAGAAAGAGGCGCTCCTGGTGAGAAAGGCGAAGGAGGTCCTCCTGGCCTTGCAGGACCCCCTGGCGGTTCTGGGCCTGCTGTGAGTATTCTCTAAGCTGGAAAGCACTTAGGTCACTGAAGGAATTTAACATGTCATACTGATAGAGCTTGTCATGGTGACAAGTACAGTCTTCATAGGAATATAGTTCTGAGTTTGAAGCTCGGCTCCAACAGTCTAGAATATAACGTCAATCAAGTTATTTTAACTTCTTCATAGAGTTACTTTTTTTTTTTAATAGCTTTTTTTGCTACAGGTTTTTACTTCTATTATAGGTTGTTTTTTCAGGTTTTTTTTTATATAGTTGACATATAACATTGTATAAGTTTAAAGTGTACAACAGAATGATTTGATATATGTGCATGTTACAAAATGATTATCACAATAAATAGAGTTCCTGTTTGCACGGCTTAATGCTTCTCCAAAAATGTGATTTTGGTACTATTCTCATAAACCATTTTCACCTCCATTTCATTTAGGGTCCCCCTGGTCCCCAAGGTGTCAAAGGTGAACGTGGCAGTCCTGGTGGTCCTGTAAGTATTAATCCTCAACTATTTTTGAAAAGAACTAATTAATTAATATCGATCTGTATAAAACTGCTTTGAAAGCACTAGATCCTTAAAAAAGAGTATAAAAATTATAATCACTTACTCATATATGAGTTATATGTAAATTCCAAAAGAAAACAACAAACCATAAGTGACCCAGAGTAGAAGGCAGATCCTACCACATTTTTAAATTTGTTCTTAGTGGTTATTTGTTCTGCTTAACTATATAAAATATGTTATCATGTCACAGGGTGCTGCTGGCTTCCCTGGCGGCCGTGGTCTTCCTGGTCCTCCTGGTAGTAATGTAAGTACTATTTAAAGGATTTTTCACCACATATTTCATAAAGAACACTCACAAATGCATAGGGTGAGAAACACACATTACTACATTTCTTTGTATTAAATCCCTTGTAAAGTTATTTGAATGAAGGTAAAAGAGGGAAGATATTTTTAATTTTTTTATTATAAAATACTCAAATTTCAAACATCTCTTTGTAGGGTAACCCAGGCCCTCCAGGCTCCAGTGGTGCTCCAGGCAAGGATGGACCCCCAGGTCCACCTGGTAGCAATGGTGCTCCTGGCAGCCCTGGGGTGTCTGGACCGAAAGGCGATGCTGGTCAACCAGGTGAAAAGGGATCACCTGGCGCCCAGGGTCCTCCAGTGAGTAGATTCGTTGCTCTATTGATTGACAATACTGTTTTATTTTTAATCATAAATTAAATAGAGGAGAATATAGTCACATAAAGAACTGAGGCTTTATTATCTGTCACAACAGGGGGCTCCAGGTCCACTTGGAATTGCAGGGATTACTGGAGCACGGGGTCTGGCAGGACCTCCAGGCATGCCAGGTGCTAGAGGAAGTCCTGGCCCACAAGGCGTTAAGGTGAGCATAGCAATGTTTGTGTCACTGGAATCTTGTTTTCCTTGATAGCCTTTAGAGATCACTTAACCATAGCAAAAACAGAATGAACAACTTTTCCTGTAATAGATGCAAATTCTTGATATTTTCACAGTTTCAGAAAGCATGCACGTTATTACAAGGCTCCAGAGCACAAAAACAATGCACGTCATAGACCAGCCTTGAACAGAAACACAAAATAAATTGATATCACAGGAAAATACCTTGTCGTTTCAAATGCCTCTGTTAGGAAACTTGTGAGCATTGTTGGTTCTACTGTGAGTTTTAAAGAGGGAAATAATATCAGCTTATAGACCTATGAAAGCCCTTAATTACTAGTAATTATCTATCACCTCAATTCATTTTGCACTTTTGATCTTCTTTCATTAATATTACTATAACATTCTAGTGGTTAGCATCTTAAATATCTATCCAGCGAAGGGGCAATAAAATTCTTTTTTATTAAGGCTCATGGTTTGACACTCCAAGCATCTCTTTAAACTAAATGTCAAATAACATTATAGTGAAAATACAATATAGCATTTAAGTGTATTCAGCTTATATAAACAAATCTAGTAAATGTACATTCTTTAGGTAGGGCCAAATAAATGTTCAATGTAACTTAGTTGTAGTGGCCACCATAAACCTATAGTTTCATTACTTTTTTCATACAATAGCCATGTCTATTTATATGTCTCGTATTAGAATGTATTCTAAATATGATAATTGGTGTGATTACTCAGCCCTCTGGTATCCAGGGTCATTGGGTAAGTTGGAAAAGATACTTGCTTCTCCAAAGCTTTTTCCCTATGGTGGGTACAGTTTTAGGAACAAACTCAATAGAAATTGAATTAAACAGGTTTTTCCCTGAGAAATAAAGACATATGATAATACTATATTAATCAATCTCTTAAGTTAAGAAATGTCTTATTTTTTACACAGGGTGAAAGTGGGAAACCAGGACCTAGTGGTCAAAATGGAGAACGTGGTCCTCCTGGACCCCAAGGTCTTCCTGGTTTGGCTGGTACAGCTGGTGAACCTGGACGAGATGTAAGTATTATCTCTTAGGAAATATACAATCAGCCAGGTTGTGCTTGATAACTTATTTAAGCAAAGGTCAAATTGGGCCTTAATGTCTAAGAGTGTAAACACTACAATGTGCTAAAGTTCTCCTTCCTTCTCTAAAAACAGGTCTTCTTTCTATTACAATTTAAAACAAGCTTTAGATGTTCATGTTCATTAATATTTACCCAATGAATGATTGTTCATGGAGAATAATATGATCTTTAGCGAAATAAAGAAACAAGTTGTGGGTGGAGAGATTTCCAATTTACAGCATTTCTCTGGATGAAATGTACTGCATGTTTTCTGTGGTTAGTCTTTTCTTAAATTGTAGCTATCCATTATCAGCTTAAACAGCTGTTTGTCAAGCTTTTATTTATTATCTCCCTCCTAAGAATCCCTTTAGATATTTTTTTCTTATTTCTCCTTGTCTAGCTCCATGAAATTTTAGTACCACTGATACATACTGAATTTAGGTACTGTCGCCCTTTGAAGAGCCACACCCATTGTAATATCTAAGATTTTTCTCTCCCAAGAACCAACTCTACCTTCTTTAAGATGATATCACTCCCATTGAAAAAAACATGGCTTAGATGGTATTTGAATAGTACTAAAAAGATTAATTTCTTTTCTCCTTTTTTTTTTTTTCCTTTCATTAGGGAAACCCTGGATCAGATGGTCTGCCAGGCCGAGATGGAGCTCCTGGTAGCAAGGTATAACAAGCACATGTACAACAGGCTTGTGTAATTAAAACAATAACTGCTGATCGTATTTATTTTGGATCTGTGAATTTGTCTGCAGGGTGATCGTGGTGAAAATGGCTCTCCTGGTGCCCCTGGTGCTCCTGGTCATCCAGGCCCACCTGGTCCTGTCGGTCCAGCTGGAAAGAGTGGTGACAGAGGAGAAACTGTGAGTTCTAATAAGCACCATCTTTCTTTACTTGCCTATTTTCTGTAATAAAGAGATTAGGAGATAGAAGATAGAATGTTATATCTGTCAACTAAAAGATGTACTATCACTTATTTTACAGTTTTTATGCTAGTCATTCCATAGGGAACTGTGGTAATAAAGATGTATGAGAAGTTTATGGCAGTAGTCAATGAAGAATTCATTACTAAAATTCAAAATGGTATTAATCAGACCAAATGTATATTCACCGGGTAAATGTAAGGCTGAATTAACAGGACTTCCTCAGCTTTTCTGCTTAGAACCTCTGGTAAAGATATAAGCAAAGAATGGGCTTTGAAAGAGAAAATGGTACTAACTCACAATGAAATCATTAACTTTTAAATCAAACAAAGCTATACCAATAAATGAACAATTCCTTGTGTGTTTGTTTATTTGTTTATTTTTATTTTAGGGCCCTGCTGGCCCTACTGGTGCTCCAGGTCCTGCTGGTGTCCGAGGTCCTGCTGTAAGTCTTTTTTTTTTTTTTTTTTTTAATTCATTCGGCAGTATAAGAAATATGCTATTTTCTGGCATACTCAAGAGAAGGGAATGACAAAATACATAGCTGTGGAACAGAATTTAAACTTTCCTTCAATTATATAGAAAGCAATTCAGGATCCAAAAGTTCCTTAGGGCCAAGGATATACACATCAATTATTGGGGTTCCATGTAATTATCAGTCCAAAATCACAACAACCATAATAAGAATCTTTATTACTCTATGTATGCAGTGTCTGGTGAAAGGATTTCTAGCTAATAGAATGGAATTAATTGGTATAAATTCTATTTTGTTTTTCCAATGTGCATATGTGTATATGATCTTAATTTGATATTTATTTGCAAAGGGTCCCCAAGGCCCACGTGGTGACAAAGGTGAAACAGGTGAACGTGGTTCTAATGGCATCAAAGGACATCGAGGATTCCCTGGTAGCCCAGGTTCCCCAGGTTCTCCAGTAAGTGCATCCATTTTGTTAGAAAATCCCCTTCAATGCATTTTAATTGATGAAAAAGGCAAATCTTAGAGCCTGATAGTAGAATGTGTTCATCTCTAAAAAACATGTCAAAAGAAATGAGAAATGGATTCAAGGGCTTATCTGCAATAGTACTTGGCATGAGACAATGGGGAGAGTAAAGAAAAAAGAAATTATATTTTATCATGGTCTCCACTTTTCTTGATCTGATATTGAATATACAGTCTCCTAATGTTTTTAAAGTCTTCATTCACATTCACCCTTCCTTTCCTTTCAGGGTCCTGCTGGTCACCAAGGTGCAATCGGTAGTCCAGGCCCTGCAGGACCCAGAGTAAGTACCACAAAAAGATATTGGAAGATCCATACTTTTAACTATTTGCATTGAAGGAAGGTATTCTAGCATTGTGATATTATGATAATTTTTTAGGGACCTGTAGGACCTAGTGGACCCCCTGGCAAAGATGGAACAAGTGGACATCCAGGCCCCATTGGACCACCAGGGCCTCGAGGTAACAGAGGTGAAAGAGGATCTGAGGTAAGACGTCACTTACCAGTACGTGTGTTTAATTTGCCATAACTTCACATTTTCAGAAACGCTTTGCAATATTCTAAGATACTGAGTTAAACATAATTTAATCACCCAACGTGATTTAGAAAATGAACAATGACTTTAAAACATTCTCCACCATATTAAAACTTTCTCCATCACACTACAATAGGAGAAAAACCCTTTTTAACAGGTTCAGAGAGCAGTTATATCAGACATAAACCAATTTAACCAAATGAACTCTGCCAAGTGTTGATCTCGCACAAGTGTCTCTCAATTATGATTATTATAATTTGTAAGTATGTAGTACATTCTACTCCTCAAATAGCTTCCATGATTTCTGTTTTGCTGCTAATACCATCATTCCTAATACTGTCCTATATCACACATTTGGGGTCAGTGGAATAAAAACTATTACCTCCACAAGTTATACACGTGACAACTGAAACACAAATAGTTAAGTGATCAGCCCAAAGACACAAAATCAATGACAAATCTGAAATCAGAATCTAGGTTTCCTGATCATATCCCCTCTGTCATGTCAGCATTAAAATTGCTGACAACATTTATACAGAAGGAAATGTGACCGAGTAAAATTTGTATGCTAACACCACTGATTCTTACACATTGGAGCAATAACTTTCGTGATAATGAATTACAGTTATTACAAATTGGTTATCATTTGATCGCAAAGCAATTCAAATAAAACTTTGTTAGAATAATTATAATGTCACAAGGTATTAATTGTCTTTAACACATTTTCTTGAGCTAGCCACATATTCTTCCAGTGGAGTCCAAACAAGTACATCTCAGTGATGTATGTTCTTATACTTCCTAGGGATCCCCAGGCCACCCAGGACAACCGGGTCCTCCTGGACCTCCTGGTGCCCCAGGTCCATGCTGTGGTGGTGGAGCTGCTGCCCTCGGTGTTGCTGGAGGTGAAAAAGCTGGTGGTTTTGCCCCATATTATGGAGATGAACCAATGGATTTCAAAATCAACACTGAAGAAATTATGACTTCACTCAAATCGGTCAATGGACAAATAGAAAGCATCATTAGTCCTGATGGTTCACGCAAAAACCCTGCTCGGAACTGCCGAGACCTGAAATTCTGCCATCCTGAACTCAAGAGTGGTATGTTGGGGAATTATTCACATTCCTGGCAACAGGATTACAGAGAAAACTTCTTATATTAGAATTTAGGAAAGAGGAAAGTTTACTGTAAATAGAAAATACTTTATAGCAGAAACAGTTCTTAAGGCTAGTTGAATTAAAATTATGTGACATTGTGAGAAAGAAAACATGAATTGTACAGGTGTACTTAAAATGTAATGTGAATAACTTCAAAATATTCCAAAGGTAGGGCAATTTAAAGACAGTTTTGTAGAAATTTTAAAACAAATCAAAGTTTGGTGCGTTTTTGCACATCATCACAAAGTTATTTGAGTGATAAAGCAATAGTGTTGTGTTCTCAGGATCAAATATATGTAATTTGATGCAGATATAATTTCCAATTAAATTATTGCAATTTAATTTTTGTAATAAATACAATTATTAAAATTTTCAAACAATTAAATAAAAAAGCAGAATATTATGTGGAATTCAATTGAATAATGTAATAGTATACAGTTTTGCACATATTGGATTAATTCATTCTGAAAGGCAAAATTATTTCAAGCTCTTAAATATCTTGACGTGGAACATTGCCTTGGAGTCGTTTCTGGAAATTACTTAAATAGACGACAATCATCAGTCATGGGGACTTTAGGTTTAGGCTTGTTGGCATAAATCTAGATTAGACAAAGAGCTTACATTATTAAGTAAAACCGTATTAAATAAGTATTCAACTTTAAAAAAAGAGATTTTAGCAAATACAATACAATAATCAAAAGATCTTGGCTTGATATATCTTCATTGTTCAATATTAAGATGTTATTTTTTTAATTCAGTGCTTTCTAATTTTCTAATTCTTTTACCTCAATAATTTTAATCTATAAGTTTCTGTGTTATGCTATACTATTAAATATAAATACATAAAATACAAATACATTAGCAGTCAACATTATGCATGTTTTACTAGGCAAATGAACAAATTCATTCTGGTCCAAATTTGTTAATGGAGTTTATAAGCAATTTTTGTCTTTTTTTGTGACTATACAGGATTATATTGGGTTGATCCTAACCAAGGCTGCAAGATGGATGCTATTAAAGTATTTTGTAATATGGAAACTGGGGAAACATGCATAAATGCCAGTCCTTTGAATATTCCTCGTAAAAACTGGTGGACAGATTCTGGTGCTGAGAAGAAACATGTTTGGTTTGGAGAAACCATGGATGGTGGTTTTCAGGTAAGAAAGGTTATATCATTTTTTTTTTTCACTTAGTCATCCCTACCTACCTGAATTTCTTGGTTCCTCCTATTTATTCATCACAAAGCAAAGTTAGTTAATAAAAGGAAGAACCCAAATGATTATATATATTCAGGTATCTACTTTTATAACTTTTTAAATTTGTTTCTCAAGAATTAAGCTACATTGAATAATTTTTTGTATACAACCATTTTTCTTTCAATTCTTAAGTTCTTTTTTACTCTAGAATTAATGTTTGTTATACATGCAATAAAAATATATGTATATAGTGACAAATAGTTAATAGACTTACCAAGATGATCATATCATAAAGTATACAAATGCAGAATCACTATGTTGTAAACCTGAAACTAATATGTTGAATGTCAACTATACTTTAACAAAAATATTCATATCTAAAATATTCATACATAAAACATGTGAACAACCTATATTACAATGACAAACTATACTGTATGAATCCCTTATACACAGTTGCAACCAAAATGTTTAATCGGTTTTATTTGTTCTCTGTTACAGTTTAGCTATGGCAATCCTGAACTTCCTGAAGATATCCTTGATGTCCAGCTGGCATTCCTCAGACTTCTCTCCAGCCGGGCTTCCCAGAACATCACATATCACTGCAAGAACAGCATTGCATACATGGATCATGATAGTGGGAATGTAAAGAAAGCCCTGAGGCTGATGGGGTCAAATGAAGGTGAATTCAAGGCCGAAGGAAATAGTAAATTCACATATGCAGTTCTGGAGGATGGTTGCACTGTAAGTAACAACATTTTTATAAGCAAGAATCATAATGAGCTCAGAATTTCTAGTTTAATTGCACTATTTTAAAAAGAAATAAAAATAATGAGAGTGAAAAAAAGAAGGCATTTGGTGTGAGTTATATAGAATCTATTGATGCATTGCAGGGCAAGTTCAATATCACAAAAAATGAATATATTTTCTCAACCTCCAGGTAAAAAGCATTTGAAATGAAAGCAATTGAAATTTAAATCCATAATATAAAGTTTATTAGATAATTTATATGGTTACTATATATTCTGCATAATAGCCATCATATAGACACAATCTAAAAATCTCTGCTTTGTTTTTCATTTTAAAGGTTAACTTTAAATCTATTTTTTGTTATTATCATTTATGAACAGAGAATTCACTTTTAATATTAACAAATTCCATTGTGAAAAACCTTCTTCCACTTCTTAGTAAATGAACTATATACCTGGTAGCAATGACCAGGACTTCTGAGAATGGGCTGGCCATGAAAATCTCCCTGCTGGGTTTACCCTGAAGTTCTATAAGCCTTTTCATTTATGATATAGATTATCAACTGGGAGGATTATAGCTTTGAAGTGGAGCAGGTCTCCATATGTTTGGAAGATAGCATGGCAAATTGGCAACTTCTTTCAAACAATTTTTTAAAAACTCTTGGTCCATTACAAGAGTCTAAGTACAGTTATGTACCACATAATGACATTTGGGTCAATGACAGCCCATGTATATGACAGCGTTCCCATCGGATTATAATGGAGCCAAAAACTCCTATCACCTTAATGACATTGTAGGTCGTTGTTCGTGAGGTTGTAGCACATTGCATGACTCATGTGTTTGTGGTGATGTAAACAAACCTACTGAGCTTTCAGTCATATAAAAGTATAGCACATATACTTACATACGGTCAGTATTTAATATTTGATAATGATAATAAATGATGATGTTATTGGATTATGTATTTACTACACCACACTTTTTATCATTATTTTGAATTTAACTATTTCTATTTATTAAAAGAAGTTTGCTGTAAAACAGTAAGCCATGTTACACCATCAGCAGCCTCATACATCTCACACTTACTGCATCTCTTGATTGCATCATTTTCTCTTGTGTTTGACTTAATCAATCTTATATCATCTTATGCAGTAACATGCTGTATGGGTTTGTAGCCTAGGATCACTAGGCTATACTGTGTAACCTAGATGTGTAGCAGGCTGTACCATCTACATTTGTGTAAGTGCACTCTATGATGTTTGCCCAACAATGAAATTGCCTAACGATACATTTCTCAGAAGGTATCCTCTTTGTTAAGCAGCACATGAATATAATTATATAATTGTAATGTCATGAACACTTACATTTTTTGCTCTTTTTTTTTTTTTACAGAAACACACTGGGGAATGGGGCAAAACAGTCTTCGAATATCGAACACGCAAGGCTGTGAGACTACCTATTATAGATATCGCACCCTATGATATTGGTGGTCCTGATCAAGAATTCGGTGTGGACATTGGCCCTGTTTGCTTTTTATAAACCAAACTCTATCTGAAACCCCAGCAAAAATTTCACACTCCATATGTGTTCCTTTTGTTCTAATCTTGTCAACCAGTACAAGTGATCAACTAAATTCCAGTTATTTATTTCCAAAATTTTTGGAAAAAGTATAATTTGACTAAAAAAGATACTTTTTTTTTTTTTTTGCTGTTACACCAAATACAGTTCAAATGCTTTTTGTTCTATTTTTTTACCAATTTCAATTTCAAAATGTCTCAGTGGTGCTATAATAAATAAACTTCAACACTCTTACAATAACACTGTGTTAAATTCTTTGAATCCTAGCCCATTTGCAGAGCAATGACTATGCTTACCATTAAAAGATAACCTTTCTTTCTGAAAGAGTCAAACATGAAATTTGAAAAGACCTCCCTGCTTCAACTACCTCAACCTGGTCAGAAACACAGATGAATTCTCTAAGTTTCCAGAAGATTAAAAAAAAAAAATTGTACATATTGGAAAAACTCAAGAATTTAATTGATTAATTTTTAAAAATATTTGTACAAAAAAGTAGACTGTAGTGCAAGAATTTAAAGAAATATTTTAAAATCCACAATTATTTTAATCTTGGATATCAACTGCTTTTAAAGGTGCTTTTTCTTGTCATTGCTATAATTATCAAGATTATCAATATTTGGGAAGGTTTTAAAGACACATGTTATGGTGCTAATGTACTTTCACTTTTAAAACTCTAGGTCAGAATTGTTGCCTTTCATTCAAAATACAAATGCACACCATCTGTACATGTCTCCTGTCAAAAAGATTTATTGGCATGTCGCTTCAGAGGACTATGTCCCTTCATCGTGTAAAAGTCAACAACAACAATAACAACAAAAATTATGGGGCTGATTTGTCACAATGACACAGAGAATGTGTTGAAATTTAACTTGTAAGCTTGTATGTGGTTGTTGATCTTTTTTTCTTACAGACACCCATAATAAAATATCATAATGAAACATTCCTGGTTTTTGTCACTTTTCATAGATATAACAAATGCATGTTTACACTCAGGAACTCTAGTGATTTTCTTGAAAAAAGAATATTGAATTCTAACTCTCTAGCTTAATAATGCAGTGATCTTCAAAATGTGAGATAATATAACCAATATTCGGAACAGAGATAATGCCCAGTGAAGAAATTACAGATTTTTAGATCATATTTAGTGGAACTCCTGAGGCATATTGAAAAATGAAGGCATTCTATTTGAGTCAATCCCTGGAAATAGTAACATAATAAATCATGTGGTCCCCAAAGTGGAAGTAATCAGGGAGGAAAATGTTGGTGATTTATCAGGTTGTAAACAGGGTAGGCAACGGACATTATTATTAAAAATCATTGCAAGTTTAGGCTTTTTCTACCACCTCTACACACTTTCTTATTGTCACCTTGGGTCGGCCCCTTCTCCACCATCAAGTTCTTATTCTTTTAGTTACTGTAAAGAAAAATAGCATCATCTTGTCCATTTGACTTTGTGTTTGAAATTTGCTCACTGTATATGGTTTATAAAAATAATAATACTTTCAAAGATAAAAATTTCATCAGTCAAATGTCAAAACTTAGTCCATTTATTCTCCATGTTAGAGGCAACCAATGTTAACAGTTTCTTCTACATCTTTCTAGAAATATTTTATGTAGTATGTAAATATTTGAGAGAGAGAGACAACACGGAGAGAAATGAAGACAGAGAAACAGAGACAGAGAGACAGAAAGAAAGCCAACCTTCATTATGCATTAACAAAATTAAATTACTGGAGTTCTAAATTTAGACATTTTCAAAGCCAGATATATTTGGTCAAGTTTTTTTCATATTGCATCACACTGACATTGGCTCTCCTGCTTCCCTTTTTCACTTATATGGACCTTTATAATTACACTGGGCTCAACAGGATACTTTAGATTAATTTCCTCATCTCAAGATTAGTTGATTTAGCAACCTTAATTCAATTGCAACCTTAATCCTTCCTTATCTTGCCATGATAGGTCCCAGGGGTTAGGATATGAACATATTTGGGGACTACTATTCTGCCTACCTCTCTAGTGACATGAAAAAGTGAGGAATAGAAAATCCACATTAGTTGTGGTCAAGCTGTAGTCTGGGCAGCAACAGACATATTTCTAAAAAAGCTCCGCCAAAAATGGCATCCAGTGTTTAGTTTTATGATGCTTCTGGGATGTGATCTTAAAGATGGCTCTGAATGTCAGCATTCCCTTCATTTCTGTTCATTTTATAAACCTGGGTTCTTTAGCTTTCTCTGAATTTTCCTCTGAACTTCAGATAAAATCTACAAATTACATTTCTCTTTAAATCAGCCCAAGTCGCTTTGGATTGTTTGCAACCCCAAATCCTGAATAAGCTAGCAACTGGTAACAAGCTGTAATGGCAGTGAGTAGAAATTTAGGAAAATAGAAATACTCTGGGATCAAATATTTGTCTCAGTTACAGGTAAATATAGGAAAATCCAATTAATAACCAGGGATGAGATTTGCCGGTCCATGGAAATAAGATTCATCATTTGTGATCACCTGGAATGATTTGCACTTTGAAGTCAAGGCTTAAGATGAGTGAATAAACACTATACAACAGGATATTTAAATTTCATGAGAAATTGCAGGACTGCATTGGGTGTGGCTGCTTTTCCTGGTGGTATACAGAAAGAGAATGACAAGTTCAAATCCCTAATTTGTCTCAAGGTGACTGAGCTAAAATAAAAACATAAATATATATTTAAACATTGTTTTATAATGCTTTGGTTTTATTTCTTGGGATTAAAAAAGTATAGGCATAAAAATTTTTACACGGTCCTCTTGAAGATATCATTTAAAATAACTTACCAAATGGCTTAATTCATGTCTCTTGATTATTAGTACCCATCAATGTCACTGTCAGCCTTGATTAATTGGTTGAAAATTTCAGAGCAGAATAAGCAACTTTTATGAATATTTTCCCAATCCCTGAGAATCATATCATCATAGAAATATTTTATCCTTTCATCATAAATCTCTGGAAAGTAGCCCTGGTCATTCATTGTTAATAAGGCAAGGGGCAGTGTCGTAGAGGGTTAATCCATATAAACTGGATTCTATTCGTAAGAAATTTTCCAAAAATCACAGATATGAGTCAGGAAAAAACAAAGAAGAAAAATGATATAGGCCATTCTGCTTCAGTAGTGATTGTGTGAAGCACATAACTTTTGTCCTCGGGGTTCCAGTGGAGTTTCTGTACTACAACTGTGCCAAAGCTGCCACTGTGAAAAAGCGATGAGCAAGTCAGCATGCTAAACGCCTTTACTCCACACCAGATAACTCCCAGTACTCTGATCCAGAAGACTTGTTTGCCATAAATTTTGGACTGCATTCGATAGGAAAGGATGATCTGAACCAATATATATGTATAATGAGCCCATACCAAAAGTGAGCACAGCTCCATATACATTAACAATAGAAATGTTTCTTTTCTGGAAGTTTGCCATCATAGGAAGTCCCAAACAACTCAGCAATCCAAGTACAAGGCCAGCTTTGTTTAATCTTATGATACAATTCCCTTCAGAATTCAGAGCATGAACTTGCTTATAATGAACATAAATGATAGCAATGCATAAAACTGTGGTGAAATTTAACATTGCCCCAAACAAGCATTTTTCTGGAGCTACTGTACCAGTATCACTGATATAAGGTAAAGCAGGGTCAATATGGTGGAGGGTTATGGCAGTCATGTACGAAAATTAGAAAGCAGAGGTAGTCCAAATTACAAGGTCTGTAGGAAAGAAACAGGCCTTGCTGAAACCACCACATCTCAAAAAGTCTTTGTTACTTGCTTTTTGGGTTTTATCTTCCTCACTAAACTTTAAGTTCTGTGAGAGTAGGAACCAATTGTATTACCATTCTATTTCCAGCTCCTGTTTTAAAGGACACAAAGTGTCAGTTTTCAAATCTTCCCAAACCTGAACTTTTTGTAAATCCTATCTTCTCTGCTTTCTTTGAAGATCCATGAATCGGAACTACAGTTAAATTTTAAATGTTCACAAATATTTAAATGCCCTTGGTAATAAGATTAATTACATATGCTGTCTTCTCTAAGTAGTGACTACTGGCTTGGATATGCCTCCCCAGTGCAGGGTGAGCCATCCAGAGATAAAGAAATGGGGTGGTGCTCCAGGAGCACCCTCCCAGGCAGCTGTGCCAGGCCTGGGGCACACCCGCCACCCTGAGGAGCACCCTGCCCTGCAACTTTTTTGACTCTGTTCTGTATCCCTTTCTAAAAATGTTCAAACTTATCTCTTTATATAGGTTTGAGATAATTGTAAAAGCAAATATAAATTTAATTCTGCAGATCACTAAACTTCAACATAAATCTAAATGAATTTTTAATTTTTCTGCATGATTGCTATATAATTGAGAAAAAACAGAATCCCAGAAATTTGAATGGGGTTTATGGAAAAATTCTCTTCAGACATTCCTGATAGAAATAGACCCAGCCGAAATAAGCTTCTTGGTTTAAATGGAATGACAGGATTCCAGCAAGTAAAGGCCAAAAGGCATCTCTAGACTACCAGAAACAAAGTGAGAATAGCTGCAAAATACAGCAGGCTGGCCTGGTTAAAAACAAACAAACAAAACCTCCAAACAACAACAACAAAACACTTAATTTGGAAATACCTTTGGTGGTAGTTAATTGATAATGGGCCTAATAAGATGGGCCTTATTAGATGGGCTGCCTAGGACAGTCGTACTTAGTTGTTTTATACATATAATGACAAAAAAAAAATCAGTACAGGTGAAAAGAGAGCTTAGCTGAGCAACCACACAGGTAATAAGACTTTCACCCAGTTCTCGGACTATGAGATAGTTCATAGAGCCAGGAGGATGAAGGAAAAAGTTTAGTGCTTTGAAGGAAATCTCTTGCAATAATATAACTAATGAGCAGTTAACGTGTGTCAAATATTGTTCTAGTCACTTTAAATATATTAATGTATTCTTCACTTGAATCCTATGAGGTACTATTATCTTTATTTAACTAAAAAATCAAAATTACTAGAGGTTAAATAAATTGCCCAAGTTCACCTAGCTAGTAAGAGGGAGAGTGAAGATTTTAACGCAGACAATCTGACTTTAGGGCTAATACTCCAAGCCATGACAGTAAACAGCTTAAAATATATATGTTACTGTTTCTTCGAAAGAAAGCTAAGTTACTAAGTTACTGGTGTACTGGGGAAAGAGAAAATGGATTTCTTGGTGGGAATTATTGAAGAATAATTATAAATTATTACCAATCCCTAAGGATTCAGTATACCGCTCTAAACTTGAGTTAGGATTTGGATTATTCACTTCCAAGATGATTATAGGTGATTCATGTACTGTAATTCACGTAAGTGTGCATTTATTTAGTAAGCCACTTAGTCATCTAATGTGCACTAAACACTGAGAAAATATCCTAAGTTAACCTCTTCATTTCATGGAACTAAAGACTCACATACTCTATGGCCTAATTGAGATCCCCACTAAAATTTTCAAATACAGTCATGTATCCTATAACAACGTTTTGGGCATACGTGCTGTGGTCCCTCAAGATTGTAATGGAGTTGAAAAATTTCTATTGTCTATTGTTGTCACAGCCATCATAAAGTCATAGCTCAAAGCATCTCTCACATGTTTGTAGTGATGCTGGTGTAAACAAACCTACTACCGCCAGTTGTGCAACAAAATAGCACAATTACGTACAGTAGATAATACATGATAATGATAATAAAAGACTGCTACTGGTTTATGTATTTATTATATTACGCTTTTTATTATTAATTTAGAATGTACTCTTTCTGTTTATTAAAAAGATTCTGCTGTAAAACAGTGTGCTGTCTTACCCTGGCTGCAGCTTCATACATCTCCCATTTACTGTGTCTCTTGATTGCATTATTTCTCTTGTTCGTGATTCAATCTTGTGTTGTTTTATAACTTTAGTGTAGTCTAAATGTACAGTGTTTATAAAATCTACAGTAGTGGACAGTAATGTCCCAAGGCTTCAAGTTCACTCACCACTTATTCACTGACTCACTCAAAGCAACTTCCAGGCCTGTAAGCCCCATTCTTGGTAAGTACCCTATATAGATGCGCTATTTTTAATCTCTTATAGTGAATCCTTACTGTACTTTTTCTATGTTTGATATGTTTAGATACACAAATATTTACCATTGTTTTACGATTGCTTACAATATTCAGTATAGTAACATGCTGTATAGATTTGTAGCCTAGCAGCAATAGTGTATACAATATAGCCTAGGTATAATGTAGGCTAAACCATCTAGGTTTGTGAAGGTGTACTTTCTGATGTTTATACAATGATAAAAAAAGAATCAATAATGTATTTATCAGAACATATCCCCACTGCTAAATGCCTCATGACTCTATCTTTCATGAAGCGAGCAATATGGAAATCTCGAAGGAGATCATTCCAAGTAGAGGGAACAGTAATTGCAAAGGTCTAAAAAGAGGGGTGTTCTTGATGTGTTCAAGGAAAAGCAAAGGGAACATGATCAAAGCAGTTAGCACATGGGACAAGAGTACAAGAAAAGGGCACAGAAATAGAGAGGGAGACAGATTGTACAGAGTTTTAGGTCCAGGTTTGTCTGGGAGAACACCAGTTTCTGAGTATTTTCTTTTTTTAATGAGTATTTTCTTGATGTCTCATAACATTTAGCATTAGGTCTTCTGATTTGATGATGTCATATAGTCATCCAACTTTTGTTTGGCCACTCCCAAGATTTTGGCCTCTGTGCTCAGTGGGATGAGAAGTCATCGAACAAACAGATGGCATTAACTGATTTGCAGTTTTAGAGTGTTGCTATGGCTACTTTTTTGAGATAATGCTGTGTTGGAGCAGAATCTATAAGAACAGTTAGTAATCTGTCACAATAATCTGGGCTAAGGATCATAGTAGAAAGTAATAGTGGAAGTGATAAAAAATAGTCAAGTTCGGGATATATTTTGAATACAGAAGCAACAGTAATTGTTAACAAATTGGTTTTGTGGTTTAAGAGAAAGGAAGATGTCATGCATGAATACCAAACTTCTGGCCTAAATAACTGGAAAAGAGTTGCCAGTAGCTGAGATAGAGGAGACTAGCAAGGTAAAAGATTTGAGGGGATCGAGAGTTCAGACTGGGCATATTACATTTTGAATGTTTATCAATCAACTAAGTAGATTTGTTGAGTCGTTGATTAGCTACAAAATCTGAAGGTCAGAGGAGAGATCCAGGTTGGAGAAATACATTTAGGAGTTTCAGCATGGGATGGCTTTTACATTATGGAAGAAGATGCAATCATCAAGTAGTCGAATGTAGAAAGAAAGAAGAAAATAAATAAGGACTGAACGCTGGGGTATTTCATTATTTACAGGTTGGAGAAATGAGGACAAAAAAGCAAAGGAAATGGAGAAGAAAAGAAAGAAAAGCAGGAAAATGCAGTGACCTAGACACAAAGTGGGGGAAAAAAGGGTTTGTCGTTTAAATTTTAGAATTATAGCATATAAAGAGAATATAATAAGCTTAGAGTTGACATATTCCAACTTATATATTTTTAAAAGGAGGTCAAATGAGGTTCTATGAGTCTTCCTATGTCCTATAGATGACGAATAGTATAATATAATCTTTTAAGTCATTATCACTTCATTATCTCTCGTGATAGAGAATTGAATACAACCCATTTTACTTTCAAACTGGCATTGAACAAAAATTATTCAACTTTTTGGTTTGAAATAAAATTTATTTTATATGTCTTGAGGATGAAATCTATACAGTCATGATAGCATATTTGGAAAAAGCAGACAAGTAAGAAAAAAATTGCTATCCATGTCTCACATCAGTGGACACTTCCTTAAAGTCTTCTATGTGTATTCTAACATAAGTTTGACAATACTGCATATGCAATTTTGTATGCTGCTTATTTTATTTAACTTGATATTATTTTATCCTCAAAAACATTTTTTGATTTTGGTAATAATTAGGAAAAATATAGAGAAAACTATTTTTTAGAAGTAATGGCTTCAAAGTTAGAAATCACATCAAAGTTAACTTACTTTTATCTAGTTTATATTAAAATTTTACTTGTCTAGGTTCTATCATAGAGGAATGTGCTTATTTTTAAAAGTGAGTCATAAACTGTGAAAAATATTTTCCTTTCAGACATAACTCTCCATTGAGTCATAACTCACTAAGTGAGCTTGATACAATATTGGTGAAAACGTTCTATATGACAGAGCATCCATGAAATTGCTCCTCAAATCTTTATGTTTCCCAGTCTGCCTCAATTAAGGTATTCAGAAATATTATGAATCATTTGTTGAGTCAATATAATAGATAAAAAAAATCTATGTCCAATATTTTTAAACAAATTTTTCTCTGATGATATTTTTGCTCTTCCTTTTTTTAAAATCATCTCTCTAAACCGTGTTCAAAAACATATTTCCCTTTAAAATTCATGTTTTCCCTAAAATGCATGGAATTACTTGGCATCTGTTAAATACTGGAATTACTTGGCATCTGACGTAATTCTTATTAACAGAATTCTGGCTCTTTGTGGTTCATAAAGTTTTTAAATGGGAATTATTATATTTCACACCAGTTTAGTGATGATGTGAAAGCAATGATATGCTTGTTTCAATTCTGCAAATGAGACATTCCATAATTAAATAGGTCAGAATGAAAATAACGAGATTTAAGATCTGTCTTAGATTAGCTTCTGCAGAAACAGACTCTAAGATAGAGACTTATGTGTAGAAGATTTATTGAGGCATCATCTCGGAGATATAGACAGGCAAGTTTGAAGAGAAGGGAAGCTGGCCCACATGCAATCAACACTGAGATTTCAGGCAATTCTACAAGAAACTCTGGAACTAAGATGGCTCCTCAGAGTTATACTTTACAGTGGGCCACAACTGAGATGTTCCCTCATAGTTGTTATAATCAGCTGTGGGCCAGAATCTGAAAGGAATGAGGGTTACCTTCATTAAGGCAGTCTTGGTGACTGTGAGTTCACAGTAACAGATATTCCCAGGGACTCATGGATCGATGATTTGGCTTTGAAGAGAAAATATGGGTGGAGCAACACATTATCTACTACAAGTTCCTACTCTGTGCTACGCACTTTATTAAACACTATAGGGAAATATAATGCATGATTGCTACTCTTTAGGAATGCGTTGTCTAGAATAGGTAAGTTGAACCCACATGAAATGATGCAAACGCACTGAGAATGGTGAAAAATTAAGTGTTAAATTGTGCTGGGCCAATCATAAGAGATATCAATAGTAGATCAGAAAAAGAAATTGGTCAGTGATTATGTTGTCAGGACAATCTTCTTCAAGAAGATAAAAATTTGAGTTGTGCAATAAAGAAGGGGCAAGATTTGGGTAAATTCAGACTAAGCCATTTCAGACTAAGAAACAAAAGAAGATGAAAGATAGAAGCAGGAATGATTATTCCATGACCATGGGACAGTGAAGAAATCAAGCTACCTAAATTCATTCATTTCAATTCAGTAACATTATTGAGCAACTATTAAATGCAAGGCTCAGAATTTGGTGCTCCTGAAAATTCAAGGAGATTGAGATCCCATGAAATGTGGAAAACAGCATATCGTAAGACTCAGCATAATAAGTTGTACTCGAGAGATATGAGGTACTAGAAAGGCACAAGAAAGAACAATCCTGTCCACTTGGAGGCCCTCAAGAAAGGCTATATAAGGAGGGTGGCATTTCAAGCAGACTTTAAGTAATAGAACATTTTTAGGGAGAGAGAGAAGTCCACCTAAATACTATAAAGAAAGATGTGCAGTTATGCCGTGTATTGGGCATTTTAATTAGCCCAGTTTCAAATGGAGCATGGGTTTCATGTGGTGGTATAAGAGATAAGGTTGAGAATATAGTCTGATACAGAGAACTCAGAATAACAAGACAGGATGCTTTATTTATTTTTTTTAAATATGCTTTTCAATATAGAGCCGTATATAGGTTTTCAATACTGGAATACTGTTGCTTGAGGAGAGCTCATGGTCAAGGGAAGTGTGGAGAGACAGGATCAGATTTACAGTCAATGAAGAGACATCTACTGTGGATGGAAGAAGGATGAATCTTCATTTTATAGAAGAAGGAAATAAGACTAAAGAAACTTGGCAAGGAATCAGAGGGCATTTTTTTTCAGACTGGACTAAAGAAAACATCATAGAATGTAGACATACTTGCCAGGAAAAATTAGGTTAAGAGGGGAAAATGGGGACAACAAAAGGAGGACATCAAAAGTCATACAAGAGGCGTTTCTGTTTAAAAAAGGACTAAGTGGAAAATTACACAACTCCAGTCTTACTCACGGCTTTCTACGTGGCAGTTCAACAAGACAGTGATTTATTTGGAAGGGTGGTTAAACATGATAAAATGTGTGACTGGAGAAATACTAGGTCAAGGGCGGCTAAAGTAAATTTGGAAATCATCCTTATACAGATGGTCGATGAAATCATCTGGCTCCAGACGAAATCATTAGGGAGCAAAACTTCCAAAGAAAGGGGAAAAGGACAATATGATGTGTATGTGGTAGAAGGGAGGCTGTGGAGGAAGCATCACCGAAAGTCTGCTTTGGCATCCTGTATCTTTTAATGGAGAAAAGGAGGATTTACTTTTAAGGGCTAAAGTCATGATTAATTCAAGGGCTATGAGCACAGAGAGGAAAATGAACAGAAAGAAAGTATCACTGATAAAAATGATTTGGGTCTGATTTTCAAATTTTGTCTTGAATTTAAGCCACCTGGAGACTGTCTTTGGTGGAGTCATCAAGAGCACAGACTTGAAGGAATAAAGGCAATCACTGCTTGTAAGAACCCACATTATGCACAGAAACATGTCAGATGTCTCAGGGAGGAGCTTGGACAGCAGCTTCCTATGTGATTCTTTAGGGCTTACATTTTGACTACAGATGTCTTCAATTGCTGTTGCATTTTTCTCATTAAAGTGGCTAACAATTGTGATTTTCATATCTCCAGCTGCCTTTCATTATAAGGTCTAGCTCATAACATTTTCAACAGCTGAGAAAAATTTTCACATTAACATTTCATTTCTATCTTCCTCTATTTATTACTATTTGAATTTACATTTTTTTACCTCATATATGTGCAAACCAATTTCTTATAGTACTGATGGCATTTAACCATAATTATTTATATCATAAGCTTTTGGTATGCAAGCCCTAACTTGTGGGTGAATCATATTCCTTGATAAAATTAAATGCAATCTTTGTTTTTCATTTTGTTTCATTTTGTTTTACTTGTAAGATAGTCTCATGGTAAGGCATTATTGTGAATTAAATTTATTTGAGGTGTCCATTGATGGCAAAAAATAAAATCTAGCATAAAATTAAAAGTATAAATTATATAGGATTATGCTAAATTAGTACATCTTTAGGGTTCCTTATAACAGCCTCACTAGATTTGCCTAGATTGATTTTTAACCAGAATTTTCATCTTTCTTTGTACTTGTTCTATTGGTTTTCTTGAGTTTAGTCATGAAAATGCAAAAATGAGAATATGAACTGGATTATAGCATCAGAGGTGGCTTCAAGCTTTTTTTCCCTGAAGTTTATGGTTACCTTTAACAACCAAGATTCAGGATTCTATAAGTAATATAATATTCCTAGTGATAGGAATAGAGCTCTCTTCTTTCTGTCTTTTCCCTTTAAACATCGGGGTTCCCCAGTAGTCTGTCCTAGCTCACTGATCTCCTTTTACAACTTTCTTGAGTGATCTCATTCCTCAAAGCTCTAAATCCTCGATTTGATGGCTTGCATATCTTCAAGTATAACCCCAACCTATCTCCACCTGGATGCTCCACTAATATATCACACACATCCTCAGCCTGTTCTCTATTCCCTATCTTAGTAAGTGCCATCATCTTCTATCCAGCTACCCAAGCCAGAAAACTTGAGAATAATCCTAAATTTCTTGACGCCTCACTCCCTCACTCTTTCATCAGATGCTATTGATTCTATTTCTTAAATATCTCCCAAATCCATCTCTCTTTCTCTATCCACAGTGGCCTTGACTTAGTTCCTGTCTCCTTTTCTCCAACATTGTTCTAACTAATCTCTTTGTTTTCAGTCTCACTCATGTTAAAAATTCTTTGAGTACTGCTGCCAAGGTGATCTTTTTAATATGCAAATTAATGTCTTATAGTATCTGGCAGTAAAAGTTCTATTGACATTTTGGGTACTTCAGATTTTGTTCAAAGAGATTGACCTGCATGCAAGATATTCAATATCTTTGGCCCATTCACAAAATGTTTAGAATATTTCCCAATTTTTGTGATAGCCACAAATGCCCTATTCTCAGCTAAGAGCCAAAAATAGTTTCCTAAAAACAAACAAACAAACAAACAAACGAAAAACCTTCAGAATAACTTTCAATCTCTTTGGCTTGACATAAAAGTCCTTTCATGATATCTCTCCCTAATTCTTTATTTCCCAACAGCCCCTTGCATGTAATCTACTGCCATGGCCAGTTTCCCAAACAAGCCCTATCTTTTAAGTGCCTTGATCTATTTTGTTCTTCACGTCTGGTATGCCTCCATCGCTCAAGATATTGTATTTATCCCTCAAGACTCATTAAGAAAAAAACTTTTTCTTGCTTTCTCTCCTCTCAAATCCCAGCCTAGTTTAGATGGCTCAGTCCTGTGGTTCTGCCATGCATACTTCGTTAAGGTAGCCTTCTAGTAGGCTTTTATGTAGTTATTCAATTCAGTTGATGTGTTATGTTTTTCCCACTAAATGGTAAAACAGCATATAAAGCATGGAGTGACCACCTGTAGCATTGACTGGATAATCATTTTACATTCGACATGAAAAATACCAACATCCGTACATGCACCCACAACAGATGGGTGTAGTCTAAATTAATCTGCCACCATTGTGAAGTTGATTTTGTCACACTGGTTTTAAGTTTCACTCTATTTAATACCTGTATTTGAATTTGCTTACAAATGATATCTGTTACTTGTCATCCAGAAAAATAGACAATCCTAGAAGATACCCTAGTGTATCCTGTTCTTTCTCCTACCCGCGGCTTATATTGGGCCACACTCCTTTCTCACATTTACAGGAACTCTGAATAAACCAATTTGAAAAAATGACTTTAACTATACTTTCTATATCGAGTGGAAAAAAATAAACAAAACGTATATAAACATTTTCCTGCATTTTCTTTTACATCTTATACAGACATTTTAGTATTTGTCAAATACAGGTAGTATTTAATATCTTAGTTTTTCAGTTGCATTTTTCATTTCTAACAATATTAAATATCTTCCACATGTTTATTGGTCTTTGTATTATGGCTTTTGTGAGTTATCTATGTAGGATTTTGCGTACTTTTATTTGTTTTTTCTTACTGGTTCCTAAGGGCTTTTGTAGACAAAGTATATTAAGCCTTTTCTGTCATATTCATAACAAAATTTTTCCCAGTTTGAGCACACCTGAGAGTTTTATAATGTAAATTTAAAATGTACTTTAGAAAATGATCCTTCACATTTTACTTTATTATTTACATATTTATTTTCATTCCCATTCCAAGATTATTAAACTACTTAAAAAATTTTATGGTAATATACTTAAAGAATTTTTTAATTGAAATATTTAGTCCTTTTGGAAAATGTTTTGGTATAAAGATTAAGAAAGAAAACATGCTTTAAAATGATAAATGTCTCAAGTTTCTGTAATACCATTTACTGAATAAATGAGAATTAATTTAATTATAAATTCTAATATAGATAAATGGATTCATTTCTAAATACTCTTTTTTCACAATTTCCAGTAGCTCTTATTATATTTTTTATATCTAGTAGAGCCAGTGACCCATTTTTACTCATTATTTTTGGTTTTGTAGGGGATTCCTTATCACTTTTCTTACACATTTTTTATTCCAATGAGCTTTAGAATGGTTTTGTAATGTTCCATGTTTTAAGATCCTATAGGGATTTTGAGTGGAATTGTATTTCTGTATCAATTTAGAAAAAAATAATTAAATTTTTAAGTATTGAGCTTCTTTGTGTGACAATAGGCATATTTATTTCCATTTTTTATCTTATTTTACATATCTCAGTCAAGTGTTAACAGTTTTTTTCAGTCAAGTTCTAGAAATTTCTTGTCATCTTTAGTCCTTAGTGTTGTATGTTTCTATTGTCATTGTGGATAGAATCATCTATTATGTTTTCTATCCATAATACTAATAGAAATAATAACAATAATACAATAGTAATAATAATACATGTTTCACACTAGTACAAAAATCAAGTACAAATACTCTCTAAATATACTTTTCTAGTTACATAGTATATAATTTCTCATTATTCACTCAATACATGTATTTTGAACAAACACAAATATCAAGCAGTATGTTGGATCCTTGTAAGTAGTCCCTGCCCTTGTAACAAATTAATAGAGAATACTGACACTAATCAAGTAATCATACAACTACATAAAGCATCATAATTTGTAAAGAAAAGTACAGAATGCCATGAAAATTTACAACAGGGAATGTTAATCTGGGTGGTAGTGAAGAATGAGGAATCTAGGTAGAATTTTGTGAGGATGTAGCATTGAGAAGAGTTCTAACTGATGAGTGCAAGTAAACTGGGCAAGGGGAATACATATGCAAATACTTTTGACGTGATGAGGAATCTGGCTTTTAGAAAATGGACAGAAATTCACTGTGTGTAAAGTAGAAAGAATGATAGTGGCAAAATAAAGCATGAGAAGTAGGCAGAGGTCAAGTCCGCCAGAGCTTCGTAGAGTTTAATTTTTGTCTTTATTCAAGAAAATACCATTTTGAATTTGGGTGGTGAACACACAATGCAAGATACAGATGATGTGATATTGAATTGTGTACTTGAAATCTGTATAATTTTATTAACCAATGTCATTGAAATAAATTTAAATTTAACAAAAATTTTAAAAAGCTATAGAAGATACGGCTGAAGCTTTTAAAGATGTGTGTGTGTGTGTGTGTGTGTGTGTGTGTGTGTGTGTGTGTCTGTGTGTGTGTGTCTTGTGTTGGGTGGGGGAGAGAGTGAGATTACATACTCAGATTTATATTTAAATTTACCGCTCTGGCTCTTATGGCAAGAGTGGATCAGAAGAAGCCAAGAATGGAGGCATGAAAGCCTACTAGAAGGTTATTGAAGGAACCTAGGTGAGAAATAATTATAATGTGGACTAAGATGGTGGCATTGGAGATGGAGAGAAGAGTATGGCCTTGAGGAACATTTAGGTAAAATTGAAAATATCAGCAATACTAGGATTCTGGAATGGTAAGGGAGAAATGACTCCCAGGTTCCTAGCCTGCCTAAATGGATGGATAATGAGGCTGTTACCTGAGGGAACAAAGGGGAACAAAGAACGCAAGTCAGCTTTGAGATAGAAATATTATGAATTTTCTTTAACCTACTAAGCTACAAGTACCTTTGAAACTCAATGAAGATTTTGAGTTAAATATTTATATATGCATTTCTTGAGCTCCAAGGAGAGATTGGGGCTGTATATATGCTTTTGAAGTTTTTGACATATAGGTAGTAAGTAAAGCCATGGGCCTGGATAAGAGCTGGTGATGAGAGACTATTGAGTATGAAGGTTAAGTGAGAAAGACTGATTCTTGGGGAATGCTGACACTTATATTGGAGAAAATGATGCATTGATAAAGGAGGCTGAGAAGAAAAGCTGTCCTTGCATAAGCCAGCCATTTTGATAAAAAACAAATCAACTTACTGGCATGCCCTATGTTCCACGGGCTTTTGTTTTTCACTGACGCATCATTGCCTTGGTTTGCTGTTGTTTGGCCTCAGCCCCCAAGTTAGCTTTTAAGAGATCATTCTTAGTCTCTCCTGAAATCTTCATACTTTCAAAGAAAAAATTATCATGAGATGCTTTTTATTCATAACGGGATAAAAACTCTCAGTATGGTAGTTACAATCATTTTTTTCTCCCAGATTTTTTTACACTTGCCTTCTGCTATAAAACACCATTCTCTTGAGAGGGATGTTTTCTATAATTTCTTTGACTCCCTTTTCAATTTGGAATATAATATATTGAACCTAGCCATAATTTGCCAAAATGTATGTTATGAGTTTGGGACTTTTTGATCATTGTGCTTTCTTTGCTATTTTTCTTCATTTAAGTTAATTTTGGAAATTTTCATTTGTATTTTTAAATAAATTGATAATTAATGTCACCATCCTCCCAAGATGTAGATTATTTTACTGTTGAGCATGTAAGGTCTGAGGTGTCTGTTGGGCATGAAGGTAGAGAAGTCTACTAGTCTAATGAGACCTATAGAACTAGAATTCAGGCAAGAAATTTGAGAGCCTTTGAAATTATCTGAGGCAGTCTTCTAATTGTACATTCCTGAGCTCCAAATAAGAATATTTCTATAGTTGGAGATTATTATGGTTTTTGACTTACGAGAATCAATGCATGTTTCTGGTTGATATACCTGAACTTATACAACCTATTTAGGTTGAACTCAAAAAGAAGTTTTAATAAAACAACTCACAAATGTCTTTAGATATATAAATATTCAAATTCAAGATATAGAGCTCAAATAATAACCAATTTTGGAAAAACAATGTTGTTCAATAACTATTGAAATAAAACTCTGAAAGCATTTAGGCTAAATTCATATGTGATACACTCTGAGACATATGTTTTATTATCACAGTTTATTCAACCATGAAAAATAAGTTGATTTTCTTTTTTTATCAATAATACTACCCTGAGATTTTTAAGGGCATAGACAGTGATAATTAGTGTCATGTTGCCTTCATGATTGATGTTGATTTTCATATATAAACCAGTAATATACATAGTGGAAGATAATTGTTGTTTTATGTTTTAAACAAATGGAAAACAGAATACCACAACACCTTACTTTTCATTATTGGAAATGAAATGGATCTAATATGTTTAAAGGAATTCCACAAAACAAAAATCATTGACGTGACAAAAGCGTGCATTTAATTCGATGCTTTGCAGATACATGACTAAAGTCGTATGCATGGCTTGTCCTTTGGGATGGTCCCAGTTGTTTATTTTCAAAGAAAAAATAAAAATGGAGCCAACAAATGCAATTAAGGAAAAAAAAAACCTTGAAACACAAGGGGACCTACATATTCTGATCTAAGAAACGTGCAGATATTACAAAACATTCTAGATACAGTATGACAGATGAACAGGGGAAAAGGCACTGGAACAATGCTCCTTCTTTCAGAAACGGGGAGTCTAATAGTTATGCTTTCACAAATGGTATTGATGAAACCATCTTTATTTTAAAAGAATTTTATAGAAGGAATTTTAGCACCATCATTAAAGGAAAAATAATAATACATTTTAGCCCTGCCTATCTCCAGTCTTGGAATAATAACAGAAGCATAGCACCTTTTAGTATCTAAAATATAAACAAGAATAGTAAGTCCATCCCAGCTTCTAGAGATGAGGTAGCTCATGCTAAGAAATGTTGGGTCATTTTTCCTATGAGAGTTCAGAGGCCAAATGTTCTATTTCCAATCATCACATTTGCTTAGAGTTAGCTCCACAGCTCCGAGTTTCTAAATCTTTTTCTTCATCATATAGGCTCCAGGATGATGAGACTGTACATGTGGAAGACTCTCAACTTTGGGTCCTGGACACATGTTTATAAAGCTGTATGTGTAAATTTTTTGCATTCAATGTCTTAAACAAGAAAGTGCAAATGTATCCAATGGTAAATCATGTAACTTCTATCTGTATTGATAGACTGAGTCAAGAGGGAAAGGTAACTTTAACTTTGAAAGAGAAAAAAGTCTAAACTTACCACACTTTATAAAATCTAAGACCACTTTGTTTTCAAGAAATTCCATTGAATATATATTATTTAAAAATTCCATTTAAGACAGTGAGAAACTATTTTTTCAAGATTCTCTTTAAAGAGTTTCTATAATAGTTTTACAATATCAAGGCATGCATGAGAGTTTCAATCACAAGGATAAACATTTTGATTTCACTTTTAATTAATAATCTGGGAATGAGAGCTCGCAAAAGGGCACTACTTTCTATTTTTCAAATTGCAGCCAAGTGAAATAAACATGTGTTATAGTTTTACATACCCCACTCTTTAAGCTACCTGCCAGGAAGAGAAATTTTCTCACAAATACTAAGCAACTTTGTCATTACTTTGAAATAAATTGAAGAAAACAAAGATTTATTTATTCAATCAGTTTACTTTTTTAAAAGGTGGTCGTTGTCACTGGTCATCTTAAACCTAAACTCTTGTATTGAAAAATATTTTAAATCAATTGAAACTTGAGGATTGTAAGTAAAATAAATATTCTGAAGGATAAGGAGGCCAGGCACTTAAGACCATATATACAGTGCTGATGCAGGATCAGCCATTACTTCAAGAGTCTCAGGATCAGCTTCAAACAGTCAAAGTTCTTGTGAACGGTGGTGGTCATTGACGGTGAGGGTGTTGCTCATTGTCGATGTATCTCGGCTTGCTTTACACAAAACAAACTGGCCCAATTTCAATGCCAAATTCTTGGTCTGTGCTGCCAACATCCACAGGGGCAAGATCTACGATGGGCAAGCGTGCCACATTCTGTGTTCTATATTCAAAGACGGTCTTGCCCACATTTCCATTTCGTTTCTGGAATTAAATTATGCAATGGGTCAACAGTACATACAAATTCTTCCAAAGATGTTAGGCTGCGACATCCTAGCCTATTTTTATAATGCAAAAGAAATGATTTTTTTAAGAATACCACTTAAGAGCACTGCTAACAAAGTGAGGTATTAGCAAGACTGACAGGCATTTCTTTCATGCTTTAAATTGAGGAAATGACCTTTGTTCTTTTGCAACTTCCCAAATATGCACAGACAACATAAACGAAACTATAATTCATCATTAAATATCTTTCTTTTTTTATATATAGATATGTTAGGGGGAAGACATACAGATCAGTGAAAAATATAATGTATCTCAGATTGATTATATTTAGAATCAAAGAATTTTAAAGCATGAAACTTAGCTTAAATAAATTAAGTTACTTGCAAGAGAGCCAAAGTAAGTTTGCAAGAGAGCTGGATCAGATCCCAAAGATCCAATCCTTTATTGTTTTGTATTAAAACCTCTACTGTGCTTCATATACTAACACACATTCAAGTTTATTCTAAAGAACAACTATGGACAAACTGTTGTGTCTAAATACAGGGTAAAATTTACCCCATCTCAAGTGCCATAACAGTATTTTTAACAAATAGTTTTTTCTCAAATTAATATAGATCAAAAGTACTTACCGAGCAAGTATCTTGAAGAACTATATATCTGAATCTAATATTTCCCTCTGCTTTGATTTCTAAGTCATTTGACCCTTTGAGAACCACAGCTTTCTTGAGGTTCTTAGCTTGATCATCCATGTAGCCTACACTGTTTTTACAGATGTAAGTAATATTCTGGGAGGCTTCTTTTGATAAAAGGCGCAAGAAGGTCATTTGGGTAATAGCTGCATTAGGTGACTGGTGGTCTCCATAAGCAAACTAGAAAAACAAAAAAGTCTTTGTTATATGTAACACTGAAGGCTTTCACAGTGGGGTGTGTGTGTGTGCATGTGTGTGTGTTTATTTCAGACAAATCAATTTTGAAGAGTATTACTTTTATTCTTTCACATAAGATATTCTACCTACACATATACAAATATTTTTAAATTGTTCTGAATAATCACAAACAAGAACCTTTGTCTTTACTGCCTCAAACAAGAGGCAAAGAAACCAATGAAAATTATAACTCACCAGTGAAAGTTTAAGTATTTTTAAATCTGCTTCTCCATTTCTTTAAAAAAAATATTACTTTTTAGAAGTTATATAACTTAAGCATTGGCTTGGATATTTAATTAAAATAACTCGTTGCTTTTATTGTTAATTATAATAAGGACTTGACTATTCATATAAAATCTTTTTTAACCCAACAGTTATATACTTGTAGGAAATATAAATTATAGGTCTTTCATTAGCTATTAAAAACAAATAATTAAAAATAATTTCCTCGAGGCTCTTTCCTACTCATCTTCTACTTTTAGCTTTATTTCTAATGCTCCTTTTTGAGCTTTTTACATAATATTGTATTAATTAAATTATATTTCAATTGGGTGTATTTTAATTTTAAAATTTTCTGCTCATTAAATATGGTAGATTCTAATATCTCTTGCACACACCCATGTGTCTGCACATCATATTTATTATGAACATGAGTTCTGAGGAAAGATCAGACACAGAGGTGAGATGAAAATTTCAGAGTGAGGCTGCCATAAAGAAATCCAGAATGAAATACTCATATTGAAATAGGAAGTGACAAGGCAGGTTGAGATTCTAAGTACTAGACTATAAAAGAAATATAGAAGAGACTGGACTCGGAGAAATACTAACAGAATTCATATAATTATAAAAATGCATTAAATTTAAATAATACTACAATGTTTACAAAGTGATTCAATGATTTAAAATACTATTATAGTAATTATCTAATATTTATTTATAACTTACCATGTACTAGATACTATAGCAAGCACTTTATATTCACAGGGAGACTATGAAATAAATATTATCACCCTGACTTTAAAATGAAAAATCTGAAGCTCCAAAGGTTAAATGAACTGCTAATTTGCAAAAGTCAGTAAGAGATCCAGGTACAAGTCACCTATGTCTCCTGATAGTAAATATGATCCCCGTCTTTCAATTGTGGCAAAATCCCTACAAGTATTCTCCACATCAGTGTGACATGCATTAACCGAGCTAATCAAAAATAATTACTTTTCTACATTCCATCAATGGGAAAGTTATCATTCAAAATTTATGTTAATTTAATTCCTAGTAAAACTGTCTAAGTAATGATATTACAATTGCAACTAATGAGAATATATGACTTTAAAATAAACATGTTAAGATAAATCTGGACCAAAAAAAAAAAAAAAAAAAAAACAATCGCATAGTCTTAAATAAAAAATAATAATAGTAATAAAGCGTATTAAATTACCTGAGATCCTCTATTCATATCAAGACCATACCAAACAGGCTTATGGTCAGGAGATTTGCTGGCCCACCACGTTTTACGTGGTACACTGGATGGGTTTGCTGAAATACATGTTTCTCCTGTTTCCATGTTGCAGTAAACTTTGATTGCATCTTCAACAGATCCCTGGTTGGGATCAATCCAGTACTCACCTATTTTCCAAAATAAAAACATTCACTAAATAAAGCGAATTTCAAACATGGTTATAAGTCTCTAACAGAACTAATGGAGAGTTTTAAAACAAGACTCATTGATTAAGGACTCTTTTACAAGAGAGTATCCAGTTAAGGAAATATTCTGCAGTGAGAGAAAAGTAACTATTATGAATCTGGGTCCTTTCTACATGTCAAGCACTGTTCTTAGGCACTTTGCCAAATCATGTACTTAAGGCTCAAAACACACAAGTGAAAGAAATATCATTATCTCCATTTTATAGGTGAGAACACTATATCAAAAAAAGATAATTCAGTGATTAAGTAGCTTTGCCAAAATGAATGTGTTCCCATTAAATTTATAAAGACAATATTTTAAAGCAAATTATAATTGGAATGTAATAAAATCGTGTACTGTCAAAACTGTGAATAAAGTAAGTCTATGAATTGAACTACAATTAGAATGCTATAAATTATCTCACTGACCCTATTTAAAATTGATCTCATATATAAGAGATTCTTGAAACAGGCTATATACCAAGTTCGTACTTGGTGCTGGACATAAAGTCACATAAATACACGAACAAATATATATTTGTGCATATTTCTATATGTACATATTTGCTTGTGTATGTATTACATGTGGTATATTAATTACATGTATATTATATGTGTGTATGAAAAACTGCATTTTAAAAGAAATGAGGGCACAGTAGTGGAGTGCATAGAGCTGAGAATCTAATTGTCTCATCTTCAAAGATAATTTTAGCTATCCCTGTCAATGTTATTTCAAAGTTAACTGAAACTCTTAAGCATTTCATAGCTCATTCCTATGGTCTAGAATCCTTCTTCTCCAAGTCTTGTCAAATTAATCAAAATGGCAGAATGATGTAAACTTTAGGCATGGTTTATGCAACTAGGACAGAAAGACTAATTCCAAAATACTTTAGAACATCACTGTAACATAATCCTGCCAGTGGAGATTCCTAAAGTGATATTCACAGAATATTAAACTATATGAAAGGAATTTCATAATCAAATAAATTTGGGAAATAAACTATTCTACTCTTGATCCAACAATATACATTAGCATATTAAATCCCTAAGAAGTCATGTAGGTAAATAAATGTTAGCCTTGCTTAAGCAAATATTTTCTACATTTATATCATCACAAAATTACCAATATTTTAAGACTTCTGGATGGAAATGTAATTACCATCAGGAAACTGGATCACTAATAGGCTATGTCCTCTATTACAATACCTATCTCATCCTATAATTTTACATGTCATTGACTGTCCCCACCACTAAACCACAAACTCTGTGACATGTCTACCATTTTATCTCTTGTATCTGTCACTAAATATTTTTGGAATGTAGTCAATAAAATATTTTTCGAATGCAGTTAGTTGAGAATAACACAATCAGAAACAAGGACATTGCTCAATGGGCAGCTGTCTACTTACCACTTTGCTTTGCAGAATGGCAAAGCTTTAAGTCATCACAAGTCCGAGCTGGGTGCTTTTTAGAGCCATCAGGGCTGCGCATAGTTTCGATCTGACTACTGAGTGACTTCAGGGTAGCATGGACCCCAGGGTCAGTTTTGTTTTTGTCGTCAGGAGCTGCCTGATCTTCAGTAAATTCTGGAAGTGGATCTGACATGCTCTCATCATAGTGTCCCATGATATCCCCAAGAGCAGCTGTAAGGTGGCCAGGGGGACCAGGAGGGCCAGGTGGGCCAGGTTCGCCAGGAGGACCCTAATTTTTAAAACATTGGAAATATAGTTAACATGTTTTTTCTTTTTGTTTTTCTATTGAACAAAAGGCATTAATGGGACTTGGTTCATAGGGAGTTACAATGTAATACCCCAATTTGACAATACTAAGACAACTGTGACTCATGTCCTCTTTTATAGGCCTGCCAACCTGTAACATTCCAAGGATGAGAAATGATGCATAACTGTTTTTCAGGCAACATCTGTAAATCAGCATCTGGGCTACATAAAGATCAAAGCATAAAAAATTCTCTCTGATGTTTACCTTGAAGATGCAATATATTTTGTGTTAAAAATATGTAGATATGTACATTCAGTTTCAAATGATCTTGGGCAAGGCACAACTAAAATGTTTTAAAGGAATTTATGGACAGATGCTGAAAGGGGAAACACAGAGGAGTTGTGGGTTCTAGTTCTAGAAAACTACACATCGATATCAAGAAAATATCCACAAGAGACGCCCACGAGACAATTTCCCCCTATTTCCAAATAAGAGGAAAAGCACAGGAAGTCTTTTTATATGTGTTAATTAGGATGTAGATCAAAATTCTCTGTACTAAACAGATTTGAAGAATGTTCTTTTTTAGCCTTTTTATTAACAAAAATAAAGAGCTCTATTTTGCTAAATAAGAACTTTTGGAGTGAAAAAGTGGCAAAGGCTAGGAAATGGATCCTCTTTATTAATTTCCTTCTGCATTTTTCCCAAGAAGAACTCAGCAACTTGAGAGAATCAGCTAACAGCCTGAAGATATGCGTGGTCCACACCTCACATGGGGAGAACAGCCCTGGCAGGCAGAAGGCTAGAGTTCTAATACTGGCTCTGTCACTTGTTATATGGCTCTGGACAAGTCGCTTCAACTTTGAGTGCCAATATATCCTCACCCTCAAGAGACTGTTTAATCATTTTTTTAACGGTCTTATCATGATTCCATGCTTTCTGTTATTCTAATCTTGGAGGAAGAGATTTTTTTTTTTTCTATCGTGGACTACTAAACTACAAAATAAAGTCAATCAAGAGCTACATAAGTCTGAGTTATTCTAATTTTGTAGCTGTTGTTCATTCACAGAGAAATAAATAGGAAATATTCCTTTTGACGACAGGAAATATAAGGCTTTTTGATCAAATAACAAATATTTGGTATTGCCAATAAGGGCAGAGACAGAATAAAGAGGAAAAGGTAAATAAGACCAAAGAGAAAGAAACACCAAAGAAAGAAGCATAAATTCATATATACACATGCACACATATACATGTGTACATGGCAGATATATGAGGATGTTTCTCAAAGACCTGGGAAGCCAGACTCTAATATAATTTATAGCTTTACATAATCTTCAAGTTGATACTATTAGAATTTTTTAATGAAAAGTTTTAATCAAAATCTTTTCCGAATGTCATTTTCAATATAGAAAACTTTAATTTCATACTCTTCACTTTCCAGCATTTTCATGAATGACTACATTCATCAAATCTCACCTTTAATATATTGCCATTTAAAGCAAAGCAACATTTTCATAAGTTTCATTATAAACACAATCATAACTTGCTATTCACTCTCATTGGTATCACATGAAATCAAGGCCTAGGTAGCTTGGACTCTAATCTTATATACTCTGAATAACCTGTATTAACAATATTTGAAATAGCTACTTATACAGATAAGCCTTGTGTGACTTTTAGGTTTGTTTTCAGAGTTCCTTCCATCTCTCGTCTGTTGTGCTACAAAGATATTCCTTGGATAGAATCCAAGCTATGAGAACCAGCGGAGTTATTTATATGCAAACCCCTGTGATTTTACCTCAGGTCCCGCTTCTCCGACACTGCCTCGCACACCGGGAGGGCCAATAGGCCCAAGAGGCCCAGGGTTTCCTTCTTTACCTGAAGGACCAACTGGGCCAGGAGGACCCTATAAGAAACAAAAGCTATATTTTAGATGCTGTGAGAAAACTTTCACAATGACTTTCTCTAATCAAAGGACTATTTTCCTTATGGAGCTATCACAATGATTTCTCAGATTCAGATTCCTAATGACTAATAAATGGAGCTCCGGCACTTTCTAATGTTTACTAAACTCTCTATCATCCATGAATGGTAAAAGACCAGTAAAAGTTAAAAGCTTTACTGGACTAGTCATCTACTTTTACTAGTAGGAGCTGCTTTATCAAATTTCATGTATTGTAAACTTAACTAGAAATTCAATAAACTAACATTAAGAAAATGACAGAAGTTGAAGTGTTTGATATAAGTATAAATTAAATTTCTGTGCTTATACCCCAGAATCTCATCCCATCCTAGCAATTTTAATTCTCAAATTTATGTATGATTTGTTTATATTGCATTTAAACACAGCAGAAATTCTTTCTAATGATTTTCCTAAATGTCTGCCAATTGTCTTACTACATTAATGACCTATTAGAGGTAGGCTTAATACTAATACAGAATTTCTAGGAGCGAACCTCAAGGAGCGAGAGTTTAATAGAAATTTCATTTAACACAGAGTAAGAAAATGAACCAACTGAACAATTTCATCCATATGCAAGTCCCATAGAAAAACATTTTATCCCTGAATAGCTTTTCTGTGCATTGAATGCTCTTCTTCAAATGAATTCTTTGCTTTTTTTTTTTAAAAGACTTTTCTACTAAAAAAAAAAAAAAAAGGGTTTTTTTGTTGACTGGCTTGGTCTTGGTTTTTAATATAAGAAGAAGGGTAGGTCTCAAAAGCTGCTTCTGTGAATGTCTCCCTGATCTTTTCAGTGTAAATACTTCTGTCATTCCATATTGTACTTCTTTCATATGATTCATCACATTCTCAGCAAAACACTTTCCCTTACTACCTCCCAAATTATTGTACATATTTTTAAATGATTGATTTTCAAGTTGTCAATCAAGGTGGTCCAAGAAATAGTAGAATCTTCCTTTTTCCATTGGTTAAAAGTAATTACTTAGCATTTTTCAAACAATTTAAAAAATATATTGGCATACTTATCCTTATGGAACTGCTCCAATACAGATGTTTGTAAATTGTTAGACAATAACTCATAAGTAACTGATTATGGTTTCGGCAACTATTTCTGTAGAATAATCTAGGTGGGAAATCATTCAACCTACTGGATATTTCTACATTCAAAAAACATGAAATGTTTATTATGTTTACAAAATCTGTAAGAAAATCAACCGATGAATATATTTACCCTAAGTAGGATATTTAAATGTGGGGCCATAAAGTAATATATCATATTTCAAGATATTTCTACATAAGTTAATTGTGCTGAATGATTTGTCTAATATGTCTGCTGCCAGCAATAGAGAACCTGGGTGATCCCAGCTTCAATCCATGAAAATGATACTCAAGCACTAGCAGTATCTCTCTGAAAATATTTACATCTGCAACTTGTTAAGTTTTGTTACTTACTCTTGGGCCAAATGGTCCTGGGATTCCAGCACTGCCTTGTTCACCATTTGGACCCTAAGTAGGAAAAAATTTTTAAATGTTACCAAAATATTTACATCCTACATTCTGCTAGTCTCAGCTTTTTAAAATGTGTTGTCATTGACATTAGTGGCATAAACTGCTTTCATAAAGTCATCAGTGTCTACAATGTCTTTATGAGTTGACCAATACTAAAGACAACTGTAGGAGTAATGGTGTATATGTCCTTTTGCTTTATTTCTTCCCTACAAAATTACAGCTTATATTGGGCAGCTGTGTAATTAATTATTCATCAAGATGTTCTTTGAAATAAAAATAAGATACAAAAAGTCCACCCATTTTAAAGAGAAATCCTCATGTCAAGTTATCTGTGTATTTTCACATGAACGGCAAATAATACTTAAAGAAATTACTTACAGGAGGCCCAGGAAGACCCTGAAGACCAGTAAAGCCTCTGTGACCCTTCTGACCTCGGTCACCTCGGTCTCCATGATCACCTTTGTCACCACGAGGTCCTTGGGGTCCCTAGAAATACAGTCATGGCATGGATATGGCCTGTCGAGACTACAATTTACTACAATTTTACCTTTCACAATTGTATTTACTATAATTTTGAATACCATATTTTATATGAACTAACATATTTATTTACCTAATTAGAATTAGACCTAGCAATCTTTATTTATTTTTCTCAAGGAACATAATATTTTCCTAAAGATTTAGTTTTTTTAATGTTTATCTTACATTCATACAAGAAGGAGGTATTTTTAGGTTTGATCTAGCCTATCTGAAACATTTTCCAGAGACTATTATTTCACATTTTTGGCTGATATTGTTATGTAAAAATAGTGCCACCATATACATAGATTCTTTTAAATTAAAACATAAGTTCTTATTTACTTATGTTACCTTTAAGAATAAAATGCTTATTAAATTTGCTTATGCAGATAAACTAGCTAGATATCACGGCTGGGACTATATTAAAAAATTGACCATATTTGAAAGTTGCTGAAAGAGTAGACCTGAAAAGTTCTCACCATAATAAAATAAAATTTGCAACTATGTGAGATGATGGATGTTAATTAAACTTACTGTGGTAATAATTTCACAATACATACATATATCAAATCATTATGCTGTACATCTTAACACAGTGTTATATGTCAATTATATCTCAATAAAACCAGGGGGAAATAATAATTGGCAAGAACTTGTCTGAGATAATGCAAGTGCAATATCACCATTAAGCCACTCTCCTCTATAAAAAACACAAAGAAGCTGTTATCCTCATATTGGCAATTTCTGTACCCAAATCTATCAATCCTGATCCTGAGAAACTAAACAAAAAGCAATAATTAAGCAACTTATTATGGGATAGAAGCAACATCAAGAGAAGACGTGAAAATTATCCGATCATTTTGATCAGTCTCAGGCTTCTTTCTTTCTTTCTTTTTTAAAGTGTTGGGGGAATAAATGCAGCTCCAGAGGGCTTGTGGTTTACAGTAAATTGACAAGCAGCTAGGGTCACCGAATATACAGGCAGCTTCTGTTGTCTTTAAAGTTTTCCTAAAAGAGAATTGAAACTACCTCAATCTGACTGTGGAGAATGAAGATATCAAACAGATAGCCCATCGGGTTAATTTTTCTTTCTAGTTTTTTGTTCCTGTTTTTTTTGGGGGGGTGGTTCTCTTTTAAAATTTTAATTTGGATATCCTAATCATCAAACAGTATGGAAATCCTTCCATAATAAAAATAAGACAATATCTCAGTAACTTTTCATGCTGTATATAATAATATAAATTTAAATACTAAAATCAGTCTGAATGTTTTCATAATGTTAGAGATATTTTTTTATTGCCCCAAAATTTCATAATTGAAAATAACTAAACCAGAGAGCGCCTATTTAAATTATTAACGAAATTAATTTAATCGTGGAAAACAAAACCACATTGTTTTTGTAATTGTTAGAAAACCATTCACTTGACAGGCTATGTAACTATGAAATCTTCAGTCAAGCTCATCAAAACTGAGAATTATGATTTCATAATAAGCCCTAATTTTAAGGCTCAAATGTTTTCTTCATGAATATAGATACCAATTTATAAAATGGGTGTAAAAAAACCATGACCTAGTAAAGTGCCTATAAGAGATGATTTATTCATGGTAAGACATCTGTATAATAATCATTAACCTGGAAACAACTGCAAATAGCAAAAAGATCAGAACATGGGCAGAGCGGTCTAGTTGAAAATAAAACGTAATACTTAAACAGCACTTTTCAAGTTTACAAAGAGCTTTTAAACTATTTTCATGTGGTTTTTAGAAAATCTTTGAGAGAAGAGCACTATTATTCCTATTATTTTGGGAGACAACTGTGACTCTAAAAGATTATTTGAAAGAATTCATACTTAAAATCAGAAAAACAATGTAAAAATTATAAAAACAAATATGACCTCTTAGGTATTATTTTAAATTAATGTTTTTGTCCAAAGCTTGAGAAATTTGGTACTTTTCATTTGTGAATTTTAAATTGTACTTTTTCTTTGGGAGCATATTTTATGTAAGAAGACATATATTTTAAGGAAAAACAGAGAACTTACATGTAAGCCACGTTTCCCAGCTCGACCAGGTGGTCCTATAGGACCCCGTGAACCCTAGAAGAAATTTTCACAAAAATTAATATGTAAAAAAATATGCATATACTATATAGATACAGAATTCAAAAAACATGTGTTTGTAGTTGGAGACTACATAAATATATATTTACTTGTATCTATGTCTACTCTTAGGGCTAATTGATTAAAATCAGGCTAATGTCCCTATATATAAGGATGTGCTCACAAAACTCCAATGACAATTCAATAGTCAATTTTATTAACTGACTTAACTGAATAATTACCTTAGTTGATTATGGTAAGATATCATCGCTTGTTTAAATTTAACATGATTTCCCATAAGCCAAAACATTTTTAGGTGATGAAAATCAAAGCATCAAAATTTTTGAATACCTATTAGAATCAAATGTTTTCCTCTAAGACTAATACAAAATTAACTCATAATTGATCATTTGTTTCTTTGTTTCGAGCCTTTAATCAACTTCGAAATTTGATTGTATGCATGCAGATATGCAGCTCATTACATAGAATACTGCTGTTTATAACTGTCAGTGTGAAATTGACTCTTCTTACCGGATCTCCTCTCTGTCCTGCATCTCCTGGAGCACCAACAGGGCCGGGAGTTCCAGGGGCACCTTGAGAGCCTGGCAGACCGGCAGGCCCAGGGTCTCCACGATCACCCTGTCAAGAATAACCATGGTATTATTTTTTAAATACTTTATTATAAAACAATGGTGTTTGGAAATTCATGCTATCCAAGATGAGAAAAAAAGTACCTTTGAAAAAACATTTTTATTTATTATTTTACTTCTATATTACTTAAACATTTCCTTTATTTAATTATTAGTAAATTGAACTGAAAAGAATAAGTTTATTTCTCCCCAATTTTACACTTCATCCCTCCCTTCACTCTTGCCCTATTACTAGATTGCTGGAATATAGGAGTGATCACCTCTAGAATTTAGCATGTTTCTTAAATCAGCAGTCTTCACACAGGGGTATCTGTATACTTGGGATAAACAAATACTTGTCAAAGAGTGTACAAACAGAGAAAATTTTAAGGAAACCACTTTTTCAGATTTTCAACTCTATATTTTCCAGATTTTCAACTCCATACGTGTTCTTTCAGAAAATTGGGGAGCATCTTTCCCTACTTCTTAACTTATCACTCTTCTCCCATTTTATGAAAGAAAAACAGACTTCATGCCATCTGCAATTTTATTATGGTGTAATGCCCCCAAAAGTAAACACCTCTGGCACCAAACTAAGGGACTTTCCCAGAATGCACAGTTCACTTAAGAATAAAGCAAAGAGGTATTTGGGAAAAAAGAGGCTGCCCTTATTTTATCCAGGTGACCCAATTATGACAGGGCTCCAAATCTTGTCTCCTTAAGAAGTCAAAAGTGAGATGATTGTTATATGAACATGGATTAACATAATTAACGGAGTCAGACCTCTTTTTCTGACAGAAATTGTCTTATGTGACTGATTAATTTGGCAACCAGGATAAACTTGGGCAATTAGGTTAGAGTACAGACATAATAATACATTGAATAAGCTAAATCGGCAACTTCAAAATTTTGAAAGAAATATACTGAAAGCACATGTATACTTAGATATTATGAACAATTACCTCCTTTGCAACTATTTATACTTATGGTTAAAATAAAATGTCATATCAACTTAAAATCTGCATAGGAGTTCACAGTTTTCAAAATTATATCAGGGAGTACATCAGCAAAATTTTTAAAGACTAATACACTAAACAATACAGACTGACCAAGGGAAAAACTCAGATGCCAATAAGACATGCATTCCTTAGCTTCACAGTAGATGAGGAGGAGTTACCTCAAGATTCCCCAAATTCTTTCTTCCTCTTTCTTTGAGTACCTACTAGATACCTTCAACATGTGATTTAAAACACAAATGCCCAATGGTATAAGTATTAATCATATTTAGAATATTTGAAAACTAAGGTTCAGAAAATGTGTTCAAGATCAAATAACTAGTTACTTAAGGAACCAAGATTCCAATCCAGGTCTGTCTGTCTTCAAAGTCTGTTCTGCTACATGATGGACTCTTATCATGAAAAGAGTCATTACATCATAACGGATGTTGGAGAGGGGGCTATTTTTGCCTTCCATGGACTGATATGTAGTATGAGACAACTAACTGTGTGACAGCCCATAGGAACATTGGGGATAAGGTTGGGTATATTTCCAGTTCAATATATGTCTAATATAAAAACACATTATGAAATATATAATATTTAGAAAGTCACATCATCTGTTTCCTCATGGGGCATTCACTTTAGGAGGCAAGTAGAGAAATGTTGATGTCACAGCTCTATTTCTGCTCCCATACTTTTGTGAAAGAGTTCGAAATTTAGACTTCATAAATATTCTCTTCTGAAGCCTTCACGTTGTATCGGATATGAAAGCAATTTGCTTTCCTGCTCTTAAAAAAATGTCACCTCACTTTGTTTTGTATTCAAATGTTATTTCGTTTACAAGATCAACCAAAATTATGACATTACAAAAAAGGTCGCTTCTTTCAGAAAAATCAGGGCTATACTGAAGCTATAAAAAGAAAGGGTAGTTTTTTGCTCTTTAGTATTACAAGGATTTCAAATTTACATTATTCCAAATTTTAATCAACAAAACTGCCCTTACACGTTCTCCAACAGCACCATCCCGTCCTGGAGTGCCATCGTTACCCGCTGGACCCTAAACAGAAACATATTTGAAAAATAAATTAACCGAGTAATAAAAAAAAAATCTCATTTCAATTACCAGAAAAAGTAAAACATGTTTAACCTCTCTTCTATAAACTATAATTAGTATTTGTGGAAATCTCAGTAAAAGAAGGCTTCTGTCTCTTTTCTGTTACTTTAAATTGCTTGTAAAATTAATATATTTTTAATCTAAATTCTTCATTTTTATTTTTTAGTTTAAAAAAAGAAAAAATCCTCAAATCCTTTGAAATAAACATACAATAATTCCATTCATGATATTTTATCTTTTGTTTGTATTGTCAGTAAATTGTTTTTCTCAATTTTACTTCTGAAGCTTATCCAAATACTATCCTTAAAGTTAAAATAAAGTAACTGTGTTTATATATTAAATTACTTTTTAAAAGATATAGGGAACACGACATCAATAATGTTACTCTGTAGTGATATTTAGATAAAATTATCTCTACTTTGCCCTTTTCACAAATTGTAATAGTTATGTTAATCCTATCACCATAAAACCTGGCAATTTTGACAAATATCCCATTAACAGAATGAAATAATAACAAGGGAAAACAGGGATAAATGTGTCCTTTCACGTTCAAAACAATTCGGCAACAACCTAAATCAACTAAAATACCTGGTTCCAGACTAGATGAAGGTGCAAAGGCACCTATCTTATTACCATTTCTTTATATCATCTTTCAATCAACTCTCCAAGGAAGCAGAGTACATCAAATAACATTGCTAAAAAACTTCCCTCAAGTAAAATGTACAATCGATTTGTAAACTTTTAAAACAATTTCTAAATTAAAAAAAAAAAGTCCCCATAACATCCAAATAATGAGAGAAGTCACTTTTACTGCAGTACTCACTTCAGGTCCAGGTTCCCCGACAGGGCCTTGTGAGCCTGGGGGTCCCACAGGTCCAGGTGGTCCTTTATCTCCTGGTGCACCAGTTGCTCCTACTTTTCCTGGTGTGCCCTGAAATAAAGTGTAAATATGTCAATCACTTCTGAAGAAATTCAAGAATGCCAGTTCACATAAAGGCTATGTTTATTCAAATGGTGGCTCAGTTCTTCCTTCTACAGTAATAATTATCCATTATCCCGTGACATCCATGTCACTGTGGTGCCTTTCTAGAGGCATGCCCACTTCTTATCACACTCATCCTGAAGTATTAAAGGAACTGAAAAGGATCCTTTGCTACCAGCTAATCCTGTGTATGGTGGTCAATTGTGGCTGCCCTTCTGGAAGGTGCATCACTAGTAAGACATGCCAATCCTTATCTGCTTCTGCTTTGTCTGCTGATTTTATTTCTATATCCTGTCACTTTTGTCTCATTATTGAGAGATTTTACTTCCAGGTCCTTGGCTCACTTCTGAACTTTACTCACATGTCCCTAGTTCCAAAGTCCCAGCAGCTCTGTCAACATTCCATATAAAACATCATTTATTTTGATTCTCAAACATGTAAACTTCCAGCTATAAAATTTATTTTCTTCAAAGCTAATAGTAAGTCAAACTTTTATCCATACTCCAGGGAATATGAGATTCTTAGCACCCTCCAGGGGACAGGAGATTACTTTCAGACTCCTTCATAGTTCACTCCACTTTCACAGTCAGTATCATTTTAGCTCAACTACTTCTTCCCTTTGATGGTTCATGAAAACTTACTCTCCGAACTGTGAAATATGGATGTTTTTGTTAGGTATGTTTATTTAAAAAGAGGCTACCTACTCAGCAGGAGATTATCCCCCTTCTCTAGCTCCTTGGATATTTTTAGTCTTTGAAGATTTAGAGTCACCAAAAATCCATACCCTTATTTGTCTACTTCTCTAGCCCCAAGGTTAAATAAATACATTTTTCAAAGACTTTGTAAGGTACTTAAAAATTTGACATTTAAAGTCAAAAGGTTTTTAAGATACTCAGAATTTGTGTCTAAGAGACTTTAAATCTATTAAGCAAAATAAATAAATAAATTAATTAATTAATTCTCTCTTTACAAATTCTATTGTACATAATGAAATGAAATATTGACCAATGCAGCTACTCACAGCTGGTCCTGGCAGGCCAGGCATGCCTCGCTCTCCACGTTGCCCAGGCATGCCAACAATTCCTCTCTGCCCAGTAGTTCCAGCTGGACCGGGAGGACCATCTGGACCCTAATTTTGAGGATAAACTAGAATTAGAAATTCTCTAGAGTAAAACTATATGCAAGAGCTTTACAATAGATCATAGCTTTACAGTTTTATGTTTAGTATAATGAAAAGCTCTGTTTCATAAAACCATACTATTTTTTGAGTAGTCAGACTTTGGAATCCACACAGAAACTCCAACATTATTTAAAAGTAAAAACAGCTCATCAGTTGAAGAGGAACTTGAAGATTAATAGGAATATTGATGAAATAAAAGAGGTAACCATTTAGGCAAATATTTTTCCTCTTTTTAAAAAGACAAATTTTAAAAATAAAGAAAAACATATGATTTAAACATTAATGTTTAGGGATATTTAGATATTAAATAACATAATATAGTCTCCAAATTTTTCTTCAGACGGTACAGATATATAAGAATTAATGTTTTCTTGTTTAGATTTTGAATAGCATATCCATTCCTGTTATATTTTTATATTTATAGAGATACTTTTTTTCTAGAGCAGAGAGTTGCAAATTAAAAATCTATAGGACATAAGGATTTATGCAAGTGCCCAGGATAATACAGAAACAGTTTCTTTGTGGCAGAGATTATTATGTATTTCTATTAATAAATACCTTAGAGGTGGTATAGAATAAAGATGCCAAACTTACAGGTTGTCCATCTTCTCCTGGGTCCCCTTTGTCTCCTGGGCCACCAGGGGGGCCAGCTGGTCCTCGATCTCCCACTCGCCCATGAGAGCCAGGGTCTCCACGAAGACCTGGAGGTCCCTCCTTCCCAGGTTCTCCTAAGGGACCTGCAGGTCCTGGAGCTCCCTAGTATAACATAGAAAGAAACTCAGGGAGGCAAAGTGGAAGTGACATTGGAGAAACTGATGCAATGGTCTCTGTCTCAGAGGCAGTTTTCCAAGCTTCACAAGGTCCATTTTTCCTATTACATAATCAGTCATTCAGTAGATTTAAACAAAATTAAACAAAACACAGCTGCAGATTCATTCCCCAGAAAAAAATCTAAATTATTTATAGACAATTATCTTTGAGTCATTGTTAAAAGCATGCTGAAATTAACTTGCATTTTCAAACTTCTTAAGGCTCTGCTCCAACAATGATTACATAACATTTTATTGACTGATATGATCTTATAATAAAAGAATAATATTTATTAAACAAAGTTTCAGAGATGCTTCCTAACCGAAGGAAATGATTATTTGCACGTGACACTGTTAGTATTTAGTAACCAAATAGAATAATAGTCAAATGTGGGGCTAAAAGGACTTGAAATAAGCTCCTCCAAGAAACACTAGATGATTAAAGATGAATTTGCTGACAACATACCAGTATGAATTACAGGGATAAGAGCTGTTAACATGGGAAAATGAGTCATTAATGGATTAAGTAAAAGGATAAATAATAAGAATTAAATATATGTGTGCCTTTATATCATATATATGTGTGTACATATTTTCAGATGTGTATATGAAATTACTTCACTATCAATGATTCAAATTACTGTATTGACTTACAATAGGGCCTGGAGGTCCAACTCTGCCAGCAGAACCAGGAAATCCTGTAGCACCCTAGAAATATAATATCATATAAGCAATTTAAAAATAACAATACACATGCTTCCTGGGATCTATTTTTTTCACAGGGACACTTAGGCCTTTAGATGCCCTTCCTTGTTGTGATCAATATATATTTTTTCTTGGACCCTAAGTTTTTGAGAATGGATCTAGATTAATTGGTAGGAGGCTATTTTTCTCTTTCCACTTTCCATTTATCTTAAATATATACAAGTATGTTTGAGACTAGGGCTAAAATCACATTAATATTTTATATAACAGAATTACAGAAAGTGCTTCCACATTATTCATTACCTCTTCATAGGTAATATATTACATATATTACATACGAGGCATCTGGGTCTCCGAGATCACCAGACTAATTTTAACCCAGATCTCCCTCTAAGTTAAATGCCCTTTCCACTACAGAATAGTTATACAAGTAAAAATTCGTTGTTCCAACTTCAGATTAACTTTAAAATGACCATGAAGCACTAGAGCTCTTGACTAACTGTGTGTAATTCCCAGAGTTTCAGATGAACTTACAGGTGGACCCTGAGTTCCTCGACCACCTTTTAGTCCAGGAACACCATTAGGACCCTATACAGAAAGGAACAAACAAAAGATCACTATAGTAAAGCAAAATGAGCTAAATACAAGGTCTAAGCATGGGCACTGTACCCAAGTTTTGTCTTTTTTTTTTCTTTTTCTTTTTTTGTAACTTACATGAGGGCCTGGGGATCCTGCTAGACCTTGTGGTCCAGGAGAGCCAGCATCTCCCTTCTGTCCTGGCTCTCCAGGTTCACCTTTTACTCCAGGCTGCCCGTCAGGACCCTATATCGATTGTATAAATAAGCAATTGATTATAACACTTAAAGACAAATTATTTCACAGTAATTACTACTAACATATAATTTAATCATCTATTGTAAAATGGTGCTATTAATCAGTATGAAAGCATAGAAGAAAAAAAATGGCCCGATCAGATCTTTAAAGACAGTCTGGAAAAAATAAGTTATCCCACTGTATTTTTATTATAATAAATAAGTATAGAATTCAAAATTGTGTAAACTTATCCCTTTTTGTGCTGACCCATGAAAAATATATTGGAAATGATAATATTGCCTAGAAAACTATAAACTTTCCAGAATCTTTAATATACCTTCAAAACATATGACAATGATAATTAATTAAACTCACTTTCCAGAATCTTTAATATACTTTTAAAACAAATGGCAATGATAATTAATTAAACTCATGCTATAACAAAAGGAGCATTCATTGTAAAGAAGAGATATTTAAAAAGTATACCTGGGGTCCAGCAAAACCAACAGCACCAGTTGGGCCATTTTCACCACGAGAACCCTAGGAGAAGATAAAGATCACTGCGGCTTTCACACATTATTCTAAATAGAAATGATATTTAAAAACACAGTGAGATAAATTTGTAGTGTCTTAAAATTATATAGAGAGAAATTAGACATATTGCCTGAGGAAGAATCTTAGATGTGATATAGAAATAGAGACCATAGCACAAAATTCCAAGGTCTGAAGTCTCAGAGAAATCTCTTAATTATTTAGCTAATGAGATGCTTACTTAGACTTAACAGATTATAAAAAATAATATAATAAAAGTAATACACTGATAATTTTTTGAAGTTTAATGAGAAAAGTAAAGGTTGAAAACCAGGAAGTTATAATCTAATCTAATAGGAATGGTTTTATATAAGTATCAAGATGAAACGATGAATTGTTTTACTGCTCCATGTCATACTAAAGACGATCAAAATACTGTCACTTACAGGATTGCCACGGGAACCAGGAGGGCCAACTAAACCTCGAGGACCAGGTTCACCCTAGAAAACAGGTTTTAGATGGTTATTGTCTGAAATGGTAGCAAAACATAATACAACTGTAGGATGTAGAGCACTGTGTGGGAGAGAACTCTGAGATGATCTAGCCCAACTACCATAATTCATGAAAGAGAAAACATTATGAGTAAGAGTCCGCATTCAGACCTTATGATTCTGAGTCCACAAAATAACAGCTTATGACATGACATTACCTTTTCCCCAGTGGGACCTGCAGGACCTGGAGGACCCAAAGGACCTGGAAGACCCTGTCAATTAAAAGAACACAAGCACATTGAGGGAAATGATGCACAGAAGTCTCCATGTTTAAGCAAACAAACAAATAAACAAGGAACTATTTTGTTATAGTGTGGCTGCTTTTGCAAAACATTACCTATAATATATGATATCATCTGTATAGTCTCAAGATTTTTCTATCTAGTCTAAAACAATTTCCACTAAATCTTCTCTACAGAATGTTATAATCTCTTTCATCCAATTCAACTCATCCGTATATAACACTATCTTCAAACATTAGTTCTAAATTAATGCTACTCTTTACCAGTGTTTCCCTGTTTCCTAGCCTGTTTAATTTTGCTAATACCTATTTGAAATTTGAGTATAGACTGAAACAAGACTTTTCTTCTTTTATATAGAATACTATATTCTTAAATTATTATGTGCTAGCACAATATCACTTTTTGTTTTAAAAAAGTGAAATCGTGCTAAAGCATCCAGTTTTCTACATCCCCCTGAGATGGAGAGAAGTGTTGCTACCCAGCTACCCTGAGATGATGGGATTCGTTTGCTCAGAGCAGAGGGGAGCTGCCACATGGGATACAAACTGGGTCATCTCTGCACGTAGCCACAATATTCAAACTCCTAGACCATATTGGAGTCCTTTCTAAAACAAGTTTTCTCTCTGATATTTGTATTTTGCCTCTCCATATGCAGCCTAAATATTCTTTTGTCGTTTAATTTCTGTATGCATTACTGAAAAAACTTAAGGAACAAGAATGACTTTTTGATTTTATGTTTTCAATAAGAACATGAGAAAAGTATAATATCAAATTCTATGGATCTATAATGGAACAATATTCTTACAGTAATTTACCTAATACATTTCCTTAAAGGGTTTGATTAAATATAAAGATCACTCAGTAAAAGATGTATTTGTCATATGTGTTATTCATTTTTTTACTATGAGATTATAGCAAATGCTCAGCTTCTTCCCTAAAAAAAAACCCAACATATTGCCCTCTCTAAAAATGCATTGCCCCCAGTCATGGCTTAAATCTTGATCCTATTACATTGCATTTTCGAAGTAGCTCATAAGAACAATAAATATGCATTTCAGATTTCCCCTTAAAATAAGCTGTCAATGCATCACTTCTTCAAAGTACTGTACTACTTACTGTGCACTCCTTACCATTCATAATATAAAATGCAAACAACAATACTAAATTTACTTAGACTATTTTTGAAATATTAAATCAAATATTAGATTTAATTAAAAGGCAACTGGCACTTCATGTTCATAATTTGCTAAACTAGCTTTTCAGAAAAAGAAAAAAGGGACAATTACCACTAAAGCTAAAACTTTTCTGTATATTTTTTCATCAAAAGCAATATAATCAATGTGTTAACAATGGCACAATGTATCAGGATCAATATATTAACAGTAGCTTAGTATAATCTCTTTTTTTTATATACAACTGCTATTGCCAGGGCACAACATGACAACTAATAGCAAACCATGTCATACTGAAACAGAAGTTATTTATCAAATATCAGGAACTATTCCAGGAAATGGTGAATGTCTGAGTTGCAGCAGCTACTGCTCTTATGTGAATCATTCATATCTGAAAATATATATTTTAATCTGATTGTTTGATTTCCTTAGAATTGCAAATGCTTTCTCTTCTGAAAGACCTAAAGCTTGTTAAATGTCAATTTCTGACATGAATTAAACAGTGCTTTGGGGATCAATCGTTCTTTACATTTCACTTACTCAGCCTCTTTATTAATGAAAGCATTAATGATGATTCATCGTGCAGTAATTTTCTCACCCCTAACATCCAGTGTACTGAGAAACATTTAACACAACGTTGATTACTCTATAAAACTCTACCTTCCTGCACTGAAATGATGTCTAGAATAGCTCATGAAATCAGTATTTTATTAGAAATAAACATTGCATATGAAATAAAAATACAATAGAGAAAGATAAAAGAGAGCCCCACCACTTAAAGCAATGTTCTCTCACAGATGGATATTTCGACAATGACTTTACTTTTCAGCTTGCCTTAATTCAAGGTTAGTAAAATGAGTATCCATAGTTAATCAATGTCAAATCTCAAATTTCATCATTCTTCAAAATCTGACCAATATGAAAACATAATGAACTTTATTTTGCAAAGTTCATGCAAATTTACATGACAATAATGATGTTTATTCCTAGCCCAGCAGGAGAAAGAATGATCTCACTTACTCTTGCTCCATCATTTCCAGCTGTGCCTTCAGCACCTTTCTCTCCTATGCCACCCTGGGAAAACACACAAAACACTATTTATTTTGTTGTCTTTTTTCCACACTTGCATGGAAGTTTCATTTGAGCAGGGATTTATCTCTTATGTTGATAGCTGTATCCCCTTGAGCCGAGAACAATGCCAGGTATTGTGCATTCTCTCTCTCTCTCTCTCTCTCTCTCTCTCTCTATATATATATATATATATATATATATATACACATACATATAAAGAATAAATGAATGAATGACTTGTAACTCAGGATGGTAGAAGTAAAAGTCTGCCCAGGAAATCATTATAAGCAGAAAATATAAATGAATGAACTAAAAATATCATACTTACTCTGTCACCCTTAGGGCCAGGAGTTCCTGCAATTCCTCTTTCCCCTGGCATACCCTGAAGACCTGGTGGGCCTGTATCTCCAGGGGTCCCAGTTGGCCCTGGACTGCCCTAAAATGAAGCAACAAAAGCAAGCTCACCTATATATTAAGACTGAACCACACAGAATTTCTGTTTTTGTATGTCAAAAATAGTAGAATCTCAACAATTTCATATAGTCCAACCTAATGCTTATATACTTTTTACTTTAAAAAGTTGCCTCTGAGTTCATATTTTAAAATGAAAAGAAACCAAATCTTGCCATTTTGATCATTGGTTTATGTTTTCAACTTTTCTCTTTGGGGAAATCGAGTACTGATTCAAATAAAAATGATAAAGTTTCTTTCTTTCTTTTCTTTTTTTTTTTTGTAACATTATGACTTAATTCAGAGACCACCTATATATTAATCTACATGATATTAAATTGTTTTCAAGTCACATGACAAATTGTTAAGAGATCTCATAATCACTACAAGAGATCTAATGTTGCATAATCATGAAAAATTCTACTTCAAGTATTTGCTGGGTGTGTCTGAAACTGTCACACTGTTTTCTACCAATGTTAAAATGTTCTCCTAACAAATTATGCAATTTTCTATTTCTTGTTTCTCCTTATTAATAGAAGCCATTAATAAAATTTATATGAATAAGTATTAGGAATAGGTCTGTATATGAGAATGTATTGCTCTGTGTAGTAGGCCATATAGCCCACCACAAAAGTGAGACTGCTTTTAAGCTGACTCTTTAATGTCAAAGAAATGTCTAGTAGGCATGCATTAAATTTTTGCTGAAGAAGAAAATTATAAAATCAAATAACCTGCAAAAACAAGAGAAATACATTCTAGTATCATCATGTGTTTATTGAGCAGTGATTTTCGAACAATTTAAAGTACAGAGCTCATGACCATACTTACTTTTGGACCATCAGGACCATGTCCTCCAGCCATTCCCTTCTCACCAGGGAGTCCGGTAATTCCTGGTTCTCCTCTTTCCCCTGGATTTCCTCGTTCTCCCTAGCACAACATTGGATTGTCAAACATTCTCAGTGCTTGATCTAAAAATGGGTTAAAATGTGTCTGGAAATATGAAAAATGGCTTCTACTAACGAAAAATTCAGAAATGAGCAACTACTAAGGCCCAATTTTCTAATTTAGTGATAAGAAATTAACATGACGTAAGGATGTATTAGCTTCATAGCACAAGGTATTTCTTGAAAGTTTGATTTTCATCAAGTAGAAGAATCTTAATGCTTAAAATAAAGCCCGCTTTAAAATAAACGATGCTTTTCTAAACTGAAGCCAATGGAAACAGTTAATTACGAAAGAGAAAATACTCACTCTAGGTCCTAATGGGCCAACTACTCCAGGATCTCCAGGAACTCCCTGTAAAACACATTTTAAAAAATTGGAAGAAAGCCTTTGAGTTAAATTTTATGGATTAGAAATCTTTCCAGTCCATATACCTAATATCTTGTAATGCACTTTTAGAAGTATGACTTAACCCATAATATTGAAGAAAGAAAAATGTGTACACTTTAATAAATGAGAGGATATCACATACATTATTACATGGAAATATTTTTCTAGAAAAATTTATATTATAAATGAATGTTTGATTTTTGGCAAAATGTTATCTCACAAAGATAGTGCATTAGTTTTTTTAGAGACAACAAAATATATGCTAAAGGCCTCTTATTTCTTAATGGAATGTGAAAATCTTTTAAAGAGAAAAGTGAAATGAAAAACAATGAAGTGCTGATCTTTTAAACAGATTTAATTCAATCTAATTTAGTAAATATTTCTTGAACGCATAACATGGACAATACTCTCTACTAGGAATTGTGGGTTTCAACTAAGGCAGTCATGATGGCTACACTAAAAGTTTGTTCTTAACTAAAGAATAGTCTGTCATTTAAAATTTCTCTCTTTGATAAAGATAATAACTACATCGAGCAGGCCTCTGGTCTTATCCCTTGAAATATTGTCTTCATTGTGGTATGATCTTCCTAAAACCCAAATATAGTAGTATTATTACTCCCTATTTAAAACTTCTTCATTAGCTTCCCATTACTCTAATAATAAGAACAAATTAGACTCAAGTTAAGAGTCTCCATAATCTGGCCCCAGGTTCACTTCTCCAGCCTCATCTCCACCCTCAAGCAGTACTCCACATTTCCTGACTTACAGAACTTTTTTCAGCGCCTTCATTTGGACAGCAAACCTTTGCACTTGCTGTTCCATTTCCTGGAGTATTTGCTTACCTTCACTTCTCCCTACTTACCACCATTCATCCTTCAGATCTCA
>NW_024351729.1:1011529-1175173 GCF_902729225.1 Pteropus medius
TTTTTTTTTTTTTTTTTTTTTTTTTTTTTTTTTTTGGTAACATTATGAGATTCTAATTAAGAAAGAAGACATTATACTTAGAGAGTATTTTATTCACCCCATATTGAACCCATGATATTAAATTGGTTTTCAAGCTCAGTCATGATTAAATTGAAGCAGATCTCATGTAATCACTCTGGATCTCGAAGATAAGAGATCTAATGTTGCATAATCATGAAAAATTCTACTTCAAGTATTTGCTGGGTGTGTCTGAAACTGTCACACTGTTTTCTACCAATGTTAAAATGTTCTCCTAACAAATTATGCAATTTTCTATTTCTTGTTTCTCCTTATTAATAGAAGCCATTAATAAAATTTATATGAATAAGTATTAGGAATAGGTCTGTATATGAGAATGTATTGCTCTGTGTAGTAGGCCATATAGCCCACCACAAAAGTGAGACTGCTTTTAAGCTGACTCTTTAATGTCAAAGAAATGTCTAGTAGGCATGCATTAAATTTTTGCTGAAGAAGAAAATTATAAAATCAAATAACCTGCAAAAACAAGAGAAATACATTCTAGTATCATCATGTGTTTATTGAGCAGTGATTTTCGAACAATTTAAAGTACAGAGCTCATGACCATACTTACTTTTGGACCATCAGGACCATGTCCTCCAGCCATTCCCTTCTCACCAGGGAGTCCGGTAATTCCTGGTTCTCCTCTTTCCCCTGGATTTCCTCGTTCTCCCTAGCACAACATTGGATTGTCAAACATTCTCAGTGCTTGATCTAAAAATGGGTTAAAATGTGTCTGGAAATATGAAAAATGGCTTCTACTAACGAAAAATTCAGAAATGAGCAACTACTAAGGCCCAATTTTCTAATTTAGTGATAAGAAATTAACATGACGTAAGGATGTATTAGCTTCATAGCACAAAGTATTTCTTGAAAGTTTGATTTTCATCAAGTAGAAGAATCTTAATGCTTAAAATAAAGCCCGCTTTAAAATAAACGATGCTTTTCTAAACTGAAGCCAATGGAAACAGTTAATTACGAAAGAGAAAATACTCACTCTAGGTCCTAATGGGCCAACTACTCCAGGATCTCCAGGAACTCCCTGTAAAACACATTTTAAAAAATTGGAAGAAAGCCTTTGAGTTAAATTTTATGGATTAGAAATCTTTCCAGTCCATATACCTAATATCTTGTAATGCACTTTTAGAAGTATGACTTAACCCATAATATTGAAGAAAGAAAAATGTGTACACTTTAATAAATGAGAGGATATCACATACATTATTACATGGAAATATTTTTCTAGAAAAATTTATATTATAAATGAATGTTTGATTTTTGGCAAAATGTTATCTCACAAAGATAGTGCATTAGTTTTTTTAGAGACAACAAAATATATGCTAAAGGCCTCTTATTTCTTAATGGAATGTGAAAATCTTTTAAAGAGAAAAGTGAAATGAAAAACAATGAAGTGCTGATCTTTTAAACAGATTTAATTCAATCTAATTTAGTAAATATTTCTTGAACGCATAACATGGACAATACTCTCTACTAGGAATTGTGGGTTTCAACTAAGGCAGTCATGATGGCTACACTAAAAGTTTGTTCTTAACTAAAGAATAGTCTGTCATTTAAAATTTCTCTCTTTGATAAAGATAATAACTACATCGAGCAGGCCTCTGGTCTTATCCCTTGAAATATTGTCTTCATTGTGGTATGATCTTCCTAAAACCCAAATATAGTAGTATTATTACTCCCTATTTAAAACTTCTTCATTAGCTTCCCATTACTCTAATAATAAGAACAAATTAGACTCAAGTTAAGAGTCTCCATAATCTGGCCCCAGGTTCACTTCTCCAGCCTCATCTCCACCCTCAAGCAGTACTCCACATTTCCTGACTTACAGAACTTTTTTCAGCGCCTTCATTTGGACAGCAAACCTTTGCACTTGCTGTTCCATTTCCTGGAGTATTTGCTTACCTTCACTTCTCCCTACTTACCACCATTCATCCTTCAGATCTCACTAAGGATATTACTTTGTCCAAGAAACTTTTCCTAACATCCCAATTCTGAATTAGTTGCATCGTCTATGTTTCCATACACAGAGCGCCTCACCTATCACAGCTTTTAGAACACATAACTATTGTAAACTATTTTCTGATACTCTCTATCTTCTACCATAATATAGTATAAGGGCAAAGTCCATGTCCATCTTGTTCAAATGGTTCAGGCCAAGGCTTAATAGAGCTAAGCACACAGCACTCAGCAAGTATTTGTTGAAGAGTTAAATGACGAGTGAATCATTCAAAGAAAAACAAATTAAATAAATCTATGTGCTTGTAAAATAATAGGAATAAAATGGTTAATATCCTTTCATAACCATTTATAAAGCCTTCAGTAAAACTCAATAGTTATGGTAAGATATATTTAGAACACAGTCTCAGAAAACATTTGATATGCATTCAAATCATATCAGCTATGTGACTTTGGGAAAATTACCTAACATCTGTGTGCCTCTGTTTCCTCATCTGTAAAATGGGTTGTTTTGAGGATTAAAAGAAATAATATATGTAAAGCAAACAAGAAACAGAGCCTTACACATAATAAATGATATTACGAACCAGTGATTTTTAGTATCGCTATTCTTATTTAAAAACGAACCTGATCACCCGGCTTTCCACCTTCCCCAGGAGGCCCTGGAGGACCAGGAAGCCCCTAAAACAAAGCAAGAAAATAAAATTGTGACTCTGTGAAAATAAAATTGTGAATATGGAGCCTCCATGACTGTATATTAAGAAAAAGATATTGTTCAAACACATGTTAAGCAAAACAAAAGGAGAAACCTACATCTAACATTACACAGCAGCTAGTTTATAGGCTTCGATTTTCCTCCGCACTTCATTTAGCAAAATATATGTATTTCATATGTACTTCATTTAGCAAAAGAAAAAAAGAAGGTTCTTCATATTTGTAGATTTTTAATGGCTTTGAAAACAATATTTTAGGCTGCTAGAAATAATATTGAAAGTCAATTCTGAAAGATTTTTCCCCAAATTATGATTATCTATGCTATTAAATAATCGACCATACCAATATATTTAGGAAATGAAAACTTGTTCAACAAAAACTTTTAAACACTGTGCCAATAAAATTACATAAGCCTAAAAATCGTTAAATAAGTCTTGCTGAGATACCAAGAACATTTTGTGATTTTTAGTTTGTTACAGTTTGGGGTTTGATTAAGTTTTCAGGGGAAGCCTGTTCCTTCTCTTAAAAAAATATTTGATTCTATTCAAACTTCTATCCTACTTACTAAAAAAGGAATGATTTCTTTGAAAATTGTAGAATTTCACAGTATTCGACATCTTTTATTTATCTTTTACATATTTAAAGAAGCATTTTAATTAGTAAAAGAAAAAATAGAAAAACTGAATAGTGCATACCTGAAAGCCAGTGGGGCCTGGAGGGCCCTGTTCTCCTCTCTCCCCAGCCAGACCCTAAGTCACGAGGAAAAGAAAATCATAAAAATCAAGAGCCACATCTTTACGCCTGCTTCCTGTTTATGTGAACCACTAGTATTACTATTTCTTTGTATTTCTTCCAATCACATGTTTTTTACTTTAGCCAGATAATAAACTAGTATTAAAAGTCATCTAATAGTATTGTTTGAAGTCCCTGCTGGTGAGAAAATATCTTCTAAAGCCAGCAAAGAGACTAACGACATGTGTTTATTTATGATCCAAACATAAAATGTCTGGAGCCAACCATAAAATTATGGGGAAATTGGATAAACTGGGGATGGAAAAATTCATTACTTTCATATATCTAATCTAAAGGGGTAATTATTCCATTGCAGTTTATTTCTAAAAATTATTAATCATACCTTCAAAACTAGAAAAACTAAAGAAAGCAAAGCTAACATTTTAGAAAGATATTTAACTTGTCCCATCTCAAAACAAATAAAATGCCAAAATATTTCTGATAAACACTTATTTTTAAAACTATGCCTCAGAAGATAAATACTCCTTTTCTGCAGCTCAAAACAAACAAACAAAAAACCCCAGCTTAAACAAATATCTGTAAGACATATTAGAAGAAAGTAGGTATGATTCAGTATTTACGTATTTTAAATAAAATACAGCATTAAAAATTTGCCAGACACTATTTTTTCAGTGGATATATTTTTTTTTACTGTGACACATAAAGATAAGGTAGCTTTAGCTATCAGCATTTTATAGCAGTTTAAAATGAAGAGACCAATCATTCTATTAAAAAGGCAAAAGATGCCAGTGCGAGAATCAAAAGAAAATATATAGCTGAAATTCTTCAATTCTGCAATTTTTTATTTACTTCTCCCAAAACTTATTCATAAGTAAAGTCTTGGACAAACATCATTGAAAAGTGCAATATGAATACATTTTTGCTAAAAGATCACATACCGGGGGCCCCACGGGACCAGAAGGGCCAACTTCACCATCTTTTCCAGGAGCTCCCTAGTATCACACAGAGATAATCTGTGAGATGAGGCCATGAGAATTTGGATAATTTTATTTATTTCTTTTTTCTTTAGCGGAAAACATATGGTTACCCTCTGCCCAGGAACACCGGCATTTCCTGCTTCTCCAGGTTTTCCAGGGTCACCCTAAAGGATAAACAGAACTAATTTAAATTTCAATCAATTTGTTAAAAACATGCCTGTTCCAAGTGAGAATTATGTTGAGATGGCAAACATATTATACACTGTACTCACACTGCTACCTTTGGGGCCTGGAAGACCCATACTTCCAGGCTGCCCTCTGATTCCGATGGAGCCTGGAGGACCTGGCCGGCCATCCTCCCCTGGAGCACCCTACAAAATTGACAGGAGCATTGTAAGTTTTACATAAGTTCTCTCTAAATATCACATCACCCAAATTGTTACTTGCCTTTGCTTACTGTAAAACATATATGTTTTAAGTTATCTGACATTTTTATCTTAGTAAATCAGAAAGTTGAGTGTCTAGAAAAAAAAACGTGTTGAAGTATTTTGACTATTTAGAACAGAGATTTTATTCTTATATACACAATCTTCATCTTCGTGTTTTCTTACACTCTCATATGAATAAAGGAAATCTTTCACCTTTCTTTCATTTACTCTGGTTTGTGGTAACGAAAACTTGAGACTTTTATTTCAAATTTGCAGTAAAAGGGAAAGGCCCAATATATATTAGCTATCAAAATTCGAAGCTACTTACTTATTAAATGTATTAAATTCCCATCAAGAAATGTGAGTGTTGCTAATAGACAAATTCTACCAATATTAAAAAATACATCATTTCAAATTTTTCACTAATGTCCAGGAAACAATTTCAATCTCAAACATTTATTTCAATAAAATGTGATCAATCTTTGGTCAACTTGAAAAAACGCAGATCTCAAGTATTTGCCCCTGGGTGCATGACATTTTAAATATGTAATCATAATCAGCATCTACATGATCAAAAACATTAATCTCGAATAAGTTGCATGTCTATTAAGAAATATTAATGGTCGTGGGCATTGGTTTAAATTACTTACCAAAGGTCCAAGTTTTCCTTCAGGACCTTGAACACCAGGATTTCCTGTCAGACCCTGAAAATCAAAGTAACTGTCAGTTTGTAGATGACCCACAATTGAAGTTAAGGTTCTGAACAGTCAAAACAGCATTGCGGTAAAAGGATGCAGTTCCACTTTGCAATGCCCACTCTCAGGAAGCTTAGGCTCCTCTAGACAAACTCTCAGGACCACTGAGCCAGCTTCAGAAAGATATAAGGCAGACAACACAGCATGCCCCGAGGGTCAGTACCAGGTGGGGCTCTTTACTGGGAGGAGTCTTCACAGCTGCCCCCAGGAGCAGCCACTAAGCCTCCTACAATGGACAGGCCAGACATGAGGGAATGAGTCTACATGGTGGGTGCAGAAGCCACCCTGGCTTAGAAATCCCATGTAACCACTATGTATAACAGCACCTCTAATGTGGTATGTGGGTCCCGACAAGATCAGTGCTCAGGTACAAGTTACCCCAAACTCGGGAAAGCCAAACTTATGCTTCCTACCAGGTTTTTATAATTCATTCACAGCCCTTCTGGTCCAAATGCAGTCTAAAATCAGGGATCGTTTTTTGCTATAAGCAATGTTGACTGGTCATGCAATTAGATTATCTAAGCAAAGGTGACACCAATGCCAGTTTCTCATGTAAAAAGGACAAAGGGCTATGATAGACTTCTACTCATACATTTAATGCTGGGTTCAAGATAAAAAAAAAAACTAATATTGAGCCAAATGTATCTTTCCAGCCAAAAACTTTTTGTGCAATCCCTTTCTTTAAGGGGCACTGTTGACAACTGAATATAAGAGCAATTCCATAGTCCAAATAAATTTTCAAGTGACGTTTTGTTAAAATGAAATGTATCGGGAATTCTCTCTGACAAAAGTCAAACAAGTTGTTTATTAGCAAGTAAAAAAAAAATTATAAAAATTGACAGACAAGACTGTTTATCATGTCAAGTGGTAAAACTATTAATATATACTCCTTTGAAAAAGGAAAACTAGAAGTTATTGTGTTTTCTATACATGGTAAAAATAACAAACCAGTATTTAAAAATAATGACTCAGGTCAAAATCATAAAAAAACAAAGAAATGTTCCAAGTTATGAAAGTGAGCTAAATTAAAAACAAAACAAAACAACAACAACAACAAAAACCCTTCAATGAATTTTCAGATGCATTTCTCCTGGGTTGATATAGCAAAAACTTGCTGTGTTCTTACCCGAGCACCTGGAAGCCCAGGTTCACCTGGACGTCCTGGATCCCCCTGACCTCCTTTAGGTCCTGAGGAGCCTACAGGACCCCTCTCTCCTTGAGCCCCCTGTATCAAAGCAAAGCAGAACATGTCAAAAAAAAAGACTACAGAGAAACAAAGTGAGCATACATAAAATTCTTGGTTTACAAATCAAATCATTAATATAATATACAAATAGTTTGTCAAAGTAGTTACGAAGACTTCTTTGTAAACAATGTCACTTCACATTTTGTTTCTAACTTGGATTCCTTGTAGAATAGTGGTTTTTCATCATTATCTAATGAAAGTTGAATTTAGAGCCTTACTCCAATAATTTAGATATGGGGGAAAAAAACATAGAATTTTGAAAGAATCTAAGTTCTAGATAAAGGAAAAATCATAAATCAGCAAAAGGAAAGGTCTATGACCTTTTCTTCTCAGGAATGACCTTGAAAAATCTGAAAACAAATATCCGTATACCTCCAACCAGCATCTTCCCTTACTCCCAGACCTCTATAATGTAGAAATTGCACAAGAGGGATTTGGCATTCGGCCTGACATTTATGTCCAACTCTTTTCTGGATCCGGACCCACATGGATCAAGGCTAGATCAACAGGTTAGACAACGACATCCTTTGGGGCACCACTCACATTAGTGTCAGCATTGATAGGATAACCTCACCTTCGGTCCAGGTAAACCATCAGAGCCCGGAAAACCGCGATTGCCAGGAGCACCCTACAAATGACCGAAATTTGATTCTTAATCGTTGTTGATATTTTTGTAATATATAATGAATGGGTAATTTTTAGTTTTAGTACTAAAAGGTTTTAGGAGATGTAATCAAGCCAACATGACAGTAGATATGTATAAGAAAAAAACCTGACTATACAGAAATAAATTTAAAATTTTGAAGAATATTTAAGTACTGAGCCAACAAATTATTCAAATCAACAGTATTCTAACAATTCATTGTAAAATTAAACATAAACTGATATTCAGATATGAGAGGCAAAATGATGTCACCATCTACCACAATTAGAATGTCAATTATAATATGCTTTAGTATTATCTTGCATATGAAGCCCTCTGTATTCTCTGAAACTCTATACAAATGTAAAGTGATATAGTTGCTGTCCTTTCAAGCCTGTTTCCTTATACTCTAGTCACAGCGACCTCTTCTGATCTTTAAAATCACCATGTCCGAGAAACTATTATGCTGAGTGAAATAAGTCAGTCAGAGAAAAATAAATACCATATGATTTCACTTATATGTGGAATCTAAGAAACAAAAAGAACAAACTAATCAAAAACAGTCTCACAAATATAGAGGACAATCTGGTGACAGCCAGAGGGGAGGGGTTGTGAGGCTGGGAGAATGAGGTGAATGATTAAAGAAGTACAAATTAGTAGTCGATAGATGGTCATGGGGATGGGGAGCATGGCATAAGGAACGCAGTCTGCATTAATGTAATGGCTAGGTGGAGAGCCAGAGGAGAGAAAGAGCAATTAGGGGGATCATTTTATAAACTATATAAATGTCTAGCCAATGTACTGTATACTTAAAATTAGTAATAAAATTTTAAAAATAAATAAAAAATAAAAACAAACAAACAAATAAATAAAATCACCAAGCCCTTTCTGGCTTCCTGGCTTTGTGTCTGCTGTTTCCTCTGCTGAAAATGTTCTTTCTCCTAAGTTCTCTCGCTGGCTCATTCTCTTCTTTGGGTCTCAGCTAAAACGCCGTCTTCTCAGAGGGTCTTGTTTCCTAACCACCTAATCTAATGTTACACCACGGTCATATACCCAGAGTTACTCTCTTCCGCATCACCCTGTTATTTCCTAAGTGTATACTGAACTTATAAGAATGTGTAATTATATTTTATTTACTTGTTGGCTTATTTATTGCTTACCTCCCCACTAAACTGTTTACTAGCCCCCACATAAGTGCTAGAACCATAGACTTTTGCTGTAACCCAAGCGTCAATATAACAAATTGGCATAGCATAGTTGCTCAGTCAATATTAGCTGAATGAATGCATGAACAGTAATTAGTTGGCTCCTTTAATTCACAGATCACCATACTGAACTGTGCACTGCACCTGCAAGCATTTCTCATAACTACTCTAGTTTTCCTTACTATTCCAAAACTTACTTAGGTAGTTCCCCCACAACTATTCGAATTTATTTTATTATTCAAATTTTACCCTTTCTCCGACTGGGCCTGGAGGACCAACTGTTCCCGGATCACCTCGGGGACCTCGTTTGCCTTCTTCACCAGGGGGGCCTATTGGACCTTGAATACCATGTGGCCCCTATTAAAAACAGAAAGACAGTTATTGGAAAAAGCCATTCAACGAGTGAGTTATAGTCAAAAGATTCATTTAATAAAGTCAGTCATAACTATATTAAATGGTTAAACTATTTCCACCCAAAAGAATTATAAGTCTCATTGTTATTATTTTAAACATTTAAGCATTTTGAGTTGTACACTTCTAGAAAATATTTATGCTCTTCCTAGTCTTTAAAGAAAAATGAAGGCTTACTGGTTCCCCTTTTGGTCCAGCTTCCCCTTTGAAACCTGGAACTCCTGGATCACCCTAAAATAAATATATCGTTAGTTGTAAGAACCAGAATATTTAGCCAATCCAACCTGCTTTAATTAACTGTAGTGAATGGGCCTTGAAAAATTTCTGCAGCTAAGTCTGTATTGAATCAGCAGCATAATGTAATCATTTAAAAATGTTTGCAAATCTTATAGAATGTGTGTGAATTTTTTATCAAATTCAGTATAATTTGGTAGCACTTTATTTTGTAGTGGTCTCCAAGAAATTCATTTTTTAAATATTGATTTTGTTAACAGACATACTAGAATAATTATAATTATTTAGTTATTTCAATTTGATAACAAATTAGAACTAAACAATGACAACTTCTATAGATAAGCCTACTTAGGAAATCAACCTGTTCACTCAGAATCAAAATAGTTTTCTATTTATGTTCTATTTATTGCAAGTTTGACAACTCAAATAGGGCATTTCATCTTTGACTCCAAAGGGTTTAGGGTTTTGTCTTGTTCTAGGGTTTTGGGTATCTGCGTCTTCAAATACCAATTGTACTTTAAGTTGTACTTTAAGTAGGAACCAGATTGCTAAATTGAGAATATAATAAAATGATATGTCAAATATCAGCGACACTCATGCTTTAATAAATCTGTCACCACCACTTAAAAAGGATTTATCGGCATAACCAAATTACTTGGAACAGAATTCTAAATATTTGTTTTAAGTAGTACTAGGAAAGAAAGTTTTAATTTCAATATATCAAGCTAAAACATATGTAAGCACAATTTTTCAATGTGTTTATTTCTTATGGGCTCATAATAACATTTTTTCCCAATAAATAATTTCTATAAAATATGTAAACTCATTAAATATGAACAACATGTTTAACTCTCTCTTCAAGAATAACTCTCAAGAAATAGCTGTTGAATCCATTTTTAGCCAAATTGTCATTATAAATCCCCATTAAACTTCCACATTTCCCCACACTTACTTGCAAATGTTTCTATAATGTTTATTATTCAACTACTCATAAAATTCTATGAGGTGGACCATGAATTTATGACCTTATTATTTTAAACAAAAGAACACTAGAATTTAACAAAATGCAATAACATTCCACTTTGAATTTAAACATCTAAACTGTACATTAACATTTGCTTTCACCTTACAAAGATTCCTATCTTCATCTGCCTCATTCAGATAAGCCACATTATCTATATTTCACTCCATCTCATTAAATGTTATTTCTCTTGGCAATCTTACTTTGATTATATTAATGGTTAATAGTTGTGTTAAAAAAACATTACCGGTTGGCCTCGAATTCCCGGGAGTCCAGTGCTACCCTGAGGTCCTGGGGATCCAGGGGGCCCTGCCGAGCCAGGGGGACCAGAGGTACCTGGAGAGCCCTATGCGAGTGCAAGAGCGACATGATGAGCAGAAACCTGGTTAGAAGTCTATGGCCAATGTCCAAAGCTTTGTGTTTACTTGAATTTTGTGTGGTATAACGCAGTTGCTTACCGTTGGGCCTTTGGCACCAGGAGTACCATCAGTTCCCACTGCACCCTAAAAAAGATTATGAAATATTAAAGTTAATGAAATATTAAGCCATGTCTAGGGTAGCAGTCTAAGATATCTACCCATCTTCCAAAAGGAGGAAGAAAATATTACCATGAAAAAAATATCAACTACTATTATATCATAAAAATCACTTTTATGACTCTTTTTAATAAAATAGAAAAAATTTGCAGAGTTTACAAGGGAAATGTGGCTTTTCTCATAAGTTGTAAACACTCATTCAGAAATCAAACATAATATATTGAAATAGAGTGCCTTTGTTCTGATGTTATAAAACATGTCCAGCTTTCTGTGATACTTCTTAAATATATTAGGAACTTACAGGAAGACCTTGAGAGCCAACTGGACCTGGAGGCCCTGTTTCACCTCTTTGCCCCTGGGGACCTTCAGGGCCTCGTGCCCCAGTGGGACCTGCTTCTCCCTAGTGGGTTACAAAGAGAAATGTTACTTTAAATAAGATATAAATGTGGCATAGTTCAAAGTTGATTGCTTTGAAGTTTTGCATTTTACACCCAAACATTTAAAGGGGTCAAGAGCACAAATTGGTTTACAGAAGATAGGTGCCTAACCTCGCCTAAGAAGTGGACTCACCTTCCCACTCCTTCAGGAGTGATGATATCTGCAGCATTAAGAGCAGAGCAAAGTGGTCAAGGTAACCTGGTAGCTACACTTATTTCAACCCAAGACAGTGGTCCAGAGAGTAAATTAAAACACAGGATGCATAGTTAAGTTTTAATTCAAATAAACAACAAATACTTTTATTATAAGTCTGTCCCGTGCAATATTTGGGACATATTTATACTAAAATCTATTCTTTATTTAACTGAAATTCAAACTTAACTATGTTTCTGTATTTTATCCAACATATTATGTATCTAGGCAGATCTAATCCTAGAGAGACCTCGACCTGGAATTTTAGAACTAAAATTCTAAGCCTCAGAGAGCTTATAGTATCAATAACACATATAAAATCCCTACTAAACCTCTATTATCTTTCATCGAAATGCAAAAAACTGGATGTGGAAGTTTATTCTTCATCCAGAGAGCCAAAGACTATGGGAAAACCTTACAGGTATAGCAGAACCCTGGCCAAAAACAAAAACCTGAGAATTTTACACTGAGGGTAGTTGTAAGATAGGGTAACAATTTCTAAGAGAAACAGATTTGCTAGGTGTTTGATTGCATTAAGTAGTTTTTGGTAGCCAACAGCCAATACTAGAAAAAACCAGGAGAAGAAGGTAGTATCCAGTGATCTATTGTATAAACTCTGATGGTTGGCAAAGTCTTAAAGATGCCACAGTAGGAGCAGAAACCACTTTCTGCTAAGTCATAGTCCTGGGTGTTGTGAACATTCTTTCTTCAATTCTCTAGCCAAAGCTCATTTTGAAAGTGGAGGGTCTTACATGAAGAAAGGAGGATTTTGCATATTTTGATCAGGGTACATAGGGAGGTTGGGCCTTCCATGGCCAGAGTCAGTGGTGGCTGGATTAGGACATCGCAGAGCAGAACAGATACAGAGGGGAACAGAAGAAGGTTCTGCCTGCCTGAAAGTTCAGAGTGAGTTCTCAGTGAAAGAAGAAACTGGCTAGTGAAAAGACTTAGGGCATCATTTTAAAGCAGCCAGATCCCTGTGACACAGAGTTTAAAGATGGCATTAGAGAGGGCTTGAAAAATAATTTGACTTGATGAATCTCACATTTCAGAGTATCTGAAACATCAACTACAGACTTTTTTGTTTTGTTTTGTTTTGTATCAAAGTTCAAGTCCAACTTGAATAACACTAAGAAGAAGAAACATTGACCTTTATTGAGATAATTCTCTGCATTGGGCACTATGCTAAGGGTATATATGCATAGATCATCTCACTTGATCAACAAAATTCCATGAGAAAACAAGATTTAGAGACATGAAATGACTGTCATGGCTGTAGTCATTTTTGTACAGCATAGTCTTGTGAGTAAATCCCTTTTACGAGGTGAAGAAAATGATTGCCAATGGGAAACTGGATCTGAGAGATAATCAAATATATTGGGTTGCTTGAAATTTGAAAGTAGTATTCTGAATATATTCATTAATTTAGTTAATATAATCCTACTGTAATCCTTGAATTTATCATCCAAAATATTCAGAAAAAGTACAAATTGTTATTCACTACAAATGTAAATCATCCCAACAGAATATTTTAATCCATTCCCACTTGGAGAGCCAAATAGCCTTCCAGATCACTCCTTTAAATGGTCAGGAGTGAAAGGCAGGAGGTAGGGGTGGAGAGGAGTAAAAGCCAGCATCGAGTGAGAGAACAGCCTTTGTCAACCTCTGATTTATTTTAACCTCCTATTGTTTATAACACTCCGCTATTTATTACTGCCAGGCACTGTATCCAAGAACAGAGCTCTAATTCAGATTAAGCTCTTATTCCTTGCAGCTGTTATACTCGTCTGGCCTTAAAGTCCTAATGTAACAGACTCTTTGATATTATATTTGCATAATTATAAGTAATTCTCTTTTAATTGCATATTATATCACAATCTTATTTTTACATTTTTTAAATATGTTTTCTCCTATCATACTGGACATTAAGAATAATCTAGGCTCTTTCCTTAATTGAGAAGCAACTTCCATACTTTTCAATTAATGAAATAACATTCTTCGCTTTGGTATTCACGTAATCAAGAGCTAAATATATTAAGATTTTACCTTCATCCCAGGATTCCCTGGAAAACCAGGAGAGCCAGGTATTCCAAGAGGACCCTATTAAAAGGAACCAGAAAAGTGATCAGACATGTATTTTAATCAATATTTAATTAAGTTATCTTTTATTGTTTTATTTGACAAAATTCTGTATCTTGACATATAAGAATAATCCACCAAACACTTTAAAAATCACAAAGATAATAATGTTATTTTATTATGAGTACCTTCCAGCTTTGATATGAAATAGTGCTAAAAGACATGTCTAATGGTATTAAACATAATAGGATTTCCTAGTTGTAGCATATAAGACTAAGTCAGTAACAAACACAAATTGTTTGAAACAATTGCTTCTTGCAACTGCTTTCTTTGTGTCAACCAAGTTAATAAAGATAGTGTTTAGAAAGTTGTGTTTTGTACCAAAATCTAGGACTGTACTTTATAAAAATGATACTTAAGAATCATCTGAATATTCTAGAGTGATTTTTTTTTCAGGCTAATAAGAAGTGGATATTTGTCCCTATCCTATATTTGGGAAGGCAAGCATAGAGTTTAAACCATTGATTTAAGGCTAGATTTAAAGGAAATACTCATTTCCTTTAAGAGGAATTCCATTCTAAGTTATCCTAGTTCTTCATTTAAGACTGTATTTTAATTCCATCAGTTTTGCATTTAAAAAAAGCTCTTTTTAACTACACTTATTTTTTCCTCCTATATTTTGTCTCTCTTTTTATGAGTAACAAGGGAGAAAAGATTATAAGGGTACATAATTTCAAATCTGATTTACCCTCATAGTATTTCCCTGAGTTCATCATGTTCTTTCTACTATCCATCCTATGGATGGATTCTTGCTCATTTTATATACTCATCTTTCAAGAAGTAGCTTAAAAGTTGCTCCTCTTTAAGTCTTCCTTGACATCTTTCTCTCACTACACGTGTAGGTACTTTCTCTTTTATGTCACCATACCTCAAGTTGTATTCTGTTATTGCAGTTAGCAATAGCAGCATGCTACAATATGAATTGCTGTAAGTACTGTGTGTTTATCAACTTTTTATTCCAAGTAACTGAGACACAGTTGGAAGAACAAATGAACGAATAAATGAATGAATGTGCAATTAATACAACTCACCATTGGTCCAGGTTTTCCAGGCATACCATGTGCACCTCGTTGTCCCTAATTAGAAGAAAAAGAGATAAGACAGGTTAAGATTACATTTTCTGCTGTATTTGCTCATAATTCATTTTTCTTTGTAAAATAATTAAAGAATACATGTTAAGGTTAACTGGCAACAAACTTAACTTGGTTAATAGCAATAAAAATACACATTTATACAAAACTGGTAAGGGTGTAATAAACACACCTATCTTCATAGCAATAAGAAAGAAAAAATGAAACTGATAAAAATTATTCCTTTTCATTGACTATATCACCTTCTATAAAATGAGCTCAAAGACAATGAAATTATGAACACCTATCTTCTTAACAGCCATATTAACTCAGAGGAGGAATGTGCTCCTTGTAAAAAAAAAAAAAACTGAAGCACACATGCACACACAAGTACACATACATGCACAAGGAAATTAAGTAGTAGTGAACGCTGTGGGTGTCACCCAGATACCCCTTCAGCATCGAAGTAATCATTCTACCATTTTGGGAAGTGTTATAAGCTTATGGCTCACAGTCGAGACCCTCCCCACAGGTTGCCCTTAACTAAAAGAAGTTAACTCTCCCACAGGACCCCTTTCATGGTCAATGCTACAAAGGACTAGACCTCATTCAAGACAAGTCTGAAGAGCAATCCCAACTCCCCAGTCCCCATGGAACTGAGGATTTGTGGAGACTAATTTGTGGAGACTATTGCAGTTGTAACATCAATTTCATTTTCCCCTCTGACGAACCCTACTTCTTTTATTCTTCTTCACAAGTGTAGTTTCAGAAAGCTCTCCCCAGTAAATTTCCTGCACACAAGTCTTTGCTTTGATGCTACTTCCTAGGAAACCTGGCCTATGACTTTAGTGCCATTGGTGCCAGAAGGAGTAAAAGATATCATACTCTAAAATGAAATTTTTAAGCTGAATTGCTCACTGCCCAGCTGGTGACAGATGAAGTATGGATCGCTCTTGGCCTGCTGTGGTGATGCTGCAGTAAATACTGTCTCCAATGGTGAACTAATAGAAGCCATAAGTATAAAGGAATGGGCTGTGGGTACAGGAACTCGGGCATTTGAGAAGTGTTAGGGAAAACAGCAATTTAAAAACTGATGGAATTGCACAGGTCTTGAACCCACTGGAGAAAGACAGTGAAGGCTGACAATGATTAATCATCAATATAAGGCTCTTTGGCAGCATTTAAAAATATTGTCATCTTCTATGACCAGAGGGAAGAAAAAGCTGAAGATCAGGCCCTGGATTTGATGATAAATATTTAAAAGTTCTTGAGAAGGTTGAATTTTAAAACGGAAAGTCTCCTAAGCTACGGTCAGAGACTTTCAATGGAAGGAACAGGACCCTGAAATTTAGCATTGGAATATCTTAAGAACTTCAAAATCTCAGATACCCGGAAGCCCATGGGCCTGTCAAATGGCCCATTCCCACCGTTAACAGTTTATACTTCTTCTTTACTAAAGATGATACAGAAGCCTCTACTTTACTGGAAAACACATGTCACTATCACTACCACCTGCCCCTCCCCCCAGCCACCAGACCAAAACCTAGCATAAAGTCACAAAATAACTGGTTTGAGGAAGTACTGTTTCTGATAAAAGAGAGAAGAGACTGTATGCCAAAGGAGCTACAAGTTCTATACATCATCGAGAGGCAGGATCCAAGAGAGAAAGTATGGGACTAGATCCCAATGGTACCAGATAGAGAGGAGCAAAATATAAAGTTGGAGAAATTTAATGGAACAGAAGCGCTCTTCTTTATCATATTTAACACCCTGATAAAGACCCTGAGAGATGGTATTAACATGTGAGATGGATCCTGGAAACGGAGAGCAATGGGCCACACTGAGTTAGAAATGCCATAACTACATTGGCAGATGGCAAAAGAAAGCACAGAGAAGTAAGCATACTAGATCAGATACACTACTTAAGGCTGGATAAGGCAGCAGCTGACAATATTCCACAACATTCTCTGCATTTCCAGAGGACACTCTGCTTGTCAAAGTGATAAGGAATGGTCTAGTGAGAGAGTCTCACTTCTCCCAAACTGGGGCCCTGACTTTGGTACCACTGAGAAACTCTAAGGTGGTTATCTTTTGTGGGGTAACGGTAGGGGAAGCCATAAACCTGAAATTCTTAATACTAATGAGGATGACAGGATCTCAAAATAATAGAGGCCAGGTGGCACTCCTTAATTATGAAAAGCAAAGTGGATGCAGTGTAATGAACTGCAGGTCTGAAATATTAGCTAGCGTAGCCTGACCTTCAGAAAGCTGTGAAGAGAATTGATAGAATATGCCCCCCACTCCCACCTAGGTTCAAGCTACGTGGGCAGACAGCAAGGGTATTTCTCAATCTGTACATTTAAAATAGATCAGGGGCAGATGATCAAGAGACTCATAGCTTTAAAATGGTATATTCAAAGTATTTACCTTTTAGCATTGTGATAAGCGTAAAATAAAGATGTTTGGAAGAATTCTTAGTGCATAATAAGTGCTTGATAAATGTCACTTATCATTAGTCCAAAGCCTATGTTTTTCCATGAATTATATTCTATGCTGCTATGTTTTCAGTTGTTTTCTTAATTTCTATATTAAAATAATAGGTAACAAATGTAATCAGTTTATGTAAGATGTTTACATTAAGAGAAGCTAGGTGAAGAGTACACGGGAATTCTCTATACTATCTATGCAACTTTTTGCAAACCTAAATTTATTTCAAAAGAAAAAGAAAAAAATTAAAAATAGGCAACAAGTACTGTCATTCTCATTTAAAAAGTATATTCAGTAAAGCATTTGAATTAAAACACATATACTTACGGGAGCACCTTGTGGCCCAAGTCTCCCTCTCTCTCCTGGCATTCCCCTTGGACCCTGTAGATGAAAAAGTAAAATCATCTCTTAAAGCATCTTATTTGAACTCTAGGGTAACTTGATAACAATACTCAATCCAATTGAGACTCACTATACTTGGCCACTAAGCAATAGCATTTTGGGGGGGTGATTTTGAGTTTGAAAAACCCTCCATCTATAGATATGTAAACCTATCATCTCTTACCTAAATAGATTTCATTTAATCTAGCTTTAATAGGATGGTTCTACAAGAATAGTGATTTGATCACTGAGTACAGAAAAAATATATAGGTAAATAAGGGCACTCACTGTTAAGAAAAACAATGAAATGCAGGAAGACTTTTCTATTTGAAGGATGTAATTCATGTAGTATGCTTGCCTGACAGCTGATAATCAAGATTATTTTACCAGCTAACATATGATTTCCATGTCTTTTTTTTTCATTTAAACATTCTCTTAATATAACCTAAAAAGCAAAGAAATAAAGAATTAAATTGATACGTACCATAGGTCCCATGGCACCCATTGGACCAGTAGGGCCAGCTTCACCCTAAAGCAAAAATGAGATCACATTTTTACCATATGAGAAACCTACAATTGATATTCACATCATTTTGTTCCCCATGTGTATTATTCTAAAGGTGTATTTTCAAAATGGGTGTTTGAAAGGCATACTTTCAATGAAGGACCTCGAAAGCCTATTGTTTTACCTTTTCTTAAAAATGCAGTGAAAATTTAGTTTCTAAAATTTAGTTTCTCAAATAAAACTAAGGATTTAAACAAGATTGATGGAATTGTCACACCTAGCCCATCAATTAATATCAAAAAAGTAATTATTTGTCTATGTATGATAATACTTTAGGTCAAGTAAAATTTTACCAAGCTAAAATTGACTGTAATATTCCTTTCATTTCTATTCCAGGAAACTTAGAAATAGTAATTTTAAAGCCAAATGCTTTTCTACATATGTATCTCATGATACTTCTCTTTGAAAAGTCCTCTGCACTTCTTTGATGTTCTCTCTCCCTCTAGAAACAAATAAATTTGGGGAACAAATAATGGCCAAAAGGTCCTGGGATTAAAATGGCAGTATATAATATAACTGGGTTTAATATACCATCTAAACCTATACGATACCTCTAAAGAAGAAAAAAGAGTGAATGTGTTTTAGAAGGTGTATTCATAGTGCCACATGTTATATAAAAACAACATCCATCCGACAATGGCAGAAACTCAGGGCTGTGGTGGCAAAGTTAGGTCATGTCATGTCTCCTGGTAAATCTATTGCTACTCACCGACGAAAAATTATATCTATCTATTTCACTATTTATTTCTTTATACTCCTCTTTCCTCTAGAATTATTTAAGGGTGTTCTGAAAAAATTTTAGGCCTTTGAAACACAACCAAAATGCTATAGGGAGGTGATGTTGAGACATCATACATTACCTTGGAACCAATTGCTCCAACTTCACCTTTAGGGCCTTCAAGACCTTTGTGTCCCTGAGAAGAAAAAATATAAATTTGTATTTTACTACTTTTCCGATTCTCAGACATATTAAAGAACCAAAAATAAGCTTACAAAAACTGCCTTAAGAAAACATCTCCAATTTAAAGTTATTACTCAAAATGTTTCCAAATCATCAACCTTTTTGAAAGTCTACTCAAGGAAAATTAGAGTTTCCTTTTTTAAATAACATGTTCAATTTGCAATGTTCTCACCTTTCAAATTTTTGTGACTTCATAGAAATTTAATCTATAGCTACAAATAAAGGACTTATGGAGCCTTTAGAGAAAATAGTTATCAAGTTTGTATAGTTATAAATTCTGGGTTATATCCAGGAGTGATGTTGAAAATATTTAGTAACTATTAAGTACAGCAGCAAGTATTCTAATCAGAAGCTTAACCACTCAAAACGGAGGCCAGCTAGTGTATACTTAGTAAATATCAGCCATGCTTTCAGACAGACAGACAGGCAGGCAGACAGGCAGGCAGACAGAATGATACATAATTTACATATATGTATATTACATATAATAGTTACAAACTGATTATCTAGAGTTATAGAGAGAAGCAATCTATGTCCTCCCAAATCTGGGTTGACTGGGCCCCTCTATGATCTCATGTACGCTACAGTATAATGTCACTTACTCCACTAGTAGTAATTGCCTATTTTCTTAATTGAATCTCTTATTAGGCTGAAGCTGAAAGCCATGGACATTTACCATTCATCACTGTGTCCTCATTTTTAACAGTATTCAGTACATAGTAAGAACTCAAAATATATTTTATAGAATCAAATGAAATCCAAAGGAAATGTAAAAAAGCCTTGTGATTTTAGTAACTACAGATGACTACTGCAACCAAAGCCATTAAGGATGACTGACAAATGAAATCGTAGATTTTTAAGGTAGGGCACCCCAGACCATACTCAGTAAGCCACAGTATCTGAAAAGATTACATAGGATTGAACTTACTCGGTGACCCTTCAGGCCTGGAAGACCAGGAGCCCCAGGAAATCCTCGAGCTCCCTAAGGAGGAAGAAAAAAAAAGACATATAAGGCATTTCAGAGTCATTAATAAGAATAGGAAATTGCTTAACATACCTTTTTTCCCCAAAAAATATCTGGTACATAGTTTTTCACCAACAAACTAAAGGGAAAAAAGGAGCAGTATGTGTTTATCTATCAAAATACATCTAGGTGACCAAAATTTAGCAAGGCAAACATACCGTTAGAAATGGAAGCATGACTTACACAGAGATATAGATTAATGCCAGGTATTGATTTGATGACATTTTCCAATTTTCAAATTATGTCATTGTATTACAATTAGTAAAAAAAAAAAAAGGAACAAGAAATTAAGACTGAATTAATATATTCAGTGTGACAACTAGGTTGAGGTGTAGGAAAAAAACCAGGAGAAGAACTTAAGGAAAACTATGCATTTCCTCCTTTATAGTGCTTTATCTATGGTAAAAGTATAAATGCATCGTAGCAAAAAATGTGTTTTATTTTCTCTGAATTTATAAAGACTGGCAGTAGAATATGATTAAAAATATTCTATTAAAATGAATAAATAGATAATTTTTTAAAGTAAAATGTTCAGGAGAAGCTTATGGATTTGTGATTGTTTAAAAAACTAAGGCAATAAAATCGCCAACAGAAAGAAAAGCCAACAAATATGGAGAGAATGGGTTGGTTCTTTGTCTCAGTAATTTCTTTCTTTTTTTTTTTATAGTGACATTGGTCAATGAAATCTGATGTTTCAGCTGTATATTTTAACAGTAAGGCATATATATATATATTTATATTGTATGTTCAACTCCCATAGATAGATTTCTTTCTGTCACCACATATTTGACCCCTTTTACCTTGTCCACAGAAAATCAAACGCAAAAGGTATAACTATTTTGAAATGATGCTTAAAACTTTTTCCTCATATCCTGTTAAAATAGATAAGGACCCAGTGACTTAATTATTCACTTATTCTCATTGCCTACATTAACAAAGCTTTGAATTGAATGCCATTACTACTGCCACCAGTAGACTGAGTATTTGATAGCATACATTCATGCTATCAATTATTATCTGTTATTATTATTAATCTGCATATCCCTGACACTTAGCCTTATGCCTCACTGGTGGGCATACAATGACTGATCATTTAATAAACAGTTCAATGAAGAGATGTTAACTGTTTCTTTTAAAACTCAGCACTTTTCCTAAACCTTTTTTAAGGAACTTCTCTTCTGCCAGCACAACTTTACAGAGAGCAAAATTTGTCTGTTCTGCATTATCATAACCTTCACTTACTGTTAAATTAATGAATAAAGTAACTTAATAAAAACTTCATAGGATATAAGCAAAGCAATCCTTTCTCTGTTACTGCCTGCAGGAAAGTGTTTCTGTAGCGGGGCAGGGGCAGGGATCACAGTAAGGACACATCAAACCATTGCTCTCTGAACAAATAAAGTTCCATTAATTCTTCTGTTTACTCAGCCTTGCTTAGGAATTCTTTCACTTCAAGAACTCCCTTTAAGTTGTTCCACTGGAATGCTTGCCTTTATTGAGATTTTTTTCCCCACCATCCTGAGCAGGAAATTTAGTACATATCCATCTAAGCCTATAGGGGAATTACTGAGCTATGTTATTTCAAATAATTAGTTAACTTTTGAGTTTTTGTGGTCTGCAAGGGAATTCTCATGTGATTACGTATCTCTAATATAACAAGAAAATGAACCAGATGTACTAGTACTCATAAAACTTTCTCATTCTGCTGACCCAAGACTGTCATCACATCCCAATCACACGTTGTTGCACTGCACTTGCAAAGTGCATCTGTGACATGCTGGCAGGGCACATTTCCTCCCCATGAAGGGTCCCACACTGTGAATGTGCAAGGGTGCAGCAGGACAGGAGGGTCAAGCCTGGACTGGTTGACATGAACATTTGTGCTAATAACTAAACCACATGCCTCAGTCTGCACTCCCTTTTTAGGATGATGGGGGAGGAAAGAAAAGAGAGAACGGGGAGCTGGGAATTGGTTTTATATTTGAAACTACATAATCCTTAGAGCACTGTAAATTCCCTTAAAAGATCGGCATTTGTTCAGTTTTAAAAAATCCTAGCATTGAACTTCATCAATTTTCAGAAAGTCAATAGCAAGGAATACAGTACTGTTAGATGTATTGAGTGGTAGAAACCTTTGGAAATTATGGGAAATACAATAAGGCCAAATCAGTTTAGGGGATGTTGGACAAGGAGAAACTTGAAGAGTAGGGATGTTAGAGGATGTCTGCTTGCTAATTAATCCCTAATTTTCCCTATTGCCTGTGTTGCACATCCTTGGGGAGGACCTATCAAAGTATTGTGACTGAGATCAGAAAGGTGGATTTGGAGTGTGGCCAAGTGGCCCAGGCCATGAATTCTGGTGGAGTGGGCTGCCAGGGACCTGTCCCTGTAGTGAGCCATGGGGGAAGAAAACAGCTGTGTTAGGAATGCTGGCAATCAGTGTATCTTGTCATAAGATTTTAGGGCCCAGAGCATCAATTGAGAATGTCAGCCAACATTAGGGTTTGGGGAGCAGCCAAAGGGGCATTCTGTCAACAATTTATTGTCCCTAGCATATAAAAAACAAGTCAGTAAATTCTCTTTCAATCTGTTGTTTTCCACATGTGAACAATACAAAATAAGAAGATTAAAAAGATTAAAAAATGATAAATGGGATTGAGATGTTATAAAAGGTAAGGTGGTCAGGTGGGTGAGTTATCCAAAAAATTTGATACTCAGTTTGGAGACAGCTTTTCCAATATACTTCTCTGGCTCTAAGAGGGTCATTCATATGGTGCAGTGCAAAACAGGTAACTGGAATTAGCTGTCACTCTGGCAAAATGTCCTGTTCCACAATGATGGAAAGAAATATATATCATAGTGATAGTGTCTAATGTGCATGTAGACAATGAATTGCGAGTTCATGTTGATGTGTTTTTGATTTTTTTTTTTTTTGAAGTTTGTCTTTATGTTGTTGTATTGGTAAATACATACGTACCGGAGATCCTGAGAATCCTACTTCACCGGGATTTCCATTTCTACCAGGTTCACCCTTTATGGGAAAAAAAAAAAGCAAGGAAGCAAACAGTGATTAAAATATTCTCTTCTGAGACTAGATGACAAATCAATTGCAGATAAAAAAGTCTTCTTTAGAAAGCTCGTGTCCAATGCACTAAACAGTGTAAAAACACTGAGCTCTATTTCTGATGGCCATCCATTCTAATAAATCAGTTTGTGAAGGTTTCGTTACTTTTATCCGGAAACAAATATAAATTATACTGGCCTGACTTAGCTCACCATTTTATGAACGTCAAAATTTACACCTACATATATATGCTATGAAATTTTATGTCACCATATAGTATGAATTAAATAGTATTTCTTGAAAATGCTGCTTGCCATTTCCTTTCTTGTTATAAGAAAATATTAAGAACTACCAGAGGTATTTTCTTTATGGCCAAATTCAATGTAACCTGCTTAAATAAATCACATGACACACAAATATTTAGTTACTTTAGTATCACACAGAAATTAATGGCCTACCCATGATTTTATCCTCAACTTTGGTAAAACTAAGAAAAGAATCCAGAAAAGTGAGTCTGCACCCTGTTCTTCAATCACATGTTCTTAATGTTAAAATCTAAAGTTTAGTCTTAACTTTAATTAAAAATCCAATTGAAGAAATAATTTTTTCAGCATTGGAGTATAACACTGACACAACCCTACTAACACATTTTACAAATCTATTTAATGAAGATCTCATAATAATGTTTTGCTATCAGAGTAATGTATTTTTCCTTAAGAACAATTCAGGAATTCCACCAGCAAAAGCTGTAGCTATTTTGTCAATACTAGTATCTCATGAAGAAATCATAATGGAAAACCTGGGGAATGCAGGAAAAGAAACAATATCTAATAATATAATACCATCAAAATTAACGCCACTTTGAGATTTTGTAAAACTCCCTTCTGAATTCTCCAGTTTTGATTGACTTTAATGGAAGCTAAAAGTGGGGGAAATGAAATGGGAATTAATGAATAATATTCATATTGACACTATAACTCCTTTTTAGCCTCTTTCAAAATCTTGAAGCAAAATGAAGAAAGGCAGCTTACATCTTCACCAGGTTTTCCGGGAGGGCCCTCTGGTCCACGTGCACCAACCGGACCCTAATAACAAAACAAAGAAAAGGAAAAAAAAGAAGATTTACCTGCTCCTACTAATGATTTAACCGAAATATTGTCGAGACAAATGAAACAATGAGAGAAAATAGCTTTATTAACGTTCTGAATTTTATGTTGTTTTACTCAGGTTATGTGCTCAATAGGAAAAAGTTTAATCTCATAAATACAAATATCTCAGCACGGTCTACTAACTATATTCAAAGACTCTGAATTTAAATACTCTGCCACAAGAAACATAGCTTAAGCACAGTCTATAACACAGAGCCCCCGAACTGGCCTGTAATTTCTTGCTACACTAGTAAAGAGCTAGTAAAATAAATAACTCAGGACACCATTATAATGGTAGACCCATATTTAACTGGGTCTACATGCTTACTTAACATTTACCATTGGTCCAGGTTCACCAGGTTCACCAGGAGGTCCTGTAGGGCCAACACCACCCTAAAATTGAGAACGAATTATATATACATATATGAAATATATATAACCAAAGGAAAACAGAATACTAAGTCCTAAATTCTCTGAAGTATAGTGCAATTGTTCAAACTGCTGGCTCCACCACTCTCCAGCTATGTGATTTTGGATGGGTTATGTACCCTCTCTAAACTTCAGTTTCCTAATCTATAAAATAAAAATAATATGGTACCTACTTCATTAAGCTTTTATAGCTCTTCAGATACCTAATGCTTGTTAAGAACCTAGAATAATGCTGTCACAGAGTGTTCAATTAATGGCAGTTATCATGATCATTTTCTTCTCTTTCTCCTTCTCTCCCTCCCACTCCCCTCCCCTCCTCCTTCTTCTACAACAACTATATATTTTATTTGTCAGTGGTAGTAACAGAAAATGGCTCAAAGTAAAACAACACACATAATGACAATATGGAATATCTGAGCTAAAAATTGTTCTCTTCCTTTCTTTTGAAAAGTTATCTCCTATTGTCCATCAAATTGCTACAAAAATTAAAATAGCTCTACACCACTATTTTATTGGTATTTCATAAATAGAAAATAAATTTTAGTATTATATTCTTTTTAAAGATTCTATGAAATGATCACCTTGACTGTTATTTCTAATAACACTACATAGTAATGGCCTTTTATGATCTGATTTCATAGCCTCAGAGTTGGCACATCACCAATTATAAGAATTTTCATCATGACATGAGATAATAATCTGTTATTTTAGAAGCAAAGGCACTCAAAAATTCTTTGTATTAGAGGTAAGTCACATAAAGAAATGATATGCTAAAACTTTAGCTCCAAGAAAAAACTCTGAAAAACACACTGTTTGTATTTCTAAGTCAGCGAAAATTAACGGAATACGATCTATTCAAAGTGAACAGTACAATATACAATTTAAAGGCAGTCAAAAGCAGTCATGTCACAGAGACTATATAAATATATATATTTTTTTTATATATACCAACTAAATATCTATATATACATAAACATATATGTATATATACACACACACACACATACACATATATATATGTGTATGTGTGTGTGTGTGTGTGTGTGTGTATATATACACACACACATACATATTTTGCTACCATATGTAATTTAATTATAAAAGACTTACTTGCTGTCCTTGTAAACCCTGAGGTCCCCTTGGGCCAACAGGACCCTTAAAAGCAAATGAGAAGAAAAGTTAGAGTGTTCATAACAGTTAGGTCAAACATTTAAAATATCTTGAATCAGCTTTAGAATCTGAAAAAGTGAAGCTTTGACAGTGGAGGGTGATGACATTCTCCATCTGTACTCATCTGGAATGCAGCTATATTCAAGAAGATTAAAGCTAGCACATTTGGGATGATTTTGTGCACACCCTCAGTGTCAGAGAAATAAAGAATCTGCCTGTACACACCCAATGTCTTTGGGACGAGGACACTCACATGTTTGAGGGGTGGTTCTGTTAAACCACAACATCTGACAAGAGAAGACTCTTGGCAGGCATAAAATAGTTATCAAACTACTTAATTCTTCAGCTTCACAGCATATAAATCATAATTTAAAGGAGCAAATTGAATTAAAGGCTTATGAAACCACCAATAATAGTGACTAGATTACTTTAAATGTAAGTGTAAAATTATTCAGGAAACTGAGTTTTATGCATTATTTCTTTTTTTCATAACATACACTTAAAGTATGCACACAGGCTTTCCTCATTTAAACATGAAATGATTACACTGAAACATAACCAAAAGAAGAAAAAGAAAACATAATTAAAAAATTTGTTAATATATATCTAGACAATTTTTTAAATGTCATACTTTAAAAAGCAAAATCAATCAAATCAAAATCAGGTTTGTTCTTATGGCAAAAACTTAAATTTTTGTTTGGAATTGATCATATTTTTAGCAAGCAAGAAAATAAGAGATTCATTAAAAAATAAACACGAATATAATTTGAACTTCAAATGGATGAAAACTCACGTATTTCAGAAAATTATCCCAAGATAATCATTGAATGAAACCATATTGCTAGTGACTTAAAAAATATACAAACAATGTTTAAGTTACTCATAAAGCTGGCCTTAAGGATGGGTAGAATTGGTAGTTATCCATGCAGCCTAACTTTATGTTTCTTGTTGCCTGTAATTCCATGAATCTGGGATGCTTCTGAATTATGTTAGGAGCAAAAAAAGCACAAGAGAGTTGGTTCGGAAAGTGTTAATTCATTCAGTGGGATAGCATTGCTCCAAATACCCAGGTTAAAGTTCTTGCCCAGAGGAAAACAGGAAACTGTCTGGCTGTTGAAGAAATTCTAAGGGGGATGGGAATGGTCAGTAGGAAACTTTAAAGTTGTTGGCAAGGCAGCCAGCGAATATTAAGGTAAGTAGACAATGATGTAAATAAAACTGGCAAAACTTGTTTCAAATTTTGCCAAATCACTATTTCTAACACAATAAAACGGTTGTTTTATTTATTTTAAAAAGTATACTTTTGATGTGCTGGTGGTTATGTTTTAAAATCTTTTATTTTCTTTAAATAATAAGTGTTATATACTGATAACCCTTTATTAATGTTGAAAAATACTTTGCACAGTTATGAATGGAATAACACTGGGATTTTAATTGGTACTTAGCAGGATTTGAGAAATAAATTAAATGACTGAATGGATGGATATATTTAAACAGACACATTGCTTCTTAACCAGCTAACTCGAACCTCTTTTTTTTATAATGTTCCCTCCCTGCACACACACACAGGTACTTCAACTATCTGTAATATTCGCCCTTACCACAGAGCCAGGCATCAGTCCCACTTGACTCCCAAGTCCAGATTTTTCATCCAACCCAGCCATCTGAGCTGAAAACGGCTGTAAAAGTAATGTGTCGACATTATTTCCACAGTAAAAGGCATATATCAATATACTTATTAAATTGAGAAACATATGTATATTCTCTAGGATTCTTATAAAACATCTCTCTGAGAATCATTTTATTTTCTTTTTTTCTGAGAATCATTTTAAAGTTTAACTTTAAAGCAAGGACATTCAAGTTGTTCTTCATTGTATGTGTTTTTAATTGAACATTCATCCTCAGAGTATAACTATGTTGCTTCAGAATAACTATTTCAATAGGCCAAATGTCTGATACTTGCTAAAAGTCATGGATCATTCTTTTAAGTACTTAGCTAGTCTAATCAATTTCAGGTGTAAATCTCTTTATCTGATTTCTTCCCACAATTAGAGCATGACAAATATCTAAACATAGACTAAAAGATGCTTTCAAAACATTTGTTCTAAAGATTCCAGATTCTATTTCAGACTATTTACTTAGATGGTATTCTTCTTTATTTGTTCATGGCCAGCAAGCTTTAAACTGCATTTATGCAAGTTAATTAAAAAAACTCTGGTAACCCAAGTGACCAAAATTGTCTATATACATTCCAGGAGTTCTATTAATTTCCAGATTTTCATGGGAAAAGAATGTGTAAATTGTATGTATTGTTCAAAAAGTAAATTGGCAATTCTTTCTATAATCAGTTGAGAAACAAATGTATAAACTGTTGTAAAAAAAATTGTATTATAGGACTGTGCAGTCTACCCATAAATCTCTATTATTCCACTAAGAATTCAAAGAGGCAGATATAGACATTTTGTTTTATTTTCTTTCTGGTAGAAAATCAAAATTCAGAAAATAATGAGATAGAATTTTTAATGTCAGCTCAGTGGCCCTTTCACATACATCATTGTGGATAACACAGATTTCATCAGCATTTTGAACCTAAAAAACAGCAGAAGGCTAGAGACACATCTCTCTTTTAATTTTATAGTGAGGACAATGTTGGTGGTCCTTTAGAATCAACAGAAAGAACAAATTTCACAGAGTCCAGAACTGACATTGAGAAATATAATTAATTTGAAGCTGCACTTAAAAAAATGCTGCTTTGAATTTTCTAATAATTCCCTGAGGATTTATTAGTTTTATCATTTTTCATAGCAGCATTGCATCCACTTAGCTGCTCTTACAGTCAAGGGTCAGCAACTGAACTAACACAATTTAAAATCATAGCAATAAATCAAAAACTTAATATCTTATCTAAACAGGACATTGAACAACGCACACAACTCACCCTGCTCATGCCATCGGGTCCTGGGTGAGATGGATGTCCAGGAGGCCCCGGGGGACCCGGCTGACCAGGAACACCTGGCTCACCATCAATTCCCTGAGGACCACGAGGACCCTGGAAAAACAAGCCAGTAGGAATTAGAACCCATTGCCAAGTATGTATTTAGCAGAAAGCTAAAAGCATAGACTTATTGATGGAAATGCTATGTTCATTGTTTTAAAAATGAATAGCCATACTGTATGATTCCAACTACGACATTCTGGAAAAGGCAGAAATATAGAGACAATAACAAAAAAAATCCATGGTTGCCAGGGTTTGGAGTCGGGTGGGAGGATGAATAAGCGGAATACAGAAGATTTTTAGGGAAGTGAAAACACTCTGTATAATACTATAAAGGTGGATACATGTCATTATACACTTGTGTCCAAATTCATAGAGTGTACAACACCAAGAGTGAACCTTAATGTGAACTACGGACTCTGATGGGGAATGTCAACTGGAGAATGCTGTGCATGTGTGGGAGCAGAGGGGATATAGGGACTCTGTACCTTCCTCTCAATTTTGATTTTTTTGACCTAAAACTTCTCTTGAAAAATTAAGTCTTAAAGAAAAAGAATAGTAATCCAGCCACCTAAAGTAACTCAGCATTGGTCACACCCTCTTCCACTGGGACATGGCACATTCTGGGTAAGAATTTTATTCTTGATGTGCTAAATCCCCAGTAGTCAGATTTGTTGGAATAATTATGAAATTGTATTTGTTTCATCATTATTCTAGAATAAGCTTCCTTATTTGGTTGAGTGTTACTGTTCAAGGTATTTAATCAATAACTTCTAAATTCATTGTCTTAGATTACAGTTAACTATGTATGTGCCTGCTTAAACTAACTGCCCCCAACAACAAAAACAAAAGAAATGAGAAGGACCCCTGATTGTAGTTTGTGGTTTTTTCCAGCTCGTTTTTAATGCTTCGCATAGTTCCTGCTACATAGTAGATACTCACTATATGTTTATTACATTTTCACATTTCAATCCTCTTTACTTGAAGTCTAGCACACTTTATTTTCTTTACCACCTTCAAAGGTAGACCAAACCAATAGAAAGACAGGGAAAGACACAGTGACCCAGCCAAGTCCAGTTCTCAGAGAAGTGAGCAATAATGTCTAGCTGCCAAATCCCGCCCTCCTAACCCACATTTTGAAGACAGCTTGGGGAATAGCCACGTCCTCAGTTCTGGAACTGTTCCGTCCCCTAACCTCAACATTTCCACAAGTCTTGTTAAGTATTTGCTGGCTTTTTAACTCTGAAGAGTCTTAACAGACTTTAAGAAAGAAAGCACCAAGGAACTCAAAAGCCAACATAATTTTTATACTTAGAAGCAGGGACCGAGAAAACTATGGTAAATGAATTGGAGTTTAATAGTAAAAGAAGTTTCTCATACTTAAACATGAGAATATCTACTGGCCCACAATAAGCGACTGAAATACGAGCTGATACAGCAGGAGTAAATATAAGAGAAGCTGAGGGGGCAGTTTGCATATGATGGTTTTGGGGAGGGTGACATATAGCTATTCTGAAATTTAATTAATGTATTTTAACATATTCAAACATTTGTATAGACATGTTTACTTCCTAGAAGAGATAAGTAAATGCATATATTCAAATAGTAGATAACAGAAAAAAACTCACATTTCGTAAAATAATTTCTCAGAAAATAATTTTCATCCTTTAAAAAATCGAACCTTTTCACTAAACTCTTTCTATTATATATAATGGAAGCTGATTTTAATTGCTGTCTAAGATTCCTGGATTATCACAAGGAGCGTGGGCAACGTGAACTGGACATGTATATTGTCAAAGGCTGCATGGACAAAGTGGTCATCTGATCTGCTCATGGAGCCTTGTGTGGAAAACTTCTAATGTGTTTTAGAAATGTGAAATTGCTCATTGATAACCAGGCATTGTTATACCCAAAAAATGAACTGAAACATTATTTCTGTTCCCAAAGAAATTTCTAAGGACAAAATCAAAAACTACGTTTAGTGTCAATTAGCGTTTAGAGATGTTTGGGTAATGGTAACCCTCAAAAAACTGTGTCCTTTCTCCAGTCCTCTGTGATCAATAATCATGTTTCAAAGTCTGCTCTGAAGACAGCCCACTTTTTTATTGACTTTATGATGCATTCTGTGTCTCTGTGGCATTGCTTTTAAATAGTCTACATGACGTACTCTTATACAGAGTGAGATTAAAATTAATACAAACTTGTGAAAATTATCCAAAATTAAGTGAATGTAATAAGCAAGATTATAAGTGAAAATAGAAAAATATTATAATACATGAGCATTTTTACTGATCAATATTTAAATCAAAAATTGTAATCTCAGAATCCATTAAAAATATCTATTTTCATATTTTCAAGTGAGCTGAATCACATACATTTTATATTAAGGTTAATGTTCTATATAGAATCATTCCCTCCCATCCCCCAGGATACTCTTTAGTATCTCAGGAAGCAGTCTACAATAAAAAATACTAGCATAGTGCCACTAGGTGGCGACCTTTAAACATCCACAAGTAGGAATAATAATGACCCAGCATCATCAAGAACTTTATTCACTGCTGGTTAGTTAGAATCACACACATACAAATTACAAAACATTAGAGTTGGTAAGAACTGGTATATTTCCCATTTTACAGTAGAGAAAAAAGACCTATAGAGGTTAAGTGTCATGTGCAATTAGAACTCAGCACACCATTGACTGTCCTGATAGGTTGCTAGTTTGTTGTCTCTGTTAAGTTACCAGGACAATACACTTAAAATTAAGGACATGTGATGAGAGATAGTCATGATGATCACTGACTAGTAAATAAAGCTTCTCGAGAGTATCTCTATAGTAGTAGTTCTCAATCCTGTGCCATTTTGCTCCCAAGAGACATTCGACAACAGCAAGAGACATTTTTAGTTGTCACAATTGTATGAGGAAGGGGGGCCAGGTGTTGCTACTGGCAACTAGTAGATAGAAATTAGGAATGCCACCAAACATCCTACAATGAATAAGGAATTATCTGCCTCCAAATATTAATAGTATCGAGATTCAGAAACTGCTTTACATATTGTGAACCTTCTGTAATGTTTGATGGTAATGAAACTAGGGAGAGAAAAATGGTATCTGAGATCGCAGTACCACCCTATATTGTACCAGCCATAGCTTTGGTCCAGTTAAGCAGTTCCTGTAAGTCTTGGGACCTAAAGCAGAATATTCTACCTATGGGTATTCTGTGACATGCCAATATCTTGAAATCAGCCATGGTGGGAGTATTTACAGCAGGGAAATCAGCAAAAGCTACAGGCACATTTTTTTTCAATGAGTCAGTTGTTAATCATTTATCATCATACCACTGCTTGCTAGGATTAAGAAAGAAACAGATTTCCTACTTGGGTATCTGCCAGGATTTCTTGCTTAATTCCAGATAAATAACTACTCCTCACTCTTTTTACACACACACACACACACACACACACACACACACACACACAATTTGCTGAATGTTTCAGACCTTATCAAGATAGGAAATGGAGCACATCACATACTAAGTCCAGAAAAGGAGAGGTAAGGAGAGCGGGGAGAGAGAAGAGAGATATGAGTAAGGAATAGATTCATTGAGTCCTAACAAAGAATTCTGGACATCTAACCACTATTTTCATAACAGCTTCCACCTAGACTCAGAAATCAGTGTAATTAATTATTCTGGGCACAACACATTGATATACAATGTTTCCTGCATGGACACCTACCCTCCTACCTTCCTCTACCTGTCTCTGTCATTCTAGACCCTGGACAGACATCTGGAGAGCTACCAAAAATGTTTAAGCTACAAATACTGGCGAGACACCCAAGTAGAACAGCAATGAAAAATGGAGCATAGATAATCAGAACACAATCTTGCTACCCACCTATATGGCTGTGCCCCACTTCCTTAGGACTCTGTCATTTACCTGCATGCCTGCAAATACCACCCATAACACCAGCTCCAGTCTGGAAAAAGTACTGCCTTCACGCTAACTTGATGAAATGTGTAGAAGCATAAAATAGCATCAAAGATAAACTAGTGGCAAGAGTACCTAACAACGTGATCTAAAATGTTTTTTCCTCATTTATATATTCAAGATTGTTTGTTTCTTCCTTGCTCTTCTATCTCATTTAGATATAGATAAGTACATATTTGGAAGGCTAAAAGTCCATAGAGTTAAATTTTAATACGTATCAGACAGAAAATTAAATTTTAGGCAAATTTTAATGATTAAGACATAAGATGATAGTAATACACAAATTAACCCCATTATTTAATATATGAAAGACATTAATTTTTGAGGATGAGATACAAAAAAGAAAAACTATTGCTACTCTAGGACTTGATAATAAGAAAAACCAATTCGGTACATATTGTACAATATTCTCATGTTTTATCTCAAGAGTGATTATTTAAATTTCAAGGTGCTTCCTTTGTTCTGGTAATGGATTTGTCGATTTTTAAAATTACTACTTTGACAGTTCTACAGCAGCTATTCAATGAAAAAGGTAGAGTGTTACTTGGGAAATAAATTCATTATACAACCACTTGAAATAAAATTTTGTCCTCTAATAATTTCTTTTTCCTTTATCCAATATGGTTATTCTTGTAGCAACCACGGATCACAAAACTTGGGTGTTTATCTCAACAGAACATTCTTGGCATTGTTTACTCATGAGTTACAACTTCTGAAAACAACATGAGGTATTCATTATACTCAGATTCTACTTTATTTTAATTTGACCTCATAGATGAAAAAGAAGTATCTAAGAAGATTGGTAATTCTTAGGATGTGATAATTTCCTCTGAATCAGAAGACATACACAATCGCTGCATGATCTGAATTCTAGGTCACATTTAAGAGAGATGAAAGAAAAACAGAGCCACCGGCTCTTTGCTACATCCAGAGAACATGGTATAGACAGGCTAATTCAGTACACAATACAAATCACAAAAAAAGTGCTCCCCTATCAACTTACAGGTTTCCCCTTTGGGCCTCTCTCTCCTCTTGGTCCTTGTGATCCTGGAGGTCCCTAAAACAGAAATAATGGTTATGCCTGCAAAACACATACACTTCAGATTTTTGTTTGAAAGGTTTGCTTTATATAAAAAAAAATTAGGAAATGGAAATCTCACTCTTCTTTTTGAATTCAGTTCAGTTTAAGACTATAGAATACAAAGTCATGTGGATATAAAAGCTCTGAATGCACAGAAACACTGCTTATTTTAGTAGTGAAGCTTAAAGGCCTGTAAAGAATTCAATGTTACATTATAGCACTGTGGAGCCCAATCAGTTGAATATATTAGTTTAAACAGTAGTGGCAAATTCGTAAGGATCATTTTTGCTATCTCATCTCAGACAAGCCTTTGCCACTAGAGTATGGGCATGAAAACTTAGAGTTCGCATTTTGAGAACTACACAGATATGCAAACCCCAAATTACCAATTATGTGAGGGAATGTATGAGTTCATATTGGCACATGATACCCCAAACTATTCTCACAGTTCAAGTTGCCCATGAAAGCAATAGAAAGAAGAGCCTCTTATTCTAGTACTGCTTTATGTACCTTCAATAATCTTTTTTTTTTACTTGATTTAGATTGTTGCATCATCTCCATTGTATATTTAAAAACCCACTTAGAATTTTCTGAATGGTAATTGCAGTTATTTCTCCCTTGAAATAACAAATGATTATTGTATTTCAAAAGTAGTATTATCGTACCGATATCTTAAATTAGCTTTTTTCTTTTTTCTGGAAAATTGCAGTTGCTAGGAGAATTTTATTTTTCCTCAAAAGAGTTTCAGTCGAGTTATGAAAACTGGATTGTGTATTTACTCAGTCCAACATACAGTATTGTTTAAAAGCAAAAGTTTCAGAAGGACTGGAGCAGGTCTGCTAAAGTATACTTGTATTTTTCTTATGTTGGTTTAATATATTTTAAAATCTACAGGAATTGTGCTTGTGTGTGTGTGTGTGTGTGTGTGTGTTGTGTGTGTGTTACCTATCTAGTTACTCATGAATGCTACTGCTAAGCCAAACATGAAATCAGTAGTCTTGTATGCTAAACTGGAAATATGCTATTTCTGATGTATAATTTCTCAAAGTCAACTGCTATATGATAATTTCATTAACAGATGAATTAACAGTTTGTTTCATTACACAGATAAAAGTAATCTACCCTTAATCATTGTCAAGAGACAAGTATGCCCTAATTTCAATGAGTAAGGTTAATCTAAAATTAGCAGTGTAATACTAGCTTGTTTTGCCTTTCAAATAATCAATAGTAACACTAACACTTGAGGAATAATAGGGTTCGTTAATTTCAAAATTAAATGATCTCCTATATGTCATTCATTGCTGCAAAAGAATACCTAAACTTGAGATGTATCAAGACAAAATACTTCAAGAAACCAAGCACCATTGTTTTACATTTTACGGTCTTTTCATGAGTATGATACTTGTAAAAATTTTCAGTATGTCAAAGAACTTAGGAGTACCATGAATGTTGGAGGGAACTACTTACTGCTGGTCCTGGACGACCACGTATGCCTGTTACCTAAACAACAAACAAAATAATCTGTAAAGATAAAGTTCCTAAAGAGTTTTAGGAAAGTCAAGGGTCAAACAAATATGAATAAAAAGAAAATCCCCAGTGAATTTAAAAAAAAAAAAAATGGATGCTGTCAATTGATGCCCATTTGCTCCTTGCCTTATGAGTTAAGACATTATATAACTGAAACTCTAATACAGGGAGGCAGTAGTGGTATAGCCATTAAAAGCACCGATGCTGGAGCCAAGAGGCCAGGGTTTAGATCCTCACTCTATCCCTTACCAGTTGTATGACCTTGGGCTAATTACTTATTGTCTCTGTGCTTAGATTCCTCTTCTGTAAAATGGTGACGATAACCATGAAATTACCTCCCTCACAGAGTTGTTGTGAAGATAAACAAATATTTAGCAAGCACTTAAAACAGAACGTAATACATAGTAAGTACATATAAGTATTTTTAAATGAAAGAAAATAAATACGAATGATTTTCTTTTTATGTAATCTTTGTTAAAAACAAGCCAGTTTAAAGGCAAAGCAAAATTGCAAACACTGCCAAATAAATCAACATGCATACATTTTTTGAGAGAGTGATAACTCCTTTAAAATCTAAAAGAGTAGTGTTAACGAACTTAATCTTATATAATATATACTTTTTGATCACCTACAAAACTAAATAACTTGTAAGAACTCTTATACTACGTGGAATCTCAGGATAACGCCATAACGTATTTCCCAAAGCGTGGAACATTAAATAATGCCTTTCTCTTTGGATTACATGGCTATTTACACTATACACCTGAACTATCACTTTATATTCACATGCAATGTATTTAATTTTGTAAAACTCTGATTTTCACCTATAATGAGACTAGAGACTATAAAAGTTAGAAATATTGTATTAAATAAACATTTAATTTTGTATTAAATAAATAATCTGTTAATTCAAAATTGTATTAAGTAAACATTAAATTTATAATATACATATTGAATTAAAGAAAGAATTAATCAATTTTGGTTTGCTTGTTTTATACTAAAAATGTGGTTATAAAATAATGAATTTCCCTTTTTGAAAGTATATATATAAGGAATAATATATAACTATACTATAGCTAAGTTTATTAAAGGTACATGAAAACATATATATATATATATATATATGTATATATATACTTACAACAGGCACTAATCCTGGTTCTCCTTTTTGTCCCTAGAAAGTAAAAAAAAAAATTCAATTAGCAAACTATAATGGCTTTTGGAGCATGAACACGTTATACTAGAATATTCTATATAAACACTAGGAATTTCTATGTGAGAAATATTTTTTAAATTGAGAAAAGAAACTTAATCAATTTTAGAATATTTAGTCAGACATTATTCATGAAAAAAAATACTCATCTGAAAGACACAAAAAGAAAATAAATACAATGCGTAAAATGTGTGAAGTTGTTTTGCTTCTGTTTTTACAGCAGTCAAACCCAGAAATGTTTATGATGAAAAGATGTAAAGTCAAAGTGTCATAGGCAAAACTACCCAAAGACTAAAAAGACAAAAGAATATTCAGAGATTTGAATACATTTGAATTTTCACACTCATGTTAAATACCACTTAGTTTTTAGTAACTTATCAAATGCTGTGCCTGAAACACTTGCCACTCTTTTTTAAAACTCATGTAAGAATCTGAGAAACAAGAGATAAGTTTGCTTGTCTTACAAAAAAGAACATGATAACATTAGTCAGATAATTCTCAATATCTGAGGAAGATCTAGAAAAAATATTAAGTGAATAGAAAAATAAAAAATAACACAAAAAACAATCATAAAGTAAATAAAATCAGGCAGTTTAATTAGCTGATGTAGCACAGATAACAGATGTAGATGAAATTTCTTTTGGTACTTAGAACTTTAAATTCTCAAAAATTATATTCTCATACCATGATGTCAAGTACATAGATTAAATAATATTGAAGGAATTGTACCTTTATATATCTTTATTTCATCATATATTTATTTGTATCATTTATTTCAGGATTTGTCTTCCAACAGATTATGATCTCCCCAAGGTCATGATCATGTCTACTTTATATCCTTGGTTTGACAAACGAAAGTTCTCAAATTCTTCTTGAATATTTTCATTAATATATTATGAAATAATGCTTTTTATTAGGCAATTACAGATTGCCTAATAAATACATTAAAGATTTTATCTAAAATGTAAAAGAAGCAAGGGTAATGAGTTTTATTTTATTTAGTTTTTCCTTTCACATACATTCTTTGATCTGATTGTAAAAATAATATGAGTTTATAATAGAGGAAATATAGAGAAGAAACTAAATATCATACTCAACACCCAGGAGACAACCACTGTTAACAGTGGGTATTCTTAGTTTTTCATCATGAATTTGGTTTACCTAATCAGTACCTTAGTATTTTACTCTTAGATTTTGTTTTCATTTTGTAATTTAAAATAACATTATAATGAATATCTTTGTTTATAAATGTTTGGGTGGCATCTCTAATTAATCCTTATGCTATATTTCTAGAATTTAAAGTTGTATTTTTAAGATATTTAATCTAGATTACCAAATTGTACTCCTGAAAGGTACAATCTAATTACATTCTCTCAATAGTATCTCACACCTGAAAATATTTTGTGAAGTGAAATTTTAAAATTATTTTAGAATCTTAATAGTCTTAATGACGGACTTAATGGCAGAACAATACCATGATTATACTTGCTGATTCTAAGGCTAAGGTAGCTAATACCCCAGAAGTCAGGAATAAATTGAGAATTCAGAACTGGGAAATAGCTCCACAGAAGCAGGAGGGAGGAGCTCTATATGAGCAAGTTCAAGGTACAACATAGGAGACTAAAAGACAACATACGAAAAGACTAGGGGAAGAAGGGATCAGCACAGATGGGCAGCAAAGCACAACAGACTTATTTCTGCATTTCCACATCTGCTAACTTAGACTGCGCCTTTCTATTTTTAACATAATGTGAAAGTAATAAAACTTTGGGTATTCTTAGTTGGTTTGGGTATTCTAAGAAAACTCTTAGAACTATAAGAGCTTTCTTTGAAATACTGAAAGAATTTGAATTGTTTAGCGAGGGTATATAAATCTGTGTTCGATAAGAAAAGGACTTTATGAGAATGATGCTGAAAAAAAATGTCGCTTTCTGGAACAAGTCTAGAAAAACAAGTAAAAAGGGAGAAGAAATTATTTCAGTCAAAATGAGAAAACTAGAATATACTGCTAAAAATGATTGTGAAATCTCCATCCTGAGACCAACAAGGAAAATGTATGCTTTGCTCTTTGTATTTAGGAGAACGGAACCTGCTGATTTCTTTCTTAGCCAGATTATAGGCTTTTTGATATCTTATTATGAGTTATCTCTCCACAATATTTGACATGAGAAAAATATTCTATTCTCAGGGTCTGATAATAAATTTGTCTAATGATTCTATGATATTTACTATTTTGGAAATAAGCCACAGATGTAAATATTTGCTGACTTTATTAATATGGACTTTGAATAGTTAATTTATGTGGAATGATGACTTATCTAAAGTTTAAATTTGATTTTCATATCCATTCAAATACTCAAATTCAGATAAGAATTACAGTTTAATTTTACATCTTGTCTGTTACTCGTCATCTAATGCTATGTGGACATGCCTTAGGACTTTTATAGGATGCTGTTACCATAAAGACAGTCAAACACTGTTTTTCCCAACATCATATCATCTGTATCATTTGCCTCATATGGGGTTATAACAAAGGCTCGATAATTATTTGGGGATTAACTTGAATGAATAAGTTATAAATAAAAATTAATATTGATATAAACCAAGCACAAATGCATTTTTATAGCAGCACTCTGCTCTTGTATTTCTGATGGCAAGAATCATGAAAATAGAGGCACGTAACTAAAATGTGCTAAGGTGGCAACTGCTTTGAGTGTGTCCTTCTCCCAGCTGTCCCACATTGCCCTTGAAAAAAAGACAGTAGACTAAATGATATAGCCTACAGTTGTCCTTTAGTAAGTTGGGTGATTATTAAATGAATTAAACTGATTATTTCAGGGCAGTTCTCACTGTTAGTTCTTTTTTTATTTCACAGATTAGATAGGTAGATGATAGATAGATGATAGATAGATTGTTTGAGGCCTATACTCAAACTTTTAAGTTTCTATTTTTCTAGCTTTCATATATAAATTAAATATGAACTGGTATTTGTAGTCCTTCTCCTTTGATATATGTTTAAATAGAAATAGCTCCACTGATAATCATTCCAATCAAGACAAATTCATGGTATTGCCCTCAGGACCAAAAAGTGTAAAAGTGGCCGGGACATCTCTTTGATAGCACCACTTTCACTTACCATGATGGTATAGCATTGCTTTATCCGATTATCTGATTATCACTCTACTGATTTTCCAATGTATGCAAAAGTAAAGACAATTTAAATTCATTGGTAATCTATTTAATAATTGCCATGAAATCTGGATTCCCTATTTCCATTCCTGATTCCTGTGCCCAACCCATCTGGATAAGACTGAAACAAATAGTCATATTTTTCAACTTGACCAGAAAACTGAGAACACATCCAAGGGAATTGAACTCTCTTCATTTAGTGGGATTACCTATGTCCAGATGACAAGTGGCTAAACTGGCCAGTGCACTAGAGTCATGGCTGTATTACACCATTTTCCTCTTGAGTGTAAGGCTTGTCTCTGGGATTAGATTTTTGGCTCCTTGAATGTGTGAGGAAGGGGAGCAGAGAGGAAGTGATGTGTGTTTGGTAAAATGATCGATTAACTCTTTTAATTGAATCTTTACTTTCTAACTAATGGAAGAGGGACTACAAGCCCAAGGAAGTAGAACTAACACCCTCCTTTCTCTCCTTCCTTCTTTCCTTCAATTAAACATTTATTACACTTCTAATATATGTAAAGTATATACTCAGCTCTGTGATAAATGTAAATAATTCAAAGGTTAATATGACACAGTTCAATCCCTAATGGATTCATAACCTTCTGGAAAAAAACATCTATAAACAAAGATTAACAAAGTGAATAAAATAGAGGCATCTGTGATCTATAAGCAAAGTAACTGAATTGTGCTCATATATTTATATTTTAGGGTACTTTCTACCTTACAAAAGGTTTTGAACACTTCAAAGCACAGTCCTATGTAGACAATACTAGAATAAAAGTGACATTTATAAAAATAAAACTATTCAAAGTAAAACTTACCTTTCTTCCTCTACCTACAAAAAGAAAAGAATAAATATGTTATTTTATACAGAAACAGTTTTTGAGAATCTCCTAAATATTTATTTTAATAATAGAATTTTTATGGAGTCAGAATTTAACTTAAACAGCTTTCCCTAACACCAGTAAGCAGGACTCAAAAGTTGTTTTGAATCAATATATCTATAGAGACAAAATATTACATGCCTTTTGAAAATTCTGACATTATTTAAATATTTTTCACATCATTTATATAGCATTTAAAATCATTAAAGTATAAAATTAACAATGAAGATTATAATGTTATTTTTAATTAATACTCTTTTTGTGTTTTATACTTTTCAGGAAGACCATTCATATGGTTAATAAACCAAAATATATTAAAGGTATACAATTATGCAGTGAAAAATCTCCTATCTTATCCCCTTTCCTTTATTTCCCACATTTCACACCCCCATAGAAGGCCACTGTTATTGATTTTCCCATAATTAGTCTTTCCAACCAGTACATAATAGAATATTCCATTAGTCATCATTTGAGTTAGCAGTGTTTTAAAGTTCTTTTTCAGATAGATTTTAAACATTTCGTGTTGTTTATCCTTAGCCACTTTATCCTATCAGTTGCTATTATAAATGAGGTATTTTTTTATTCCCATCACTTATTCTATGAAGTAATTGCATAAAATAAATCTATTAGTTTATTTTACATTGCCTTGTCTTACTAAAATCTTTTATTTTTGTAGTATTTTTTTACTCCATTCCACAATTATATTTTCTGCAAATTGATCGTTTTACCTCCTCTTTTCTAATTTCTAAACCTCTAATTTCTTTTTCTTGTCTAATTGTTTTTTTCAGGTACGGTCAATAATGTTAAATTGTTGTGATAATGAATAATTATGTTCTATCTCTGAGTTTGGAAAAACATTTCTATTATTAAATATTCTTTTTCTCTAGTTTTCCAAAATACTTTTTTTTCCTTGAAGTTTAATAACTTTACTAAGATAAGTCTCTTTATTGATTCTTCTGAGTCAACTTTTTCAGAAACTTGCTTCTCGTTTTTAATATTGAAATTGAAGTTTCATGTTCTTTAGAAACGTTTTCTTGTAATATATCTATATGTGATATATCGCTACTTTTTCTTTGAGAATTCTTCTTCGGGGCCATCTTTTACCTGTCTTCTATATATTTATTATTTCCTTTCAAATCCTTTTTATTTTTTTTTCTTTTCTCATTACTATTTTCTATGTTCCTCATTGTATTTTCTGTGGTATCAATTCTCCTTATGTTCTTTCCTATTTCATCTTCAGTTCCCTATGATTTTGGTTTTCCTCCTACTTCTTTCCTCATCATTATTTTTTTATTTGTATTTATAATTTATGGCTTTCTTCTCAGAGGCAATTGCTTTATTAAGTTTTATTTGGTTATGGTGACATGGTCAGAATTTTTTACCTGTTCTGTGGTAATACCTTTATCAGTATATGCTTCATCACATAAATTAGCTAAACTCTACTACTTTCTTTCTTATAGTAGCTTTGTATCAATGTTGTTGTCAACTCTTATTATTATTTGTCTTGGAATGAATTTGGTGTTCCAAAGCCAGCATTTTGCAGAAGGTTGTGTATTTTGTTCTGGTTTTGTTTTTTTTTATATATATATCTGCCACCATTATCCCAACATAGTATTCACTTACGAAGTATTTTTTTTATATCTGCCACCATTATCCCAACATAGTATTCACTTATGAAGTATTCATTCCTTGGAGCTTCTTTGCAGATTGTATCTGCTTCAGGTAGCCCTTAGGTATCATATTTTTAATTCTTTCCATTATCTTATCCTTATTAAATTGCTAAAAATTGTGTTTAGGTGTTCATTCAAGGCACATTGTTACTAATGAATGATATGCAAGAAGAAAATGTTAAATTACTGTCTAATATTTCCATGAAATACTGTTGAATACGTCATCATATTTGTTAACTGCAGTGGAATTTGGGGGAAAAAATAATGCCTTGACACTGTCTTCACAATGATTCAAGTCTCTATTCATTACTGCTGAAACAAATAACCTAAAAATTTAATATTAACCTTACATTGTTCATTAAAACACATATAAATTTGTTTCTCATATATGTATCTTATATGTACTCAAATCCATAGTATATGTTAAACACATTTTTAACAAAAAAAATTTAAAACCCAGTAATTTATATTATTGTTTTCTCTAGGAAATCTATTTCATTCTCCTATCTTTCTTAGTCAACATTAAAAGCATTCTGCATTTATGAGCTAATGTTAATAGATGATGCTGTGACATTAAATTACATCAGAAATAATTATTCCATTTCCAAAGGGAAGATAAATGTGTTTTCTAGATCTCCTCTTAGAACATCAATGAACTTCATAAAAAACCAACAAATATCTTAGAGGTATCCAGCATGGATAGAGTAACAAATGACCATCTTAAGTGATACAAGGAATTCTCGAATTAGACAGAACCATTCAAAATTCAGCCAAAAATGGCCCTGGTTTTTAAAAATACAGGAAATCATTGTCTCCTTCTGACTAATGTTAACCTTCTGACTAATCTTCTGGGTGAGCAAAATCATTAACCCCAAAGACCATTGAACAGTGGCTTAATTATTCTCTTGAGTTGCTGAATTCTTAGAGCAAAAACCACTGCAACTATAAAGATGAGTCACTGGATCAATTCTGAGCTGGACCTAAGGATTCTTACCAAAATTGGTATTGCCACCGCCAGTTGTATGTGGACAGACAGGACAGCATTCACCAGGGGGAGTTATAGGGTCGGCACATTCGAGCACATCCTGGCACTGTATCTTGTCACAAAGAATGGCTCCATTGTCACAGACACAGATCTGGCAAGGGGCAGGTTTCCAAATGTCCCTGTTTAAGTACATCTGACCATTCTGAGTGCAGGCTATTTCTTCACCATATCCTTCTAGAATAAGAAGAAAAAGAAGGGAAAAAAAAGGTTAGTAATCTTCTGAAATTTCAGAATCTGGGAAATATTTAAGGTGAGTCATCTTGTGGGTTCCAAAAAAACTCTGGGTTAAGCAGTAACCTCCCAAGGACACACTTCATTTAGTATTTACATACAAAGCAATATGTAATTCACAAAAAGTGATTATGATACTTAAATCCTAGTACGATAGGGGAAGGAAAAAATAGTGATTCAAAGTAGGTATAAATAACCAAACAGGAGAAATAAAAATAAGCCATGTGAAAAGGGGAAGAAAAATATATAGTTCTAAAGAGAATACAACAAAAATTAACAAAGTGAATAAAATAGAGGCATCTGTAATCTATAAGCAAAGTAACTGAATTTTTGAAATTGAAATTGAAAACAATTTCAATGTTTGGAGAACGCCATTGTGACTTTCAACTCACAAGAAAATTTAATATATCTCACAACAACAAACGATGCTATATATTCATGTACTATGAAGAAAAATGTTTTTAAAAATTTAAAAAAATTTTTTAAATTTATCAAAATTAGTTTTATCAAAATTAGTTTTAAACATAAGGTAAAAAAATTAGTTTTAAACATAAGTTAAAAAAAGAATAACAGCGTACCATTTTGTGGAATGGATTTACATTAGACATCCTAAACTAAAAGTGCTTACTACACTGTAAAGAAAATACAAAGCTAAACGGTCAATGAATTAATTATCTCTGCATCAAAATTAATTTTGGAAAGCCATGACCAAAACAATATGGCAAGCTATTATATAATATCTGCCAAACATTTTTCTCTATTAAGATAAAAATTTAATGCATATTTTTAAAATAAATATACATATATTATAGCAATTCTATTATACATTTACAACAAAATCAATACATATATTACATCTTTAACTTTGTGATTTTTAAGAAACCAAAGTAGAATATTTTAAAACATAATGTAGATCATATTAACCTTGCCTAATTCCTTCAAGAGCTTCCCAACTACTTAAATTCAAAACCCCTTTTAAAGTCCAAAGGCCTCCCTTGCATAACTTGATCCCTTTGTCTGGCACTGCTTTCCCTTCACTTATCTCAGGTTCCCATCACTTGCTATTGTGACTAGTTTAATTATCACCTGTCCCCCCTGACTGCCCTATAAAAGCAGGCTTCCTTTACTCAATCGATATACTTCACAAAACTCTTTAAATAACTCATTTATTCATCTATCCGTTCATTCATATTTTATTATGAAACAGTTCCTAAAATGTGAACAAATAGGCAAAACTCACTGCCCTCATAAAATTTATGAAATCAGTACAATTTATTTATTCTTATTTATTTTCTTATTTCCTCCACAAGACAGTGAACTCCACAGGTAAGGACAATGTGTCTTGTTCATCACAATATTTCTAAAGCTTGACGCCATACTTTTCATGGAGCCAACATTCAGCAAATACTTGTTCAATGGATGGATATGAATGAGTGAATAAGTGAACCTAAATTATTGTTCACTGACTTAACTGCACCAGCATTAACTTCATACTCAATAAAAAATAAAACTAAAAACTTTAAAAATGCATTTAATATTAATCTATGAAAGAAATTATTTGTCAATAAATATACTTAACTGATAATACAGAACTACAGAAGAAAATGATTTCAGTTTAGAATAAAGACATTAACCCAAATATCCACCTTCCTAGCTTTAGAAAGCTTTTCTTGGATAACATTCTTCTCACTGCTCTATGGAATACTTTCACATATTTATTTAGTCTTTCATCACAGATATTCATCACAAATGGAAAATAGCTTTCAGAGCATGACACCACATCCTGGTGTTTGTGCTATTCATAAGAAGAGCACGAAGGTTCTAATCTGATTCATCTTCATTAAAAGATGTTTATCATATGATACATAGCTAACCAATAAAATAACTCTGGCTTTGTATACAATATACAGCTCCGTATAGTGCATTATAGGCATTTTTAAACCAAGAAGAAACTAAATCTCCTGCTTTAATATGCTTTTCTTCAGGACTATATTGGAAAAAAAAAGAAAGAAAGAAAAAAAGAAATTTATACATCAAATAAGCAGAACACTTTTAGATGAAAAATCACTTTGAAACAATGTAGTTTCATGATGAAACACAACCTATATAGAAATGGACACAGTCCATTGAACAATTCCATTAAATAAATAAATTCAGAATAACTTTTTTCATTAAGTTTTATGATTGAGAAAGAAATATCCAGTCACAAGCACTAAATACCACTGCTGAAAATCAGATATGCCATAAATTCAAGCTTGCTTGTCCCTTCGCATACCCCGGCAGACAAAAGTGTTCACATGGATTTACTGAGGTTTAAGTGAGTATATGCCTAGCACTGCATGGGCAAAATATTAGATGTATATGTGTTCTGTTCTCAAAAATATATATTATCATTGTGAAGTAGATTTAAATTGTACCAATGAAATTATAAGGTATGTGGAAATTGAGAATAAGACAACAAACAATAAACAAAATGACATGCAACAATGTTATTGATTAAATATGATTAAAATGTGAAAGAGATTCTTCAGGGGTGAATTATACTGTTCCCTGCAGCTCCTTTGAGATTGGAATAAAAAGACACATTCTCTCCAACTTGTGTTAACTCATAGAAGGTCAGCTTCATTCTGAAAGTTTGACTTCAATCCCAGGGGCAGAGAAGTGTGCCACTGTTTTACTTTCTTTAAATTACAATGTTCAAAGCTAGTTTTATACTCTGAGTCATCACTAGTCCTTTTTCCCCTGAAAATTTATAATTAAATTTAAGACGATGTTAGTTAGAATGCTTTTAAATGGCAAGGAGATGAAAAACCGCATTCACTGCTAAACCCTGCCTTCTCTTCCCCAACACAAGAATCCATGCACATCACAGAGGGCTCAAAAACTCAGTGAACTCTCATTGTTCACATTTGAATGAAAGACACGTACAAAGAAACACTGAGTAGAAAACACAGGGTGTCCAGCAGTTCTCAAGTTCGTACGTGGTAGTTGTGTACCTTATAATTAGGTTGTCCCTACTGTTTTTTACATAAATGTTTATTTAAATAAAAAGAAAAATAAAATAGAAAGCAAAATTGCAGCCAATTTGTAGTAAAGTTGTCATGACATAATTATTTTATGAATGAAAATATTATAAAAAATTACTAAACAGGATTTTTCATATGGCATTCTGAGAGGTTCAATACTGTCCTCCTGAATCCTCCACCTATCACAAAACTAACCCAACCTGACATTTACCTTTATCTAAGGCTTAGAACTTAAAAAATTATTGATCTTAAAGTATGTAAGTAAACAAATATTTTTTATAAAATCTGAAAAAGAATTTGAAAACTACAATATTGTCACACTTGTATTTTTGCTATTTATGTTTCTTTAATGAGGACTAATAAATGAATATAATTAATTAATGTAAAATTAATGAAGACTGGTAGATATCTGATAGTACTGCCATTATTTTGTAATCTTCAGTGTTGGAATCTTTCAATGGTATAACCTTCAATGTAAATTTTTCAAAATTTTTATCTTCCAAGCTACAGAATTTTGTTCACCCTTACCAAATGTTCTAACAAATTGAACCAATCTATTGTGAAGTCATTATCACAGACATCTTGGCACTGATATCTTAGAGAAAAGAGATATAGTTTATCTGACCACATTTTATTTGAGAGTAACTCAGTTCTCCTGTATTTCTCATATATCCTCATATATTTGTCTTTTCATAAAGGTTATGCACTTTTAAATTTAGTTGTGAGAATTCAGTTCATAATCACTAGATGGCAGACCAAATCCATCATCTTATTATAATGACAATTAGAAACCCAGTCATCAGAACTGCTGCTTGATAATGATGGGCCACGTCCTATGTCTACATTGCTTTATATAATTACTCATGCAAAAAAAGAAAAAAAACCTGCATAGAAATGACCATATCGAAACCTCTGTCAAGAGAAATGTGATTCTACCTGTAAATTAAATCATTAGGGTCTACCCAAGGAATTTGAAAAAGTCCCTAAGCCTGTGAGGGATACTCCCTAGACATGAACTAAAGTTCTTTCTTGCAGAAATAAAGTAGAGTACTCATGTGTCACAAAAACTTTTAAATCTCCTATTCAGACAAGTGTTTGTTTAGATCATTTTTCCCCACTGGACTGTGAACTTCTTGGGAGCTGGACATGTGTTCATCTCAGGAACCTTCACACTCAATGTCACATAATCAGTCTCTGATAAATACACTGGATGCATGGATGAATATGTGAGCGAATGAAGGAAGGAAGGGATTATTTCACTGATGTACTTATTTAAAAAATAGTACATGAAGCTCTTTTTCCTCCTTTCCTAAACTTCTCAGAGAAGATGTGCACTTAAGGACACCTGTTTTAAATGAAAGGGAAATAGGTTACTTGGTGGTTCTTGTCAAGAGTGTCCTTGACATAGACCTCTGTATGGCCAGAAAGGAAGAAGATGTGTCAGTCACAGCAGCTCATATTTTGGAACAATTTTCAGAAAGTTATAGCAGCCCTTCAGCCTTCCTGACCTAGCTGGCCACCATCCCTTTTGGGGTTGTGAAGGTCTGGGCTAACGTTATTTAAAATTCTCCAACAGCAAAAGTCTTGGAAGAGCTGGACTGATGGCATTGTCAGCTGTTGTTCTCATACAGTGAGCAGAATGTCTTCTGGGACAAGGGAGGGAACAGCAGAGCAGCCCCCACTTGACCCTCTGGACCAAACCACAGATGTTGCCTTTACCTATGCACAGCATAGCCCTGATGCTAGATGCAGTTTCAGAGAATCTTCCAAGGAAATCTCTCCCTTCCCTCTGTTAATGACCATAAAGGAGAGACAAAGAGGTTAGAGTATTCAGTTCTTTCTTTAGACCATGTGAGTAAATGCCAACTATTCCATATTCATCATTACATATGAAGCCACCAGGGATAGTTGAGTGAGATCTGTTACATACTTTGACAATATTTTTCCACCCAGCCTCAAGGTCTATGAGAGGATAGGTGGGTAGGTGAGTATGAAGCAGTATGTGGAATTTTGCATCTTTTATTCTTCAAAACACCTATAGACTTTCACTTTCCAATGAGCCACCCAAATCTCTTTTTAGAAAGGTCATCCACTAAAGACAATCATATCTTATATCTTATATTCTAAAACAATACAACAATTAATTTTGAAAACGTATCTAGGAATCTGAGAAAGTAAAAAGACAACTCACACAATATTTCAGTGAAGCATACAAATAAAATGAGATCAGATAAACTGTACAAATATAATTTCTTCAGTGCAACCATTAAACATTTCTCAAGGCTTTTCAGTTAACTAGTAAAACTGCTGTTTTTACTTTACTTAAAATGGAAAAAAATAAAAAGGAAAATCTCTCATATTAGGTACTACTCAAGTTTCTTTCCATGTATCATTGGGAAATCTAAATAATTGTGGCCAAAATGTGAAACTAAAACTACATATAATGCACATGCAATGCTCATCTACAATTTTGTCTGGAAAACCAACTTTCAGTCTGCTAATGCATTTGACATAGATTTTTTTTCCCTCCAAACACATGGCTCTAACTATTGAGTAGCCATAAAAACACCACAGAGAGAATTGGGCCTGCCTTATATTGAATGTACTATAAATTTCAGTTGTAATTTCTGTTGTAATCCTATTCTCAAATGTTAATTCTCAATGAATAAGTTAAATAGAATCTGTGCTATGCCAAATGTGTTTGTTTACTTAAATGCATGGTTTTGAATTGTTTTGAATGAAGTTTATCTATTTAAGCTCTCCCCAGTATGATATTGCTTGAAATAAAGAGGAAAACCAAAAATTTACGTAGCTTATTTCTCTTTCAAATGGGTGATATCATGGCTTTTAGTAGTCTAGAGATAGATTAAGTAAGGAAAGAACAAACTCTGAGTAATATGTAGTACCCACATTCCAGATTTCCTTCATCTACTTGGCTCATATGTCACATTTTCCGTGAAGCCTACTCTGACCACCTTACAAAAAGAAAAAAAAAAAATGAAAATTACCAAATACACATACACACACCCATGTCACTCTCAACCAATTTCTGCTCTTTTTTCTTTTAATGTGATACTTATTACTTTCAAACCTACTATATTATTGTATTTACCCTTTATTGTTTGTTTCCCCATGATAGAATTATAGCATTATAAGTACAGATATAATTTATCTTAGTTTGTTCATTGATATATGCTGATATCTTAGAATAGTGTCAGGATCATAGTAGATGTTTCATAAATATTTGTTGAATAATTTATTCAATATTAGTTGTTTTTGTTAGCCGCTTTAGATGGTAGAGTTGTTTTAAATAGTCTACAGTATATAAAAATGATCCAATTGTAAAAGTACCAAGGAAGAGCTCTACACTATATCAGATGTAAAATTATTTGCTTTGATCCTACGGTTATCATGTAATTTTTAGAAAAGTCCCATTTTTTTGTTGCTATTCAAATGTGGGCCATATCTATATAAGAAGAGATGAAATACTGCCATTTGCGACGTGGATGGACCTTGAGATAATCATGCTAAGCGAAATAAACTACACAGAAAAAAGTTGAAAGCCACATGATATCACGTATATGTGGAATATAAATCTAAAAGCGATAAACGAACAGGACAAACAAACAGAGATTCATGGACATGGACAACAGACTAGTGGTTACTAGAGGGTAGTAGGGGAGAGGGAAGGGGGAAGGTAAATGGGGTAAAAGGGGTAGAATATGTGGTAACAGAAAGAAATCTAACTACGGGCTATGAACACACAATGCAATATACATATGCCTTACTGTTAATTTGTACACCTGAAACTTATTGGATTTCGTTAACCAATGCCACCATAATAAATAAACAAACAAACAAACAAAAATATATGCCATTATGTTCACACAATGTATCAATGCTATTTATTCCAGATATTACATCCTAAAAAGAATATATATTTTTATTCATTTTTATAACTAAAATGAGTTATTTTTATGAGATAATATTCAATATGGGACATTCAGATGGGTATCTTATCATTTCTTTGCAGCTGCATTTTGTGTTCTTTTTCTATCTTCCTTGATACAGAAGAATATTTAGACCTCTAGAGAAAATACAGACATTGTAGTCAGTTTAAACTTTCTAATTCATTCTTTATTCACTTCCCTTTCCCTGCCCAAGTTGAAATTTATTTTACAATGAACTAAACATTGTGCAGTTCTCAATGACTTTTTGAACCCATTCATTCTACAAAGATTCTAAAAATATTTTGAAGTGACTAAAGGGGATCTTGAGGGTTGCACTATCACCTCTGGAGGTCACTTCTGGAGTCAGGGAAGCACTCATGTTGTGAAAGCATAATTTCTAAATTTATCCACTTGGGTATATTTAGAGATTTGAACTAATACCCATTAATACTCAATTTTATCCTGATCTACCTAGATTTAATTTATGTCTATTTTATAGCTATTTTAAATTAGAAGGTGATTTTACCCTTCTTTCTGTCATTCTCTACCAAACCACTTCCAGAACAGACAATAGACTCCTTAAAATAAGACTAAAAAACATTATTTCAGAATTGAAATCCATCTCTTTATGATCAGCTTACCTTCTATACACATTCATGATTGTATAGAAATCATCTTATTCATTGCAATTTTAAGATCTAGCTTCAATATGCACAGAATCTCAACACCAGACAAATGCCATAATAATATTTGTAAGGAGAAAAAAAGCTGTCTCCTTTACTGGGAAATTATACTAATAACCTTCTAGATGCAAAGCAAAGCTATTCATTGGGAAATTACTGTGCTTGTAGGGGGAACGATAAACAGGAAAAGTAAAGTCAGAGCAGGAGGTGGAGGAGGAGGGGAAGAAGGAGAGGAGGAAGAGGGGAAGCGGGGAAGAGGCTGAGAATACCAATAACCAAGACAATCATTTTCTTCTCCCATACAACTTTACTACATTGAGAAGAAAGATTTGCAAGTTTTTAGCGAAATACAGAAATAAGCTAGAGATATTTCATTATCCTGTGGTTGGGCAAGAAAATACAAAAAAATGGAATCTAAGATTTTTGACCTGTAAATTCTTGTGCTTCTGAAAAATTATTTTCCTTAATAAGTGAATGGAGACCAAATTAAAGCACACGTATGCAGAGCAAATGTGAACATGAACGAGCTTTATTGGAATTTTGAAAGCTTTAAATTATTAATAATTATTCAATATTATTCCTTTTAATATCGTTTAAATTCTGAAATTTATCATTATTATTTAATTTACATTTTAATTTCTTAAAACATTGTGATTATGAAGAAAATATATATAAAAGAAAAGAACACTCTTGATGTTTTCTTAAAATATCTGTGGGAAGATCTTAGAGTTTTCAAAAATTTTTAACCATTTGTTCAATTCCAAATAGATATGGAACACTTATTTTTTTGCTAAACACAGTGGTTAGCAGGTGTTGAGATCAGAGGAGAAGAATGCATAAAATTTGCTAAGCTGTGGAGTATAAAATTTAGGTCGGACAGAAAGATTAACTGGGTTATTTGCTTTGGTAAACTGTGCCTCAGTTTCTCTATTTATTACTATATAGAAATATATAAAATATGGGCCTTCGTTTTTAGGTGACACAAGATATTCCAGGATATCACAAATAAATTTTCCTGAAATTGCTGCTGAAAGTTAATCCAAATAAATTAGTCAATCTGGCAAATGGAATGGAGGCATTATTTAATCCATTTAGTCAATATTTACTTTTCCAGCAAATTTTATTGAATACTTGTCAGGTACAAGGACATACTTTGAATTATAAAATGAGAAATTTGGAGTCCAGCTTCCTTGCCAAACACAATCAAAATATACAGAAGCTGCAGTGGGTAATGAAACTTTCCTGTAGGAGAAAAAAAGTTTGCACATATATGTAGTTCATTCTGAAAATTCTGCATGCACGTTAAAATTTTATAAATAATTCTATTTTCTCATTAACCTATATGAGTCTTGGGCTCTTATCTTAGAAATCTTCCTTTGTTTTAAGAGGTCTTTGCCTAACACTATTTTATGTATGTATGTATGTATGTATTTTAACACTATTTATTTTAATTACCAGAACTAATTCTCAAGAACGACAACTTAAGGGTTTTCTAGAAACCTAAGCAAAAACAACCTTCAATCATTGGGGGGAAAAGTTATCTTATAAAAGCAGATTTGGAATAAGCTAGAAGTGAAAGTAATACAGAATTCCAATGGTATTAAATCAAGAGTAGATTGATCACCTATTTGATTGTCCTTCAGTGACTTATTCGGTAATAAAATGTATTTCAAACTTTTGGACAGCCTGACTGAATATCAGTGGGAGAGTAAAAAGCCACAAATGCACACCATCCAATGAGCCCCCACAGCACAGCAGCCATACAGCTAATGTCACAGTTTCGAGATCCCTGTGTGGGTTTCAGGCTTCCTTGGATGTTTTCGTCTTCTAATATCTTTGGCATTAGGAATGATTTCAGATTATAAAGTAAATGCACTTACTCTTGAAGCAAATATCAAAATAACATAATGTATGCTTTTTGGTAATATAGTTTATTTAATTTTTTATTATCTATCTGTTACTTCCCCAAGCATTGGGAATACAAAGGTAAAGTAATAAATTCCTCCCCATCCTTAAGAGGTTCACAGACTCGTGAGAGAACCAGTTTGGCACAGACCAGTAGAATGCAGTTTTTTAAGTATAAAACTAGAGGCAACCCAGGTTGTGGTGGGAATACTTAAGAAAGACACTTTATTATTGATCAACAAGACAAGTAATAACAAGTGTTGGAGAGGTTATGAGGAAAAAGAAACCCTCATACATTGCCGGTGGGAATGTAAATTGGTACAGCCACAATGGAAAACAGTATGGAAGTTCTTCAAAAAATTAAGACTAGAATTACCATATGACCAGCAATCCCTCTTCTGGGTATCTACCCCAAAATTTTGAAAACATTTATCCATAAAGGTATAGCACCCCGATGTTCAGTGCAGCACTGTGGCCAAGACAAGGAAACAACTGAAGTGCCCTTGGATAGATAATTGGATAAAGTAGATGTGGCACATATAGAAAACAGAATATTATTTAGTCATAAAGATAAAATACTGTCATTTGCAGCAACATGGATGTATCTTGAGATAATCATGCTAAGTGAAATGTCAGACAGAAAAAGTTGAGAACTTTATGATTTCACTCACATGTGGGATATAAAACTGAAAGCAACAAACAAGACAGACAACTCATAGACACAGACAACAGTTGAGTGGTTACGGGGAGGGAGGTAGATAAGGGTAAAGGTGGTTGAATATATGGTGATGGAAGGCGATTTGACTTTGGGTGGTGAACATGCAATGCAATATACAGATAATGTATTATCAAATTGTACACTTGAAACCTATTTAATATTATTAACCAATATCGCCCAAACAAATTTAATTAAAAAAAGAAAAAAGACACTCACCTAGGCTGAAGAAGTTTATGTAAGACAAGTCAAAAGAGCTCTGTGATTCAAGTTCTGTAATTTCCTTATTTCCTTTTTTTTTAATTCAATACTTTTTTGGTTTCTTTTAGGTGAAAAAACTAAGTTCCAAAATGATTTCTTCCAAAAATTCACTTCCAAGCTGTATAATATTGTCACTCCTGGCTCATTGCTGCTAACTGGCAATGGACTCCTTCCCTCGGCCAACTGGCCAGGATGGATCTGAAGGAGCATGGGCACTTCCTCTCACTCATTACTTCCTATTCTGCTTTCTTTGCCATCCCTTCTCTTGCCTGAGAGTAAAAAAACAACACTTCTGTTTCTAAACCTCCCAGTGCCTCCATAGGTAGGTGCCTTAGAGGAGAGTAAGGATGCCAAACAACAGTGCTGAAGCCAGGACTTTGGTGCACAGCAACATGGGAGGAATCAGTTGCCGCCAACAACTAAGTCTGGTAACACTGCAATGAATTATAAATGAGTTTTTCCAGGACCAATTCCACAGCCCCTTGGAAATTCAGCAAAACCAAATTTAAATATCATTTTTTAAATTTAGATACAGAATTCCAGATTATACTGCCTTGACATTTTAGAAATTCAAACTGGTTGTATCATATGATGTTTAGTTTGAAAGACAATGAGTTTTGTCTATCGATGCTAATTTAGAAAACAATGTGAAATAAGGCATCAAATACTTGTGCTAGAAATTCACTTATTTTACACTTGGCAAATCCATTCATTTACATTTTCATAGATAACTGATTTACCCAAAGTCTACTCTATGTTTGACTACATCTCATGCCAGAGAGATACAAAAGTAAAAGACACACAGCTATTCAGAAAGCTTTTAATTGAGGAAAGAAGAAATAAGTTTACAAAATCATGCTTTTAACAATATTTACTAAGGACTACCTAAATATAAAGTATCTTCTATCCAGTTATATACCAATGACCACAGTTAATCCAGGTAGCAAATGGTTTATGTAAGATACTATGTGTAAAGAAATATGTATAAAAAATCCGAAAAGATGGGATCATTATAAGCTGAACTTATCTGAGGTGGGGTGAATAAAAGTGGGTTCTAAAGTAGGCCTTGAATAATGCAAGATATTTGAGATGGTGGAGGTATGGAAGACTGCCTGGGAAAGGAGCAAGAACCACCTAAAAGAGGAATGGAGTGAGGGGCAAACATGTCGTATGAAGAAAGAATGGTACAATTTACAGAAGACTGGTGATGTGAATTCGTGGTAAAAGTGATGCCTCTTCCTCTAGTGATTTAGTCACTCTCTTCTCTGTGCTCTGATCTCACCTTGTCTGTACACCTAGCAAAGTACCTGCAGCAGTTTAAAAATCTTCCTTGCTTGTCTGCATGTAAACTCTCCTAGGCTATCCATTTCTCGAGGGTGAAAAATATTTAATTTCTCTCTGTATCACGACTGTAGAACAATGTCTGACACAAAGATGTCCAATAAATGCTTGTTTAACAAATGAATAAGTGAATAAATAGGAGAATGTATAAGCAGCTTTCAGGAATATTAATCTAACAACAGAATTGAAAACGAATTGGAAGCCTATGAAACTAAAGGTCACAAGTTTAAATGTTATACTGTAGTTAGGAGAAATAGTTCTAAGAATGAAAGAAGGGGGTGTATAAATCCATGAGATACTAGATAGAAAATATGCAGGGGCTGACTAACTATGGGTGGGATAAGGTATTAGAAAAATTAAAAAATAACTTCCAAAGTTCAAAATGAATGGAGGAAATTAACATCTATTGATGTGGTTATAAGTTGAATTGTGTCCCCCAAAAGACATCTTAACCTTATTTGGAACTAGGTCCTTTGAAGATGTAATTACTTAAGATGAGGTCATACTAGAGTAGGGTAGGTCCTTAATCCAATATGAGTGGTGTCTTTATAGAAAGAGAAGAGAAGACACAGAGACACAGAGACACGGACACATGTGATGGAGGCAGAGAATGAAGTGTTGCAAACCGAGGAAAGTCAAGGACCGCTGGCAAGCATCAGAAGCTAGGAAGGGATAAGGAAGGATTCCCCATTTGCAGGTTTCAGAGGGAGCACGGCCCTGCCGACACCTCAATTTTGAACTTCTAGCCTCTAGAATTGTGACACAATACATTTCTGTTGTTTTAAGCCACCCAGTTTGCCATACTTTGTTATACAGCAGCCCTAGATAACTAATATAAATATCTACAGCATAGGAGAATGGTCTACACACTGAATGAAATAGAAGTTTGGGAAGATAAATTCGATTAGAAAAATTCTAAATCCTAGTTAAGGGCATATTGGGATGAATATTAAGGAAGAATAACCCAGTATAAATATTAATAGCTACTGTTTATTGTGTTGTAAGAGCCGTGTTAAGTGTCTTATGAAAATTATATATTTAATTACAACCACCCTGGTAGAGGCTTGGGGTCAATTAAGATCACGAAGTTAATGAGTGGCAGAGGCAATATCTGAACAACCACACACTCTTCACTACTATATTCTAAGTCAGACAACTGGATTGCCACTTTAGAGAGAGAATGAAGGGAAGACAAATTTGTACATGTAAATTTTAAAATTTAAAATTCATACTCTACATGTAAATTCTGAATAAGCGTGAATAATAAACTGAGAGCCCTCAGGAAGGATTAAATGCAAGAGGAGTCTGCATTAACTTGAAAGAAAAAAAGAGAGTAAAGCATGTGGTACTTTTGAGATAAGAAACAGGAGAGATAACAATGTTTTTTGTTTGTTTGTTTGTTTTGTTTGCTTTGTTTTTTTAATGAATTTGTTTTCAAAGGGAAGGGTAAAATTCTCAGTGAAAAGTACTGAGAATGTGAACTCCGTTCTTTCTTTCTATTCAGTTCCCTTCTAAATGGTCACTATTTCATTTCCTGATGCTAGGCCTGTGTAGCCACTAAATGTTACCATCCTAATATCCTGTGAAATCTCCCCTAGTTTTCCTGAGGCTTCACAGGATATTGATGGGGAAAACTATCTCCATGACACAAATAAGCCTTCAGGCATTTTGATGAGTATGGATGGTAAATGATTACATACCAACTGTTATTCAGTTCTTTTCCAGATTGGTTTATAGGGCACAGGAAATGAAATTTCCCCCCAGAAAATTCCACTTACATTATATAAATATGACTCCTCTAATAGCAAACAATACACTGTATTCTATCTACTTTATTTGAACTAAAGAAGTAATCCTAAAAAAGCATTAGGGAAAAATTTAATAAAATTCAACATTGAAAAATACGATTTAAAGCAAACCATCAACCACCTGCTTTTAAAATTACATCTTATTCAAATCTTCATTTCCTTTCATTTTTCTGAAGTCTGAACTAGTCTTCACAAAAGTTCTTAACTTTTTTTTTAAACTTAATCTTCTGTTAAGCGTTATGAAAATAAAAATTTGGTCCAAGGACCAAGCTACAATTTCATTTTTTTCCTGTTCAGTAATTGTCAGTTCAGTCACAATCAATTTGACTGGCAATACTATTAAAAATAAAAGCAAATTAATAGAATAAATGCAATTATTCATTTTGTTATATAATAATAACAGAACATGTGATCAAATAAAAAAATTTAAACTTGATCTATCTGCATACTTATTTAATGAAAGATAATTGGGTGAATCTGCATATTCTTATGATGTTAATAGCACAGGAATGATTAAGAGTTATTTCGTGTAATTTTATTGGCTAACAATCAAGTATAAAGGCTAATGGGATTTATCATGAGCTCAATCAAACTTTTCACAACTAAATCATATTATCAAATAAGATGAAAAAGTGGGCTGGATACAAAAAGAAACTTAAAGTACATTTGTCTCCACCAACAGAAATTTCTCTGGAATTGTAAAAGTTCAACCATAAGGTAATAAGGCCATGCATGCACAGCATCTGAAATGCTAAACGGAACAGTAGATTTATAGGCATTATTTCATGCCCTTCTACATTTACCAATGACTTCTCTGGGAGTTAGGAATTCTAAAATAGACACAAAATAATCCTCCATATCCACATCAAATTGCATGTATACCAGAATTCAGATATTCAATATCATTCTACTTCATCTCATAAAATTAGGGGAAGGTATTTTATTCCTTATGGGCCCTCATGCTTTTGATTCCTTTAATTGTCTATAGAGTGATTGAAGAGTTTACTCAGAACTTATAGAAATATGAAATATGTAGTGATAACCTTCTCCCAGCCATGACTTTATGCTACTTTATGCCAGCCCGGGTACAATGAGTTACAAACTTCTCTATTCAGAGCGTTCTAAAGATGTCAGAAACTTAAAAATTGATTCTTAAATAGGAACTAGATTATACTTTAAATTATTTGGGATTAATTAAGCTTCATACTCACCCAGTTTGTCAATTTTAAGAGTTAAATAACTTAAAATATTAGTAAAGGAAAAAAGGCAATGTGACAATGAGGCAGCAAATGTATATTTGCTAACAGCTGGTATTTATGGATTCTTTACAATGGTAACATTTGTGTGATGAAAGAAACTGGCGAATTTCCCTCAGTTATGATTACTAAAGCCAGATCGATGTTTCCTATTTTTGAAAATATTGTTAATACTTAACTCTTTTATTATCATTTATCTCCCTAATGTTTAAAAAACATTTATAAAATGTTAAAAAACATTTATAAAATTTTATTTCTTTTATTTCTTTTCATGTTGTTAAACAAAGGTGGATTTCAAGAAAAGTGGAGAATTCCACAGGATTTCTTAAGAAGAAAAGGAAATCAGCACTTTGGCAATTACAGAAAAATGTCAAAAAGTCCTAAAACTCAGGAAGAATAAGTTATATTTCTTAGTAAAACGTGCAAATAAAATACAGGTGCTCTCAACTTACGATTGGTTATGTCTCCATAAATCCATCGTAAGGTGAAAATATTGTAAGTTGAAATGCATTTAATACACTTAGCCTACCAAATATCGTAGCTTACCATAGCCTACCTTAAACCCACTCAGAACACAATATCCAAAAAAACGCTGGTAAGACAGTACCCTGTGGAGTATTGCTTATTTACCCTCGTGATTGCTTGCCTGCCTGGAAGCTGTGGCTTGCTGCTCCTGCCCAGAATCATGAGAGAATATTGTACTGCATATTGCTCTTCCAGGAAAAGATCAATGCATATCAATTTTGTACTGGTAAAGTCAAAGAATGTTAAGTCGACCCATGTAAGTCAGGGACTGTCTATAATGTAAACCAAATCTAATTTCCCCTACAGAGGTAGCATTGTAATAATAATAATATAAAAAAGCATTCCAAACCAAGCGTCTAACAAAAGCAATAACAAAAATGACCACATTTAATAAAAGGAAATATATACAATCCAGTGTGCTATGTAGGGGCCTTGAAAAAGTTTTGGCAGAGTGAAGGAACAAATTGGGGTCTCCAAAGAAATATTCACAGAAATACTTCATAAAATACTAAGGCCATGAGAATATGGTCTTTATTCACCCAACAAATACTGAACACTTACTACATGCCATTTCTCATTAGGCACTAGAGCTAAATAAAACAAAACATACCATTCTAATTTCAGGTACCTATAGCCCAATGAGAAAGACAGTTAGATTATCAAGCAATTAAAGTACGCAATGATAAGAATCTTGGTGAAAATAAATATGGTCTGCTAGGGGAGGACATGCAAGCATTGTTGAAGGCATCTTGTAGGAGGAATAGGTTAGTCTTTCTGGAGGTACATCAGCTCAGAACTGAGAAAGAAGTAAAATTTATCCAGAAGCTATATGTAATTTACTGTGGTTAGAAGGAAGACAGGGAAAGAGAAATTGAGTGGTGGGGTAAAGGGACAGGGCTGGAAGAAATGGCAGCATGAGGGGTCCAAAGCACAGATTTCTGATGCAGTTCAGGTCTCTTTCTTTGGCTCCACCCTCATGGTTAAGTAGGACTCTGCTGACTCAAATCAAGAGAATGAGGAATGGGGAAAGAGGGCAAACTTGCAGTGCTATCTGGTACATTTAGATGTATTTTGACTTAGTCTAGTCATTGGGAACCCCACGACTAGAGGCAAAGTGATGCAGTGGGGAATGGAAATGGAGGAGTTGAGAAACCCTAGGGTTTTTTCGTTTGTTTTATTTTGCTTTTTTAACTCTGGCACTGAAAATTACTTGTTATGAAACTTTTGGCAAATAACTATTTTTATCCTCAAATTTTTTTCGTCTAAAAAACAGGTTGTTTTGAGAATCAAATAGATGTGAAAGTTCTTTGAAAAATCAGAGTTATTCAAACACAATGATTATTATTTAGCACAAAGTTTCCCAGACTTCTCTTGTCTGCCTCAACCTCATTTACATGTCTCTCAAAAGCAAATTCATGCTTAGGTCCCCTTATGAGGACCTATCAGAATCTGGAGTAGGGTAAGGGAGGAGAGAGATATCATACATTATACTATATTGGCAGAACTCTATTTGTATAGTGCTGTGATCAGAGTGGAGGAATCCTGTTTCTTCCACAAAATATCCTGCGGTCAAGTATTTAACAACCAGGCGTCTGGCCTGTCCACATAAATAACATCACAAAACAAGTGCTCTCAGATTTCAAGAACAGCACTGATAAAACAAAGGGAAGAGGGGAAAGGTGATTTCTGTAGGGCAAGAAGAATTTTTCTGAGTTAGCATATGATATTGGACAAAGCCATTATAGCAATTAGTTGAGCCTGTTAATGTCCTAATACCTAAGCTACCTGACCACAGAAATACACCTGTGTTTAATATAATCACAGTTGGAAAGTTTTTTAGGTTAATTATATGGCACCTTGACAAAAGGCTATTTAAACCATGGCAGAATAGGACCAAACATATTTTATAATCTTTCAGTTCATTCTTTATCAAAGATTTGACCAAAAAATTAGTCCCATAAAAATTATAAGTGTTTTGTGACTTTAATTGCTATGCATCTCTCAAATTAAAGGTTTAAATTTTTTTTTTTTTTAATTTCAGCTTTGATTTTGTTTTAAGTTGGTTCTTCTCAAATTTGGCTTTGCATCATAATCAAAGAATTTTTTTAAATATCAATTTCTAGACTCTATCTTTTGCGATTCTGATTTTGTTTTGCAACTGGATATCTGTATTTTTTTAAAGCTTCTCTAATATTATGGCACCAGATTCGGGAATAATTACTGTAGTCATCACAATAGCACTTCGGATGATGCACTACTTTCTTCGAATGGAAGAAACAAGAAAACTATTGTTTCTTAGTGTGATCATGCCCATTTTTTGCCTTTCTTTCCTTATGTCCAGTTGTTAAAGAAGAAAATTTTTTTTGTTCCTTCCTTATAACAACACATTAAAGCTAAATGGTACTCCCCTCTGTAGGAAAATTTACCACTAAAAACTACCACAAACTGAACTCTCACTAATCATCTTTTTAAAAGTGTAAGCACCCTTAAATTAAAATCACTTTAATCATTAAGACCCTTCAGTATTTTAGTAATAAATCTCCCTGGAAAAGTGTCCGATTTATATCAGTACAATGAGATTCTAATGTGAATATAAGAAGTTGAAAGCTTCCCTGGAATCAGTTTATGCCTTTATCCAATAGTGAGTTCTATCACTGGGTAGAATTTACAGACCAAAAAAAGAAAAGAAATATCAAGAAAAACATTTCACAGGGAGAATTTAACAAGAAAAAACAACTATATTATAGAAAACAGATGGCTAGAGTAATTAAAGCTGGAAAGTTGTCAGCTGTGTCCCCAGCTTGTTATTTGTGCTTTTATAAATTGGTAGAAAAAAAATCCCTTACATTTTACCTAAAGGGGCCCAGCCCATAAAAAATTTGCTAAAAAAAATCTGAAAATCCACATTTTGAATATGAAATATATAAAATGATTAAAGAATGACTTTTTAGTTCCTTTTGAGAGATGACTCTGAAACATTTCTTAAATATGCAAGAAGAGAAAATGGTATGAACAAAATAATCGTTTATATGTTGAATATCATTTTTGTTTTCATCTTTTAAAACCCTCCTCTCTTGTACATGCAAAAACTACTAGGTGATGTTAATTTTCATAAATCACCTATTTAATCTCAAAATGAATAAATTATAGTATGTGGCCTAGGTAATTATTTTTAAGTTAGGAATCAAAGAGTGACTTAACTGTATTATGGCATTCATTCAGACTTCATTTACGCTAAGATTTAGGGGAAGAGGTTGGATTATAAAGGTCATTTATTAAATAAACATATTATGCAGCTTCATTATAGAAGGTAGTATGCTGGGAGGTATATTAATGTAGAGTTCATGCCCTCGTGTGGCATGAATACTTTAGTTGTTTTAAATTGTGTTCTTTTAGTGATCCTGTCTATAGAAATTACAAATTTTATGACCATAACTGACCTTGAAACAAAGAAAAATGAAAGAAATGAGCACTTAACTAAAGTAAGATGCCTGTATCGTGCTATTCTAGAGATCTTTTTGGCAACATAATAAAAATATTTTTTCCTTCTTATATTCCTTCAGTTCAATTTGACAAAAATGCATTTTCTGTCTTCTCTGTGCCAGACACTTCTCTGGACACTGGTAATAGACTGATAGACAACACATTATTGAATATTTTTACTTCCGGAAAAAAAAAAAGTCTCACCTGGTTTTGCATAAGAATTTTCCTTCCTCTAGTAACTCATGGAAAGGTGGCAGTATTTTGTAGAATCTATGTGTGTGCTTTTGGACAATTTACTCCAAATCCTGTTAATCACAGAGATATTGTGAGAAGAGATTCTATGATAAAATGTTTGACTTTTCACTTATAGAAAAAATGAAGAGATTAAATTTTGATTTAGAATTTTATTTACTCATTTATTTAATAACAATTTATCGAGCACCTAATGTATGCCCAATTTCAAAAGAGTGCTTATTTCTATAAAAAGTTGGTCATATTCATCCCTAATTTCCACTTTACTACTTCCTAGACTATAATCTCCATTTAGCAGGGTGTCTCTGTCGTGTTCATAGCTGTATCCTTGACATCTAGCAGAAGATTTGAGACATAGTGGGTATTCGTTGTATCTGCACAGACTAAAAGGGAAGGAAAGAAGTAAAATCAGAGTATTACTACCACATTTAAATAGCCACTTTGGCTCTGAAAAGATTTCACACATTTCTATAACCTACAGATGTAAGTGTTCATTTCATTTTATAGATGAAGAAATACTCAGAGGATAAACCAGTCTACAATCCTATCTTTTGCACAAGTAACTGTGAACTATGAGTCCAGTCTTTAAATCTCAAGTGACATCAAAAAGCTCAATATATTCCTTTTTCATTCATTCAATATATTTATATATATATTGTGTATCTATTATATATTAGGCAATATACCAGTGTAAGGAATTTAAGTGTGAACAGCAAAAATCTAATCCTCAAGGGGCTTATACACTAGTGGAGAGAAACAGAAAATAATGAATACATAATCACCTACTATGTCTAATAATGACAAGTGTTACATAGAAAACTGAAGCAAGGTAAAGACAGAGTGCTAGGAGAAAAGTGAATTGAGTGGAGAGGGAACACGGGAGTTAATCTGAACAATCAGAGATGAACTCACAAGTAAAGCAGAATATGAGCGGAGATCTGATGGAAATAACATAGTATTTTAAAACGATTATTCTTATTAGGAGAAATGTGATCTTTAAGTACTGTCATCATTAACAGCGATTTCAAGTTCTTTCTTGGGTTACAAAAAATGACTGATAGTTAAGTGCATTGTAAAGTTCATAAATGGGACACTTTGCCAATGTGACTTGAATAGCAAATAAAACACAAAGTATCAAAAAATATTCCTTTCTGCCCTAAAACTGTTCGTGCTATTTCAAAAATTTCATGAAAATAAGACAATCATTCAATGAGAAAATTTAACTTTTACTTAAAGAGTTTCAGCTGAAAAAAAAAGTTTAATGAATTAGACTGTCTTAAGACACCAAGACAGACAGTCTAAGGACATTTTATTAGACAAAATAGAGTTGGGCTTTAAGAGTCAAAAGTTGTCTTTGAGGGCCTGTTTGATACTGAGAGCAACTGCAAGCACTTTGCATACTTCATAGAGAAAGGCATGTGTCACAAGAAGGAGGGTTGCTGTTGAGCAGAAACAATAAGCATTTAGGCTTAGAACTTACTAATAAGACACTCAGCCAGTCTAGACCTGGTGGAAGAGAAATATATGATAATTATCAGTGCAATTTGGCTTCAAGATTGATGGTACCCTCTTTTGCCCAGAAAGGTAAAAATCTACAAACTCTAATGAAATGTGAATTTAAGAACTGAATTGTTGACAAGAATACTCAACTATGATTCAATTAGTTATACGGTCCCTCTAATAGATTTCATCATATATATAAAACTTTTAGCTAAATTTACCTCTTGTACTTGGTAAAACAAATCAAAGGAAAAAGGGAGAGATTCTATTGGTTAACCAACAATTACATATTTTTCAATAATATTTAAATATTCTGAACAAAATAATTCTATGTAATATAACTGATAAAATATAAAGACTGAATTTTGGGTAATTCAAAGAAGAATAGACTTTGATTATAGGGTATCTATTAATTCATGACTGAGATTCACATTTTAATTGTCTATATTAAAATGTCTGTTATTTGAAAAATTAAATCATTGAGATGTACAGACATGTGATTAGACATGCTTATGGCATGGTTCTCTGACCTTAAGAGGCCAGAATAGCCACGTTTTACATCTATTTTTATGATATGTAATCATGGCCTACTCTTTAGAGACATAAGTAGAAGTTTCCTACCACATCAATATTCCAGAATAACAGTATCATTTTGGTACAGACAACTTCAGAAAATCAGAGGGAAAAAAGAGAACTTATTTTAGAAAGATTACAAACCTGATGCATATTTTAAAAAAATTTTTTTAATATTTTGTTAATCAGATAAAATAAATTTTGCATGCTTAAGGGAGTTGTATAAGTAACTTTATTAGCCCTGGCTTCAAATATTAAGTAAAAACTATCTTAACTTTCTAATAATTTGACTGTACTTTTATTTAAACCAAATACCATGAATCATTTTTAGAAAAGCATAATAGAATTGAAAAACAATGAATGATTTTCAAATAACCAAATCACAATTATAGAAATAAAAGACATATAATTTTAACTATCCATCTAATTTATTATCAAAAGTCAGTAAAACAATATTAAGTATTCACTGCCTGTGAATGTCTGGCTAGGAGCTTTGGAAATAAAACCTAGGGAGATACGTAAGCAATTCCTCAGAGATAAGGAGTTGGAGATGGGATGTGTTTGGGGAGCATTAGAATTTGGTTTGCCTGATATTGAGTTTTCTATCTATCTAAGGAATAAGTGAAATAAGTTGCCTTCAATCACAGAAATTCTAAACACTAACAGTGCTGTATTTAACTTGGTTGATGGTGATATGATAGCACTGAAGTCTTTTCTTTCACTGAGCAGCAAAATGAAAGGAGGAAGATTGAGTCTCCTGAGATTGTAGAGTAAACTAAGAGAATCACAGAGGAGAGAAAAGATTCCACGCAGCAAACCAGGTAGGTGGTCATTACTGTGGTCCCAGTATGAACTGAGGAGGGTTCAATGTAAGGACAGAGGGGAAAAAAAGAGAGAGAGAAGAAGCCAGAGAGCCTATGTGAAGCCAAATGTTGCTGACAGAGTCAGAGGAGTTCAGAAGTTATGTTTCTTACGAGATAAAGATTTTTATAGAGCAGTCCGTCCTGCCTTGAAGAGTGAAAAGAATAATTCTTTTGGTTTTCTTTCAGGCATCTATTTCTTGACGAAGGACTGAGGGGGACATACTGGAAATCACAGCCTTGCTCTCCCAGATCTTACAGCCTAGTGAGGAAAGGGCCATAAAGAACCAGTTCGCCATTTCTGAAAGCTCGTCTTTCACTAATAAAAAAAATAAAAAAATAAATACAGAAAATGATATGCTAATCAAAGTTCTTTGGTATCAAAGCAGATTCCGAGATCTAGCACCTTCTTCCTGCCACTCTGGGAGTTACTAGTACCTCCAGCCCTCTGTTCTGTTCCAAAGTCAGTTGCTTAACAACCTATCATCCTCTCACCAGCCAGGAAGCCTTTGGAGTTGAGAATAATTATAACCTGAGCCTTAAAATTATATTATTAAGGTAACTGACAATATAAACATAACAATCTCTTGGCAATTTCTTGGCCGTACTGGAGCGAATAGTTTTGAACAGTTTTGCATTTGGGATTTGGATTTGGGCGTTAGCAAACATCAAGAAATAAAGATCAAGATCCAGGAAAAAAATAGGCAAATTATATCATAAATGGCAAAGCAAAAAGTTCCATTTATATCTCGTAAGCCTGGCTAAAAAGTGGGAGATGGGATGGATAACGTTCTAATACTTATAAAATGAAATCCCTCTAGTCTCATTTAATCCACCATTAATGAAAACACTAGCTCTGAATGCTTTATTGATCACATGAAATTAGTACAATATGAGAAGGAATATGAAGCATTAGTTTCAGAGCTTTGGAAAGTCATCTTGCCCTCAAAAACAGAATCCATGTCTCCAGCTCCACAACCTAGGCTTAGCTAGAACACATACAATGTATACAATAAGTTTTCAATTTAAATCATAATTTTTCTTCTTGTTTTTCTATTTCAATTTTCCATTCCAGCTTACACTTATGGCCGAAGTCAAATAATAAAGCACTAGCTTAATTTCAAAACATATAACCTCTGATTCAAACCAAACAGCAAAAACAGAACCTACCACAGATGGTCATGGATTTCTAGACTTTACTCAATCCCTTCAGCAACATTTTTATTGCCTAACCTGGATAATAACATGCAATATATAGTTTATGGTGGAGATATTTTATGACGAAATATTGCCACACAAGCAATTGGGTGGTTTTATTAGTAACATAAGTAACTTCAATACTCCATGAAAGCGCAGGGTATCTACCTGATAAGAGCAGCACTCTTACACTTGCGAATGAGGTACTGTGATGACTTCTAACGAATTCTACTCTTTTGTGTCATAAATATTTGTTACTAACAATGAACTAAAAAGCAAGAGGTAGTGCAGTGAGTCCCCCATATCCATGGATTCTGCATCTGCAGATTCAATCAACCATGGATCAAAAATATTTGGGGAAAAAAATATTATATTGTTCATGTGTACTATGCAGTTAGGCCTAGGATGGCTGCATGTGTACTGAACGTGTACAGACTTTTTCTCTTGTTATTACTACCTAAATAATACAGTTTAAGAACTATTTATATAGCATTTACATTGTATTCAGTATTATAAGTAACCTAGAGATGGTTTAAAGTATAAAGGAGGCTGTGTACAGGTTATTTGCAAATGCTATACCATTTTATATAAGATACCTGAGCAGCCACAGATTTTGGTTATCTGCAGGGGGTTCTAGAACCAATCTCCCACAGAAATCAAGGGACAACTGTACTCCACTTGACAATTTACTGTTAATTATAATTTGCCTGCTAAAGTGTTTCGATTGTTTCAGCTTCAAACAGTTGCAAACACTATGGCCATACCTACACACTTAGGAAATCTCCAGATTAACAACAATGAACTGCTGACTCCATATTTGGATGTTGGTCATTTTTGATTTTATAAGACTTATTAAAATAAAAGACAATTCAGTTTAAAACGACTTTGTTTAACTTGATAGCAGTCATAGTAATGGTAACAGTAGAAGTAGCAATAGAAGCTTATATTTACTGAATACATGAGTTAAGTACTGTACAAACTGTTTTATATTCTTGATCTCATTTAACTCTCAACATAGTATCATCCCTATGAGGTAAACAGCGATTAAATTTGCCCCAGGCCAAGATTCTTACACCTTAGAAATGATAGGGCCTGGATTTTAAAACAGACTGTATCATTGCAGATGTTAGCTTTTTCATCAGGAATGAATATTATCAGAGAAGTAAATTTGTATTAATCATACATTATTCATCAATCACATTCATTCTCTGAATGGGCAGTAGTCAGGTGAGTGTTAGAATAAAATGACTGGCAGCGTGGGAGGTAGATCCCTGACTCAAGCTCTGATTTCCAAGCACTGAAAGTCCAGAATCTTAATGGTTAACTCAAGCTGTATTCATCAGACTTATTTTTGTAAATGCTAATTTATGTGGCATATGTTCAAAAGAAATTAACTTGTATGTATAAATAAACAACATACTGTTCTGCAGACCAGAAGTTTCCATTAAGTTTACCAGTATCTTCTAATAGAAACATTACTGTTATGTCTGTAAAAATATCTGGTAGAAAAAAAACCCCTACAATGTACATATATTTATATATGGTTCTGTCTGTCTATCTATTTGTCTGTCTGTCTACCTACCTGCCTACGTTTCTATCTATCTAATCATCTATCTATCATCTATCTACCTACCTACCTATCTATCTAAAATATAGTTTCATGTGTGTATATTGTGGTTGTAGATATTTTCTTTTATATAAATGGTGGTTATACACACTCATATTAGTCTGATGCACATTACTTATTTTATAAATACATATATATATATATATATATATATATATATATATATATACACACAAAATATTATACATGTATAACCATGGTGGAAGCTTGTGTTTATATATTTATATATACAGATAGCCAGACACACATAAACATGGTAAAATCTTATAATGCCAACAATTATGCAATGATATTTAGAGGGGGAGATTGGTGGTCAAATTGTTAAACCTGATTTATTTTTTATATTTTTAAATTTTATTTTATATTATATTTATTTTTATACTTAAAATTTGATCTAAGCTCACCTTTATTCTGGTAATTACAATCCTTTTTCCTTCTTAAGTCCATCGTCTTGTCAAATATTTTTAATTTGGTTGAGTCAGAGAAACTATGACAAGCTGCAAGCCTGCTTTACTTCCAGCTACTTAAAACCTGAACCTTATTTTTATTTTAACTGCTGATGGCTCAAACTTTTTATTTTCACATAATGTTCATCATTTTGATAATAGGAGACAAATGTCAAATAAGATACTGAATCCATATTCCATATCTTTAGCAGACTAGAAATCAATATTCTACAATTAATATTTTTCTTAATCATTTCCTTCTGACTAAAACTAACTGGACTGATCTCTACAGGCAAAAATGTAATATATAGATTTTGAGTAAATTGTTTATAATGTGGTTCGAGATTTATAAAAATTGTCATAGAAAATAAAACAAAATAAAAGACACAGAGATGTCTTCTAAAGATTCAATAGTAGGCTGAATAATAATAGTATACACATCAAGGCCACACCAAAATCCAAGCTCTGCATTGGATTACATTACTTTACATTACTTTTTGAAGTCATTTTGTAGAAGTGGCAGAAGGAAGACTTATGTTCTGATCCTCATTGGAGAACTAAGGATTAGGGAAGAGGTGCAAATTTGGTAGGCAGGGCAGAGTTCATTTTGCTTTGGAATTTTTAGTAGTATTATTTTGATTCAGTCTTACTTTGCATATTAAGAAAATAGGGATATTTCTTACTTGCATAGAGAAATATGCTGTCTGTCATTGTACTTGAAAACATATATGTCATAGATTATCTTTCATTTTCCCAATGTGTTAGCTATGGTTCAAGAAATATTTTCCTTTCCTCCTCGCTATGGGAAAAATGGCAATGCATGTGGGATGGAATCTCAACTGGCTCCTCAGGGTCCAGGAGACAGTAAGGTGTGGGTGAGAATGGATAGATGAGCTTAGGGTAGACTGGATGGAGCCTGTGTAGTCCTCACCAAGATTTGAACTACTTTTCAATGCAAAGTGATTGGTACATAATAATGTGGGTCCAGTGTTTTTGACTTGATAAATTTTCAAGAGATCTAGAAATCAATATTTGTATTTGACATCTCCCAATATTTTAATATTAGTTATATAATTCAAATAATTTTAAAAAGCACTGTGTGAGCCAAAGAAAATATATGTGTAGGCCTATTCAGCCAATAATTCCAGGTAGGGATCTGTGGCTTAGGATGGATGGATGGATGGATGGATGGATGGATAGATAGATAGATAGATAGATAGATAGATAGATAGATAGATAGATTTTTAAGATATTATTTCCAGCTTTCGCTTAGCTCTAACCTTATGGTATTCAATAATATGTCCTAATTTGCCTCTATTTCATACGATATCTCATACTTGGAAAGTTTAGGAAGAAAAGCTATAGCAGCCAAGGCTATCCTACTTCCAAGCTGTCCTTGATTCCAAAATATTCATTAAAACATAATTCATTAAAATATATATAGGTATGTGTCTATACACCTGTCTGTATACATACATGTATTTCCTTGCTCTGTCAACTGATGGGGTATAAAATGTATGACTCCTCAGTAGAAATGAATACACCTGTACCCCAGATTGTGGTTTTTATTACCATACTCCAATAAAAAAGAGGCTCTTTGGAGAAATGACTGATTCTACCACTGGGGCAGGAAACACACATGATAAGCCTAGAGAATCTTATAATCTAGAAAGTAGGAAAGTACAAAAAAAAAAAAAAACCCCACATCAATGGCATATCAAAGGGCCACAATAGCCAAAACTGGAAAAACTGGCCAACAAAATAAGCAAAATATCATTGAATTATTACCCAAAGTTTAAAATAGATATCTATGAGTCCATACTGAAATAAATGCAGGTAAAAATTAGATAATTAATTAATGGAATAAACAAATCTCTGTGCAGAATTTTAAATAATTTATATAGATGCACACTCTCGAGGAGACGAAATAAAACTCCCACTCAAGTGTGGGCTGTACATAGTGACTTTCTTCTAAAGAGTGCCATATAAAAAGAGAGAAAAATAGTAAATTTATCATGGAGACATCTGATAAACACTACCCCAGCCAGGGGATAAAGTTTAACATCAACAGTGACAAATCATGTTGGTAGCTGAGAATGGTACTTTACCTCTGAGGTCATCCTCCTCCAAATCCACAACCCGAGTCTAATCATTAAAAAAAATATATCAGACACATCTCAATTGAAGGATATTCTGTAAATATCTGTCCAGTATTCAAAACCGTCTAGGTTATAAAAAACAAGGTAAGTCTGGAAAACTCTCACAGCCAAGAGGAGCCTAAGAAGATATGATGACTAAATTTAATATGGTATCCTGGATGGGATCCTGGAACAGAAAGAGGTCATTAGGTCAAACTCAAGGAAATATGAATAAAGCATGGACTTCAGTTAATAATAAAGTGTCAATGTCGGTTCATTAATTGTTAATGTAAGATGGTAAGAAGAGGGCCAAGCATATATTTACAATTCTTTGGTAAACCTAAATTTCTAAAATTAAAAAGTGACCAGAAGTTAAAGCATGTCAACATATAATTGTTTAGAATTTATATATTATTATAAAAAGCAAGAATAAAAATAAGCATCAAAATTAAAAAATAATTCATTTGTACTAATATTTTAACATATATACATACTTCACACCATACCATGTAGAGCAAAGAACCAACAAAATTTCCCAGCCCATTAAACACAAAGAACATACCCAAGACCTGGAGATGAACAGAGCCCTCTAACTCCCATTCCAGGGCTCTTCCCTGGATGCCAAATTGCCTTCTTTCCTTTATTCTGTCTTAAACAGATTAGAGAACTGTTTTGAACATCAATACATTTTAAGTCTGGAGGCACATCTGGCACTTTTTCATGAAAGAAAGAATGTTTATAAAACAGAAAGCTAAACACAAAGATCCCAATGTTCTTCAACAAAATTAATAAGGATACAAAAAATTTATGTATATGTTTGTATATGTACATATAAATAGAAAAGAAGAGAGAGAATGGGGAAGTTTATCTTTGCTCAAAATGTATAATGCTATATAGTCAAAGCTTTAAATCTCCACATTCCTTTCCTTTTAGGGGATTATCCTTACCCCTTCCCCTTGTTTTTGTTAAGTCTTAGTTCTCATTTTTAAGAAATCAGAAATAATGTATACTAGGAAAAACAGTTTCTGGCAGTAGAAGACAAGGCTTTCTCTAGTAATTATTAACAGGGTCATCATCTTGAGTAAGTTATTTTTATAAGGCTCAATTCTTCTGATTCAAAAAATAGGTTTAATAATTCTCAATCAAATCAAATCAAATAATTTACATGAAAAAATATTATAAACTATTAAGCATTACATAAGTATTCTTTGTTAGTTGCTATAGATTCAAATATCCTATTCTAAAATGTAGTTTTAAAAAATCCTACCTGGCTCATTTGAGACTTTAAAATATTTTTAATAATAAATCTTTCTTTTATTGAAAGGAGATTTAAAAAATGGCCATATGTATTCTTTTTTGATAGAGACAGGCTGAAAGTGAGGTACTCTGGAAATTAAAGCAAGATTGAGAGGCCAGAGATGGGAGATGAGTGACATGAGCTAAGGATTCCAGATGGTTTAGTGTGGAGGCTAAACTGAAAATAAGCTGGAAATACAGCATGCAAGACCCTGGCTGATTCACATGCTTAAGCTTAATAATAAGAACTATTTACTAAGTGTTTACTTTCTCCAAGTCATTTTTCAGATGTTACTTGGTAAATGTTCATGACTCTCTGAGGTAGGAATTATTTTCCTATTTTCCCATTTTACAGATAAAGGGACTGGGGATCACAGAGTCAAATGATTACCCCAAAGAAGTGAAGAGTCAGTTTTCAAAGTCTTATTTATTTATGAGATTACAGAGGTGTGTTCTTTCTATTACTTTAACCAACAACTATGTCATTGATATATAGTGGAGGGCCCATCTGATTAGGATGATTTATTTGTGGCTCTAGTTAAAGAGCTTCTCTCACCCAATAAATACAATAAGTTTACATAGGCACATGGGTTACATGGTTAAAGCAACCTTAAAGTTAACACACTCTTGTCTCCCAACTTTCTGAAGTCTTGAAATTTACTAGTGTTGTAGTGCAAGAGTGAAGTGTATTGCTAAACATCTTTTGGATTCTTTAGGTGTGTTCTGAACTCTAAATAAAGTTAACTGGCTAGTAAACTGAATCAAAGGCATTACAGAGTTTAGTAGTAAAGCTATCTATCTTTTTTAAACTTGAAGAAATCCAGTTGTGCAATATATTTCACTTGCTTAATTTCATAATAAAGTTTATGTCAAGGATCAAAAACCAAAATAAGTTAAATTCTTTTCTTTAGTGAAACTTAGTTAACTTTAAGGTTGCTTTAACCGTGTTTTATGAATGGTCATTTTATAGATACTATTAAACCCTTTTCTGGAATCGCTTATGTCTTATACTAAGAGATAATATAAATTTCATGTAATTAACAGCTAAATTTTCTCCTAATCTATGTAAATATTAAAAACATTGCATAGACTTGACAAGCTAATATTGAAATAGATATAAAGTATTCTAAGATTTACATTAAAATTGTTTTGATATTGATTAAAAATAATTTTAAACCAAAAATTTCTTTAAAAATAGTAAAATCTTTCCACTATGAAACAAGCTTAATTTCCAACTAAATTATGTCTAAGCATTTATAATTCTTCGAAATTTCTTTTTTTATATATTTTTGGGATAAATGCTTAAATTTATAATATAAGTAGATTATAGATTAGAATTTTCTGGCAGTCAACTAGCTCACCATAATTATAATTTTTTTATATTCGTGTATATCATGTACCATTATTTATATGTAGTTTCCATTAAAATCTATTTGAAATTGACTTTTCCACTTTTTAAGCTTTAAATTTTCAAACTTAGTTCTGAACGAACCTCAGATATGGTAAGTCATATAGTTTTTCAGAATATACATGTACACATATAACTTGCAAAATATCAAATGTTGTGAGCAACCTAAAATTGTCTCATGTAACCACCAGAGACTAATGTCCTATGCTTAGGAAAACATCCCCGTAAGTCATGGAATTTTAGCGTATGAGTAATTTTTAAAGTTAGCTTATGCCATAAAAATCACAAATAGATTATAAATTAAGAAAAACAGACAATCTTAAAATAAAAAAAGAATACTTAAACCTACGCTGAGATCATATTTTTGAATGCCACTTCAACATTATGTATTTGCTCTAATTATAAGAATGCACTGTACACAGGCTTAATTATTAATAGCACATATTAGAAATGCAATAAATTGTACCCTCAAAACAATAATAATAATATTCATAAGCATCCATTAAAGAATAATTTAAATCATTATCTATTACATCTGCTTACCTCTCAGAGCACATATCCTGAGATTTTACACCCACACAGAGTCAACTAGAAATTTCTCTCCATACTTCACCTTAATCATTCCCTTTCTCTCTGCTTTCAATACCACAGACATCCTGCTGATTTCTTTCCACCATTGCTACCCTGCAATCTATTTTAAATGTAGCTACTAAAATTGTCTTCTTAAATAGCCCTTCAACCATGGCACCCTTCTCAAACCTCAGCCATTGCCCTCAGTTGCACTTTACCCCAATAACAAATTTGTCCACACCTTCAGAATTGTCGTTGTCTTCACCTGACTATTGCTCACACCTTACAAACCTTATCTACTGCTTCTTTACCTTCCTGCCCATTCTCTGGCCTACTTATTCTCTTAAATATTTTTATATACTAATTAGAAACCTAGATTCTTAAACAAATCTTTTTCACATCAGCCATAACTACTCACATCTCTCTCCCAATGTATAACACATAAATATCCCTAGGTTCTTAGCTTCTAGCTTCACACCACAGAGAGTATGCCATACAGAGTAGGTACTTCCTAAATTGCCAAGCTTCATTTAGTTGCATGCATCAACTGTACCACTCTGTGGAGGGCTGCTGTGTATTTTCTGAAGTTTGTACATATCACAATGGCTCCAATTAAGGTGACTAGCAGAAAGTGACATTAATTCCCAGCTCCCTTTGTCATGCTATGCACTCTAGCTTGAACGCTGCATCTTCTGGAAGAAGGGAGGCTTTTTTGTTTACACAAAGGTACTGTCCACTTGCCTAGGGTCACTCAGAGGTAATGCTTTCTCTAATTCACATAAAAGCTAGACTTGGCCCTGTAATTGAGGTTAATATTTCAACTGTAGAATTTTTTTAACTTAATCCCACTTTAATACAGTCTTTCTCATTTTCTGCATTAGAATGAGAATTCTTCAATGGTATTAATACAGTATTCATTCCACAACTATGTCCTGAATATCTATAGTGTCCCTTATACTGTCCCTTATACTTTACAAAATAAACAACAACAAAAAAAATCTTGTTATCAAACAATTTACACTCTGACTGGGAAACCAACACACACACATGAAAAATTTAAACCAATATACGCCTTGATTTCGTGTGAAGACAAGTGTTTCAGGCAATGAAAGAAAGATACATAAAGAGATTAGATTAATTATGAAAGACTTCACAGAAGAGGATCTTAAACTAGCCTTTTGAGAAGCAGTAAGATGCGATAGGAAAGAATGAAGACATTATAGCATCATGGAAAACATCCTACAAGTGGAATGGCATAGGTATCGTGTGCTCAATCTTTAAAAATATATATAGCTAGAGAATTGAATTCTTGAAGAATTTGACACGGTAATGAAGATTAATATGTTAAGGATCACCAGGGTAGAATTTTAGGTCAATCTGTTTCCCAGAACTTGAGGAGGAAAAAAACCCTAGTTTTGTATTTATCATCTGCAAACCAGATGGTTATGGGAAGGGGTGCGGGCTCTCAAAGACATTCTTCCCCTGCAAGAAATATGTTGCTATGATGCAAGACTCTTGAGTCTCTAAAAACAGTGAACTCAAAAGTACTTTAGGGTTTTCTGAACAATTCAAGAAATCAAAAGATAGATAAAGAAAAGAAATATGCAGTTTGACACACATTAATAGGAATCTCAGTTTCAGTAAGCAAGTCCAGAGTCAGAAATTTGCTTAGCTTTACTTCATTAAAAAGGTGAAAGTTTTATTTTTGAGCAAGAGTTTTCTCAAGGGAGAGGGAGGAAAAACAATCAGTGCTTGTTATTGTAAATGCTGAATTAGAACACTGGACTGTGTTTTTATGCATATACCTTTAGGTTTGTAAGAACTCTGTAGGCTGCAATGGCCTTGTTCTAACCACACAATGCTGAAAGATTAGAACCAAACAAACATATGTGTACATAATAGATGATATGTGATACTTTTTCAAAGAATCTGACTGCATGAACTCCATGAGCCATCTTGTTAACATTTAAAAATATATACATTTTATCAGTTGTGTTTTTTTTTTTTTTAGTCCTAATGAACTTGGGAAAGACTAAATGCTTTTAATTCCAACAAATAATGTCAAAAACTTGGTGCACTAACTAGTCTGTATGAGCAGAATAGCCTGAGCAATAAGTGTAGTTTAAGAACTGAGCAGCCCTGACTTGCTGATGTGGATAAAGAATTCCCCATTTGGTTCTGAGTAAGAACAGATGCCTCATTTTCTTTTAGAAAGGAAATTACATTTTACATAAGAGGAAATCAGCACTGCCAAATTAATAAGATAAGAGATTTCATCATCTCCTGGAATACATTAGCACACAATTTTCCTCCTATTACAGTGATTCTTACTGAACTAGCCCTTCTTTGAGTTTGGGACCTCATGGAAAGATGAGCTAACCTAGTCCACAACAAGCACTGCCTTCCGAGCATTGCAGAATTCTTTCTAAATCCCTACATTATGGAACAATGGAAGCCACAAGTGTTTCCATTTTCTCATAAAAATGTTCTCACTCCAGACACTGAATAAGTGGGATATGAGAGGATATAAGGATTCCAGCATCTAGAAAGGCTTAGAAATACCATATAGGAAGTATAAATCCAATAGCTATCTTATCTATATGAGTAAAATAAATCATTTATGTCAGGAATTAAGAATAACTTACTCCTTGAGCATCTTTTTCTTATTTAATATTTTTACATAAGTTCAAGGTAGCTTTCATTGAATTCCCTATATAAGAGTAAAAGTACAGTAATGCAAGTACACTAAAGTTCACTAAAATAATGCAACTGAGCTTAAAATATAAAAGATTTATTCACACAACCCAAAAGTTTATTGAACACCTACTACAGTAGAGCATACTGTGTGCAGGTGCTATATTTAACTCCAAGAACACAAAGTGAAATAAGACACCATCCTTCCTTTGTGAGTTTACAGATTAATAGAAGAGTCCAACCCACAAAAAATTAATTATAATACGTGGCTACATGTAGGAATTGAAGTATGTCCTGGATATTGTGGTAGCCATAGGAATGGCATCCAAATCAAACTGGAGATCCAAATCAAATAATTTGGCAATTGCACATTGCTGTTTGGATCACATACTAAATCAGAAACCTTGTGACGACAAAAATCTTATCTGCACTTTCACCACATGATCAGTGTCTGCTACATTGCCTAGATCATTGTGAGCATTTTAAAAATTATTGCCAGGTAATGAGCTAAAGAAGATTTTATTTAGTAGGACTTCCATTGGGCAGTTACAATACTTTAAAGGAAAGAATATATTTGCTAAGTTTCTTAGGGCATAGGAGAAAACCTGTATGAAAGGTGAGGTCAGGCTACAAAAATATATGAGATAAGGAAAAATTACTGTTTTCTCTAAGAAGGAAGGTAAGGGAGATAAAAATAGATAAAGATAGAGATGATAGCTATAGAGACAGAGACAGAGAGAAGGAAGAAGGGAGGGCAAAAGGGAGAGAAGGAGAGAAAGAGAAAGAGAGAGGGGGAGAGAGAAGTGTGAGGAAGAAGGATGGAGAAAGAAAGTAATTAAGATTTTAGGCTTTAATAATCTGACCCTTCCTTCGAACCCTAAATCTTTAATTAAATTATTAAGTTCTCAAAAACTTGGCATGAAAATGGCCTGTATTGTGTATATGAGTAAGGTGCTGACTCTCACATGTGAACTCCTAATGGACATGACATTAGAATTACACAGAAGGCAGAGGATCATGGATTTAGAGGAAGTAACATGGACTTTAACTAGAAAGTTAACATTTTGATTACAGTGAGGACATCTTGATTACATTTCCAGATTTGGACAATGAAGAAGATAAAGATAAGGAAGACTGAGGAGAAAGAACAGTTGTGAAATGATACTGTTTGGGAAGAATCACACTAGGAAAGAAAAGAAAAGTTCATGTAGGAAGTAAAAGAAGATAGGGTAAATAGGGTCATTAGGGACCAAATTATTAAAGGCCTTGGTTGTTAAACTGAGGAATATGAACCTTATTCTAAATGTTCTGGGGAAGCTTTTTAAGTAAAATAATAAAGAAAGTTAAAATAATAAAGAAAGCTAAAATCTTTGATAACATAATGAAAATGTGGATTTATATTGTCATTCTCTCATAGGCAGGTAGACTGCACCCTGGAATGCAAGAATACAGGCAATTACAAACATCTGCTTGCTAACACTGAATTTTCAGAGTCTAGACAGATTTGAGCAGGAATTGATGCAGGCCGTATCATGGGTGTCCATTTCTGTCTACTCATTTTTTACAACAATTACTCTCAGCATTTGGGCAAAAGAAGGAATGCCATATAAAATAATTTAATTTTAGGAAAGGAAGCTTAGGAAAATGTGGCTATTATAAAAAAATAAAAAGGACTAGTTTAAAATAAAGTAAACCACAGAAAGTCTGGAGACTATTTTAAAATACACCATTAGAAGCCCAAGATGAATTTTTTGTCATGAATCATAAAAACAAGCCAGATTGAAAAAAAAAAAAAAGATGCTTTCACAGCAAACTATTACAGTAAAAGCTGACTTCACAGAGAGTAATGGGCATAAAATGTAAAGATGTACAAATCAAGAGAAAAAAAGGAAAGCCTCTGAAATGTGACAGATCAGATACAACTAGAAATTAGGCAGAACAGAAAAATATTTGTGAAACTGTCTTACAAAAAACTTCAAAGCCAATAATGAAAAGTATCCTTAGAAACTTCAAAGGGAAGGAATCCAAAGGAATCCTAAATATAAAATGGTATATTAGGGAATACTTAAAGAATGGTTAATTATTTTCTTTTTGCTATATTCACTTGAAGATTTCAACACTTAAACTGTATATTGAGGTAGGCAATTCAGAGGTACTAGATTTAAACTGCCAAAAATACATTAAGTGTTTTATTCATTAGAAAATCTGTCACAGATAAATATTGGTGACACTAAATTATGAAAGAACTTAAGAGTGAAATATTGAAAAGTGAGCCAAGACAGGTGACCTTTCAATAATAAATCACATCAAGCCAAAAAAAGTAAATTGTCAGTATGGTCCCAATTCAAAAACACAAAATCCAGTGAAGACTTTGGAAATCTAGGACTCATTTCCACCCAGGCAATCCTGTGGAACTTCCATAAAGTGGGAGATAACTGTGTACTTAAAACAACAGATCTTGCAAAGGAACCATGGTCCTGGAAGGGGAAATGATGCTCCACTAACCTACTAGAACTGTCAAGCTAAGTAAGCATTTGGATAAGAGAGAACTGGTAGATGTAGTTTGTGTATATTTTCAAAAGGTTTCTGAAAAGGTTCATACCAAAACTTCTTGAATATTGGGATTCAGGAAGATGTTTTGACATGCTTAAGGAGCTGGCTTAGAGTGAAAAAACAGTAAGTAGGGCCAAGTAAGTATTTCTTCAGGTAGAGAAGTTCAAATACTGGTACCTTCCAAGGACTGGAGTGTTATAACTTCTCTAGACAAAACAGCACCCAGAGAATCCTCTAGGCTTATAAATAATATCAGAGTGATTATTACCTTCAAATCTGTCTACAAAACTTTCCCAATACTCCAACATTCCCAGCACAGTCCCATGGGTATGAAGATGAGAGGAAGAGGAAGAGGGAGAGAAAAAGAAGTTTTATCTCCTCTCTGATGCCTTTCTGGGACTTTACCAAATGAGTTGGTGGAGAAGTTCTTGAGCAAATCCTTAGAATTGCTACTGGACAGTTCTAAACCCTTCTGAGGATTAAAAAAAACAAATTATGAGTGATTATCACCGAAAAGCTCTGTGATGCTCTTAGTAGATAAAGGACTAATGAACTCTTCCTTGTGGAAAATACATTTACATTCCCAGAAAAATTAATTTCTATTCATTGGTGAAAGGGGGACCCAAACTTCCCTTAGATGACAGGCTACATTATAATGGGAAAGACTCAGAAAAATAACGTGAGTTATTGCACAGTTCACCCTGAAGATAGTCCAGGGTATTTGTGAAGAGAGAAGCTAGTTTTAAAAGCCAGGGTATTTGTGAAGAGAGAAGCATATACAAATAAAGTAGTACCTGATATTTAAACAAAGTTATAATATAGCTGGGCCTGGAATATGTCATGTGGTTTATGTCGCCACATCTAAGGAAAGATACATAGAGGTAGAGAGAATCCAGTGAAGAAAACAGACCCAAGGGAGTTAAGGACTCGATAAATCCATACAGAAGACATGGAGCTTCCAGGCTAAGATGAAGCCAAGAAGAGTGCGATAGGTCAGTAAAAGTCTACTAAGTCACGAGTGTTAAATTGAGACTCGAAAGATGTAAATATAGGATTAAAAAGAACATTCTAAATTTGGTAATAAACATAAAATCCATATTTTCCCTCCAATATGGAGTTAGAAAATTATGCAGTACTTCAACAATCAATATTTAGCTAAACCTAGGAATGCTAGACAAGATATAAAGATATTAGGGGTAGCTTTAAAATTCTTTTACTCCCACATATTTTAGAGTCATAGACTTGGCTGAATCTTCATTTTTCTGCAAAGAACCTTCATTTCGCAAACTTGATCCCACATACAGGTTATTAATTCATATAGACATGGCCTTAACCAAAGATGGAATTTCTAAAATATTTGAGTGATTATTAAGCTCATTTTAATTGTGATATGGTATTTTATAAGAAATACCGATTGCACTCCAATAAAGGTTTGAAAAATAGAAAATGTTATCCCTCCATCAAAATTATTTCACTTTCTTCTTATCTAAAAGAAAATTTGATATGAAATTTTAGGTGAAAATTTTCTCACTGTTACATCTCATATATTTCAGAAACTAGTGGTGAAGACAAATAGAACTAAATTTCTACAAACTTCCAACAAGATTGTTTTAGAAAGTGAAAAAAATGCAATAACACTTATTGATTAATAACCTTGGAATATTAATATTTAATTGATTATAAAGTTTTTGGTTTTAAACATATAAAATAAATTATTTATAAATATATTTAATATTGGATCTAAATTCCATTTAATTCTAAAAGTCTGTGATACTTTTGATAATCACATGTAATGCAATTTCATTTGCAGAGATCTAATAGAATAAGAACTAATGTGATACTTTATATTTAAAAAATAACAATAATTTACCACACTATTAACCAAAAAAAAACCCATAATAACATTAATTTTAAATTACATTGGACTTGGCTAAATATCAACATATTCTGATAATGCAGAAAATGAGGAAACTGTAAAAGTATTAAAAATGGCTGATTTTTCCAGTAGGTTTAGATCTAGATTCTATATTTTCCCTTTGCTTTTTCAGTATTTAGTGGTTTCAAGATGGTTTGGAAGGCTAGCATTCAAATTTCTATCGTTATTAACCTACAGATAAAAATGTGGCCTTCTATACTGACATTCCTCTTCCATAGCCAAATTTTTCTAGAGAAAAACTTCATGATAACACTTATTAAAACAGAACCTTTTATTTAGTGTTTATTGTCAAGTCATAGTAGAAATTTAAACATACACTTTTCAGAAATGATGTATGTCATATATGGCTATGTAATTTCAAGCTTGGTATAGTACAAGGAGTTTAAAAATCCTTCTGTGAAGTATATTTTATGTGTACCCTCAGTTGTTATGGTTTGCTTTAATTTATGTAATTACATATGAGGTCAATATGGAAAACTAGTTCTCACTCATTACATTCCTGAACAATGTGTGTGCCTTCAGGAATCAAACTAACAGGCTCACAGTCCATAACAAGGTCGAATGAAAGCTATCAATTGTTCAGCCACTAAACAGTTGTGATTGTTTCCTATATTACAATTGTACTTTGGAGATGGCTTAATAGACAATAAATCATATCCAAAATGCTTTCAGATGACAAGCGAGAGCATAGGAAGTGAATAAAGTTCATGCTAATTATCAAGTATCGAGGCACGAACACAAATCCCATTGTTACGTTAATTAATACAAAAATCATTGAGACACCATGCATAGAAGGGAATTCTGTTTGAAATTTCACCAACTAGAATTCTTTCCCAGGCCTGGATTTCATCATTTCCATTAAAAAAAAAAAAAAAAAAAAAACAACTTAAAAGATAAAGAATTTTGTGTATACAATAAATGTTCCCTAGTATTTATGGTAACCTCTATTCTCAGATCTTTGCTCTGGAATGAACTTTTGGAGCTTGCCTTTGGTTCCTCAAATACTAAATTCATTTACACAAGGCATCACAAGGGAACAAGAAGGTATTTACTCCAATTTCTTAGGAATTCTATAGTCCCTAAGTGACTACAAAGCTTCTGCTTGGTTACTTCCAGAGATGGCGAGTTCACCACTTCATTGGGAGCCATTCTGTTTTTGTTAGGTCATTGTTAAAAAAAATCTTCCATACAGAATCCCACATGGCATTTTAGAGTGTTTCTATGTATAAATACGGAGCAAAGCAGTCCTCAATGTAATCAGTGAACATATCATGGATTATTTGGCAGTCAAAATCGACCTGTCTTTACTGTCCATCCTATGGAGTGAGCTACCTTGGCCTCTTGAAGTTGTAAAAAATAAATCTAATTCATTACCACACAATTTATCCCTTCAAATATTTAAGATGAGCTAACAAGGCTCCCACCTTGTTATCTTCTATAATAAGAAAATCACTTTACCCTTTCTATTATAATAGAATTACCCTATTCCCTTGACATACTTCTAAAATGTATCTTCTTTAAATTAAAAACATCTCTGGTAAATTGTTTTATAGTTGGTCTCAAAATGGGCTTATGGTTTATATTTAATAAAGGCACAAAGATAAATGAAGCAATCTTCAGAGCAAAGACACTCATAACCTAGATAGTCAATCTCTCAACAAAAGTCATAACTGGGCTTTGACTATCTTATTTTCTATTTTATCCTTGACTGAAGCCATGAATACATGGCAAATGTTTAAAGAGAACTGATGGGTTAGATAATATGCAAATTAAATAAACACCTGACATTTAGCTATTGTTTTTATAAAATTCCATTTCAGTTACTTATCCTCCTTCCACCATGAGTTGCAAAGGTATATTTAAATTAAAATCTATACAAGACCATAAAAACACATATTCCTGTTACTCTGTCTTACCTTCTTAACTTCAAAAAAGCACTAGAATACCTTCTCTAATTTTGCACTCTATAGTTACTTTCAAAGCTCTACTGTAATTGAGTTTCTTTAACTGCACACATCTTACATAGTCCTCAATAGCTTTGGTAACTATATCCTAGTAATAAATGATTTTTTTAAAAAAAAAAAAAGACATTTTTATTTTAAAAGCCACTTTGCTTTTTAAAAAATCATGTAACTATGAAGTTGACCTGAAAGTTGTATTGTTGGATCTATGATTCTAATATTTATATTACAAAGAAAACTGTGTTTTTTCTTTGTTTACTGAAGAAGCTTAAAAAGATAAAGTCTTATAATTCAAGGCATAAATTGTTTTTAAAATTTAGGAGAAAAAGCGTGATTAACTAATACAAAACAAAATTTGTATGAGATAAAGAAAAACTCATTGAGAACATTTTTTAAAAATTATTGAGTATCTATAATAAAAATAAAAGAGAATTTTGTAAGCTTAATCCATACCACAAATTGTATTAAATGCTGTAGGTATGTTCTCTTGTGTGATAAATAAAATAGGCAAGCAACGATTTTCATCCCATTTTACAGATAAGGTAACTGAGGGTTAGCGAAGTTAACTGTCCTGCTCAAAGCCACATAGAACAAGGTAGCTCGGGATATGGATTTGTTGCAGCATGACTTCAGAGACCCCGTTCTTAGAAATGTTCTACATACCTCTCCTGGATCAAGGAAGCGCTAAGTACTAGGGCTGAGACAAATACACAGAAATAAAAATGATCTCTATCCTTTAGTCACTAAGGAGAGAGAGTCAAATAATTACAATGTGGTGTAAACAAAACTATTCAAAAACTCAGAGGTGAACTGAGCAGGGAGTCATCCACTGTGATTTAAGTACTTCAACACACATTCCGTCCTCACACAATGCAAGGTAGTCAGAGCAAGTATTCTAATCTTCTACATTTTACAAATGTAGAACCTTAGGCTAATGTGTATGATAGAAGATCACACTGCTAGTTGATGGAGAAGCTAGGATTTATGCTGAAGATTTCTAACTCCAGGTATAATAATAGGTAAGGTCAGCACTCTATGACTTTCAGGCTACACAAAATCATGATACCAAAAAATTCTCGATTGTATCTCTGTGATATTTCATCAGAGAAAGCAGGAATGGCAAAGGGCATGGTCTGCTAATGTGTTGAGTTGAAGAGGCAGAAAGATCAACACAGAGTGTAGCTAACTCAATCTCCAGACTTCAAAGTTTCCCCTGCAAATTCACAGTGGAACAGTATCCAGGTGTGGAATGAGCTTGTCCCCCATGGGGACGGGGATCTCTTCCTGTTATCCTGGCTCCTGTCACTCCACCCCTTGGGAAAATAGTTGCAGTGTGAATTAGGTTTTTAGGTTCTAAATCCTGCAGAAGCTGGCCTTTTGAAAGAGCCTGGCTTTTTCTGGCCAAAACCAAGCTTACCACAGAGATTGGAAAAAGAAAATCTCTATTTCAGAAAAGATCTGGGACAGAGAGTGTTGTAGAGGGGAGGGGGTAAATCAAAATGTGTAAAAGGACACATTCTATTGAAGATGGATTTTCATTTTCATATTTTCTTCACCTTTTAGGAAATAATTTCAGGAAGGTACCTGATATGCAGACAGAATGCCTGACTGCCTATGTAATTCTATTACAAGAGCTCACAAAAAGTCAACTTAGCTAAAAATATCCAATATGTAAGTCTGTCAACATTATAGTCAATTTCCAGATGTCTTTTGAAAAGGTGTTTTTCCCAACAGGACAAAAACATAATGTTAATTCTGGAGGATGGTTGGAAGGGGCAGATGGGACGAGAATTTCATTCATACATGCCGTTCACATACATTATTTTGTTTGATTTTCATAACAGGTCTTTGGCAACGACATTATAACCTCCTCTCTACAGATGAAGCTGGACTGTTTAGAGGTTAACCAAACTTAGTCGATAGTAAATAATGAACCCAGCATTTGAAGACAAATCTGTTTGACTCCAGTCATGCATGTTTTACTAATCCTATAATTTAATAAACATACTAACGAGGAAGAGCTTCCCTGATTAACATTCTGACATCAATACTTACAGGAAGATAATGAAGGTTCATCAGTAACAAGCTTGTGTGTACATCCCAGTACAGCAGCAGACATATTTTCACTACAGGCAATAATGGGGCCTCCAAATTTTGCTCTCTTGGCTCTACTCTGTTCCCTGTATCTATGCTCTCTGACTTCTGTTTGCCTGGCTTGCCATGTGCCTGATCCCTCTTACATCAGCGCTTCACATCCCTTCTGGTTGTTCTGGCAAGACATGTTTCAGTTTTCTGTAACAGTTGCCAAAACAAGCATTCCAACATCTGGAAATCATCCTCCATCACTTTCACCGGTAAGACGCATTTGCCTTAAAAGGTAGTTCCCATATAGACCCCCTGAGATTCCACATTACCTTTGAGTAACAGCTTTCCAATACTCCCTGGCTATGGAAAATTGCAGCCCACTGACTGCACACTCTGGCACTTTCTATCATGTTAATAATGATATATTTTATGAGTCAATGTTATAGCATCATGAAGTAAAATAAAGATAAAAATTAAAACAAATGATCAAGCTAACAAAAAGCACACATACACACACACAAATTCTCTGAATTCCTTAAAGGAGAAACCATACCAGAAACTCTTAATATTTTATTCTATAAGACATGATAGTTGAAAGTCAATATTGTTAATATAAACTGCAAGAGAACATTGAAGTGAATATACCACAAAAACAGCAACAGTAAACATACACTATCAAGATAAAGTTCTAAGTCAAGACTTGGGAAAAGGACGTAACAAAATTTACTGAAGATGAGACTCATTTGCTAGGGGAGCCATAACTCATGACTCTTATTTCTCCTTCTTCCACTGATGTAATTTGTATTTTTGCCAAGAGGGAATCATTTCCACAAAATGACCAGGCAAATGTCTTTGATACTGGACAGGTGGTAGGCAGTCCCCAGTGTAGCAGAATCCCGCCAGTTCTCCACTTCCCTTGTACTCCCTAGAACAATGCAAAATTGAAGTTTAACCCTCCACTACCGAATCAATGGCCTTCAGAAACTATCAAAATAAACCATAATTTTTAAAAGAAAAACACTACCAGAATGTGAATTCCATTAGTTTAGCATCTCTGTCATATTCGATTTGTTTATATTTATCTGGCATAAATCAGGCTGTCAGTAAATGCTTAGTGAATGAATGAATGAATGAATGAGTGGTTCTTTATGGATACTTGAAAATAAATGGTAATCATGTTCTCTAACGCACATTGGGAGGTTTTAAAATGCTCTATATCATATCCGTTTTGCTTAAAACACTGATTTCTCTGCATTTTGCTCATTTTGTCTGGAATGCCTTTCCTATGGCCTCTCACATATCTGCTTCCTTCTCATTCAGCTCTTCACACAAACAGAATCCACCTCATATAAAGTAGTGCCACTCTCCAGAACAGCCATGTCCAAGAGAACTTACTGTGATTATAGAAACATTCTATTATTTGCACTGTCCAATATAATAGTCACTAGCCACACTAAACACTTAAATTTTAATTTTTAAATGAAATTTACATTTAAATAGCTACAAATGGTTAACAGATATTATACTGGGCCACACAGCTCCAGAACTCTACTCTATTTTCGTTCCTTCATATCACTTATTATCAGGAATTATCTATTTTATACAAAAAATATTTTGTTCATATATTGTCTTATCCCACTGTATTAATTCTCAATACCTGCTATAATAAACAACCATAGACTTAGTGGTTTTGAAACAACACCAATTTATTACCTTACAGTTCTGGAGGTCATGAGTCCCAAATTAGTCTCACTGGCTAAAAGTAAGGTGATGGCATCCCCTCTGGAGGCTCTAGTGAAGAGCTTCCATTCCAATGTTTTTCAGCTTCCAGAGGCTACCTGTATTCCTTGGCTTGTGGTTCCACCGAGAACATTTCTCAGTTCTCATAATCAGCAGAGCAGCATCTCCAAATCTCTCCCTGTGACTCTCCATCTGCTCTGCTGTATCGTCTTCCCTGATGGCATCTCTCCTGCCTCTTGTAAAGACCCTTGTGATTGCACTGGGCTCACCAGCTAATTCAGGTTAACCTCCCTCTTAAAGTCATAATGCCATCTATAAACTCAATTCTCCATTACGCTGTGAAGTGACCTATCCACAGGTCAAAAGAGTTAGAGCACAGACATTCTTGAAGAGCAGTTATTTGTGAGCCACACTCTGCAGTAGAATCCTAGTTCCATGTGGTCAGAGACCTGCTCATTGCTATATTCCCAGAGCCACAGATTGTGTCTGTAATATTGCAATAAATAAATACTTGTTAAATAAGTGAATTTTAATTTCCATTTTTAGGGAATTAGCTTTTGACAATGCATGTTGAGGGCTGTAGAATTAAAAAATAAAAGAATAAAAGACACCGGGAAATTATAATTTATGTTACATTTGAAAACAAATCAATGTATTATTTCCTCTTTTTGATATGTTGTCCTTTCATAAGGACTTGTCAACACTTGGAATTTTCATATATGCTCCGTTTCCTGATATATACTGATGACCTTGCCCTCATATGTTAATTTAGAGAGTCTGTTTATTCTGCTTTGTTGGACAGATTGCCCCAATGAGATATATGCATTAAATAAGCAAAATATTATCACATATTGATGCATTAATAAAAAAATACTGTTATTTTTATACATACCAAGATATATAGATGTGTCTCAACTACATTTTGTGCCAAATATTTGAATCTGTTATCTAAGAAAAAATTCTATTAAACTGACAGTGTAAAATCACATTATCTTCTGAAATGTCCAAAAAAGCTAGTACAAAATCCAGTATTAATTCACACTACAGAATATAATAAGCATATGGTCTCCTAAGTTACTCTAAAAATTTGCAATAAAATAGTGGAAATATGATTGAGGATTAGTTGCCATGGTAGCTGAAAAATAACATCTCATCAACAAAATGGAAAATTCAGCCTAGGCAACTGTTAATATGACTATGTCATAGCTCTGACTGCCTTCTATATTTTTCACCCATCTCCCCAACAGACAGCACTCAGCATTGAGACTATAATAAAGCAAGTAGCCAAGCATTATGTACAGTTCAATGAAAATTAAATGATAGATGATAGACAGACAGAATAGCAAAATACAATGTTCTAAATGAGCTTTGTGAGATATATGAAAATTTGAATATAAATAATGCTAATATCACTAGATCACATTAAAAGTGAAAGTTGTATAAATTTGCTTTCTTTTTAATTTGTTTCTTCCATGTTTATTAAAGCATATACAAATAATAACATATCCAGAAATTTAACCCCAAAATAAGCAAAAGAACAAAACAGTGGTACAGAAGAATTTAAAATATTTGTTGAGTTAACAAGGCATGTTAAAGGTATTTAAATAAAAAGTCTAAAAAGAACAGGTATATAATCTCATAATTTATTTTCAATAATAATGACAGGATTCTGTTATGTTCTTATGCTAGAGAAAGTGATATTTGCACCACTCTGCCAACCTGATTAAACAGAGTAGACAACATGGGATCCCAACCTCAACTATTCTTTATTTCGAAATGTATTTCACACATACCAGTAACAGGAAGTTTGGAATACAATGTGCTTTGGATGACAAAAATAAAATGTGGGCTAATTTTTCAGTGGAACTAAATGTTTTGTGATATTCTTATTTGAAATAAAATTTTGCCAAGAGTTTGGCCAAAATGTCCTACTCCCCCCGGTATGTGCTGGTTTGAAAAAAGAAGACTCTTACCATCAATAAATCACTGAAATAATAAACTGAAATAATAATAGACACAGTACATGTCAATAAATATTTGCTGAATTTTAATTAGAAAGTCAAAGTTTTTAGGTAATTATGCCAGTAATTAATAGAAGAGTCTCTGAGAATCAGCACAGCAATCGCTGAAGCTACATACAATGACTGATCAGGTTCACGATAATGACTTTATTGAGTAATTTAGGGAAATTTGTGTTATTTTTATGGTAACAAGTATTCTTGTCACATATAGATTAAATATCATCAAGCCACAGAGAATTTTGTGTGATTCTTTTTTTTCTGCGATGTGTTTTCACTTCTATTTTATGTAATATAAGTAACTATCGCATCCTTGATTTTATCACCATTAAACACTTTGTGCCAGAGGTTAGATTTGAGTTCAAATCCAATGCTCTGCCTATGTGACAAAAAAGTCCTCCACCTTTGGTGTTATGGATAAAAGTGTTGGTTCTGTCGTGGAAAAAAATGGCACTTGGAAAAACTTCATAGGTTGCAATATATCATTCTTCACACCATCAAAGAATTTTGACTAGAATAATGAGTGCTTGTTGTTCATGTTACACATTCAGGAATAGAGTATATTTCTGACACTGGTGTAGAAATACTCGAATTCTGAATTTTTACTTGAAACAAAAATGGAAAATTAAAAATTAAGCCTAGCCTCAGTGGTGGTTACATGGGTGTTTTCAATTTGTGATAACTCATTGAGCTGTACATTTATGATTTTTGCATTTTTCTATATGTATGTGATACCTTAATTTTTAAAAAGTTTATTTTCTAAAAGACTAATAAAAAGTTATTGTAGGAAAAATAGGACATGTTCTAAGTCTCCATAAGCTAAGTAAGCCACACAATCACAGCCCGATTCTTTCTTCTTTATCTTTCAATCTGGCAATCTCATTTGTAGGAATTCTCCCTGAAGAAGCACAACCACATATCTGGAGTTGTCCAGGAGCTGAAAAAAGACCTGTGATTCTGTTATCTAATCTACTGACCACAGTCTTCTACTTTTGCACAATACCTCACCAGCACTACAAATATTTCCTAGCATTAAAACTATTAACGCAGAGGAAACACCAACAAATTGTACCCAGCATTCCATTAATAATACCCAATAGGTCCTTAGGATTAGGAAACAATATGGAATTAAAATTAGATGAGTAGTAGTTTAGCTAAATATATAACACAATGGCTACTTAATATACAGTTATGCACCATATATCAAAGTTTCAGTCAGCAACAGACCACATATAAGACCGTGGTCCCATAAGACTATAATGGAGCTGAAAAATTCCTAACACCTGGTGACATCATAGCCATTATAATGTCATAGCATAATGTGTTACTCACATTTGTGGTGATGCTGATGTAAACAAAACTACTATGCTGCCAGTCGTATAAAAGTACAACATGGACAATTATATACAGTTACATAATACTTGACGATGGTAATAATGACTGTTACTGGTTTATGTATTTACTATATTGTATTTTTTATCATTATTTTGGAAAGTACTCTTTCTACTTATAAAAAAATATTTCCTATAAAACAGTATGCTGTGTTACACTGGTAGCAGCCTCATACATCAAGTGTTTACCTGTCTCTTGATTGCATAATTTTCTCTTGCACATGATTTAATCTTGTGTTGTCTTGTAGAGTTCATGCTGTACAGGTTTGTAGCCTAGGAATAACAGTCTATACCATAAAGCCTAGGCATATAGGAAGCTATGAGATCTAGGTTTGTGTAAGTACAACTCTATGATATTCTCACAGTGATGAAATTGCCTAACAAACATTTCTTACAATATATCCCTATCAGTAAGCAAGCCATGCATGACTGTATTAGCATGTATAACAAATTTAACCTCTGGAAATTTTTACTTTGCTTCATAACTGTCTGGACAACTATTCTCTCAAAGATCATCAGAAAACTCCACAGTGCCAGATCCAGCACCTTTCCTCCATCACCCTTCCCTTGGATCTCTGTGATACAATTACAGAGATACAAATGAACTCTTCTAAGAACCCTTCTGATGGCTTCCACAACACTATATTCTCTTGCTTGCTTCCTTTCTGAAACTGTCACTCATTTTCTTACAACTCCAGCAGATTTTTTCCTTTCCTGAACTTACTCTAGGCTTATTCTCAAAAGTTCAATGTATTTTTGTTCAGTGTTTATATATCCTATTTCTTAGCCTAATTATTTCAAGTATCTACTTTGCAACTAAATCAGAAACTTCTAAAAGTCAGGATTCTGCTTCTGACTTTATTGATAAATATATAGATTAAGTGCACCGTAGCACTTTGCTTGGTACACAGAATTCAGGCAAGTATATTTTATTGGCCAGTTGATTATCAATGGACAGCATTTACAAAAATTAGTAAAACATTTCTGCAAATGATTAAATTTTTAACTCACTTGTAACCTTCATGGAAATTCAAACAAAAGTTTTGATAAAAAAAAATGTCACTACAGCATGAAGAAAATTTTTTTTTAACAAATAAACATTTGCTTTGGAGATCCTCCTGCTGAATATGTTTGGTTCAGATGTCTAGTCTTTATAGCTTTCAACTGATTTATAGACCAGCCTAAACTCATCTAAATTTATGCTGTTATTTATATATCCATTCGTTCTTTATAAATATCTATAGCTAGTTGTAGCTCTCATATTGGAATTCTTTAAGTATGAAGACTATTTCTTATTCTTTCTACTTTCAGTGTCTAACATCGTACTTAGAATCCAGGGATCCAGGAAACACTCAATAATATTTGGCCAATGACTATCTCATTAATTTCATAATCAGTATAGTATATAAAGCTAGGAGAAAAAGCCTAATGATTAGAGGTGTCTTAGCGAATGTTAAACCAGCATTATTTATTATTCTTCCCAAAAGTCATGTTTGGCTCTTGTCCTGTGATAGCATTTGTTTTCATCTCTATGCAGATTCCCACTTACAATGTTTCCTATTTCATCTCAAATAAAATTTTTAGTTGGGTAAGTTAAAACTTGTGTGGTTATTTCCTCCTCACTGCAGCTCTTCATAATAATCCCCAAATTCCAGGTCTGAAAAAAATCTTAAAAAAAAAACAAAAACCTAAGATTCTACAAGATTGAATTATACTTTTCTTAATTATTGCCTGCCACAGGTTTAGTCTCTCTGAGGTCTTTAAGAATGTGACACTGAACAACCTTGATTTTCACATAGTGTGGAATGCTTTTCTTGATTAAAACTATCTTCCTCCTTTCCTTTTCCCCTCTTTATAAGATACAATTGAAAGAGCTATGGATTGAGAGCCAGAAAATCTATGTTATATATCCAACATCCACTGCATCATTTATCTCTTGTGAGTCTCAGTTTCTTCATATGTAAATCAAGGTTTTTAGGTTTTGTATGTGTATCAAATGCATGAATGTGTTTTGTGAACTGTACAATCCTACTAAGACATAGTGCGGTATTATTATTTACAGAGGCAGAAAACTCTACAAATGAATGTCAACTGAATATAGACCACTGTCAGCACAGAAAACCTTAGCCTTTCCTTTGAGAAAGTGAAGCTCTTTTATTTAGTGATTTGGTAACACCTGGTAGAGGGGGTGAAAGAGGACCAAATAAATGATCAGGCGTTAGAAACTGATGGAATGTTGATGTTGACTATCCAAAAGAATAGCACATTGCCCAGTTGGAAAAAGAAACATTATATATCATGATGTAAAAGCATTTGTAGGAACTGTTTGATATTTACCCAACCTTACCAATAAAAACAAATGGCTTACGGATAACTTCATCTTCACATCATGTTACACGAACAGAGAAGTAGGTAGAAGAGTAGGTCTCATATAACATCCCAATATATGTCATTTAATTGATTTAATTAAGTTGATTAAATTTTGTTTAAAAATGATGTATTAAAATAACTGAGGCATTAAAATAATTGAGGCAATTAAAACAGTTGATGTACTCAGGCATGAACTATCACAACCACCTCTCATTGTCACCCTTTGTACCCTTAACATATCACTTTAACCTGAAGCTACATGTGCATCTTTGCCTCCTTGCATCTAGTATCAAAGATATAACATCCAGTCTTCCCTTTGAAGATAACACCTCTACTTTTATACCCCATGGGCCTTTCTGTATCCTGATCAATCTTTATTGCCCTTTCTTTAACTTCAACATCTCCCTCTCCACGGGACACTTACTCTCGGCCTATAGACATCCCATCTCATCATCTGAAAACAAAACAAAACAAAACAAAATTCCTCACTTGACTCTATTTCTTATCTCAACTATGATCCTGTGTCTCTTTTTCTCTTTACAATTCAGCTTTTTAATGGATAGGAAATGGGAAAAGAATAGTCAATACCTGCCATCTCTATGTTAAATACTAAATCCCTCACCACACATCCATAATGTTTTGAGTCTGTGTCCTCCAAAAAATCAACCCTTGCTCTCACAAGTGAATTGGATATTTCTATGCAATTATTTTTCATCATATTTATTAGATTGTGTTTTAGTTATTTGTTCATAGTCCCCTCATTACAGATGCCCCTTAAATGCAGGATAGTGTGTTAATAATTATCTCTGTGTCCCTATAGCCTAACTAAAGTCACTATAAATAAAATAAGTAACTTAAAAATTATCTTTATTTCTACTTAGTAGCCAATTAGCATGCTTTCAAGTATGTATTTTTATGAGATTTGCACAAAAAGACACAATATAGCTAATCTATACATAAAAGCCGATTCCAATTTTTTAAAGTTTGCTGTTATGTATAAAAAAACTTAGGCAAGACTAAGTAATGTTATTAGGCAACAACCTGATAATTAACATAGAGAAGGCACTCGATTTTGAACCATGAAGAGAAATAGATTTTCCTTGAATTATTAATCACATTTTGTGAGTACCTACTATATGCATTGCACTGGCTCTGTATCTGACTTTCTTGAGTTTGAGAGAAGGTCTTTCTTTACTCTTAAGGTGCATATGATATAACTAAGAGATCAATGACATTTATTAATAAGTAAAACTAAAATAATGAACAATGCATAAAAGATTCTATTAAGTGCTAAAAAGGGGAGATATTATAATTTAGACAAAAAAAGTAAAGATGTCTGGGATAATCAAAAAGGTTTCAAGGAGGATGCACACCAGACTTGACTATGATGTGAAAATGTGGATTTTTGAAGGAGAATATGAAACACAGATAAAGGATATAATGAAGTGAAGGCAGGGGAATGACTTTGCTCAGGTATTCCCTTCTTTGAGACCTTTCCTCACCTCTCCCCACAGCCCTCCACCTCTCAGGCACTATACGGCAGGGATGTCTCCTAATGTTCCCCTCCTAGACCCTAGTGCCTCCATCAGGCCACATGGTATTGTCCTTGATTTAATTTGTCCCCATCAGACAATTAGCTCCTTGGGGGCAAAGATTAAATATTGATTTTTGTATCATCTAGTAAAACACCTATTCAACAATAGGTATTTAGTAAATATTTACTGAATTAGTGAATAATGAAGAAATCAAAATAACTACCTCATAGGTTGCATGGTGGAGATATCCTCCTCTGTGGAGAAAAGCAAGTCGAAATCACCATAACTTGAGATCAGAGTACTATTTCTTTTAATAGTAAGTCAAATTTTGCAGAATCATCTAAAGCAAATTCCAATGTGACTAACATACTTTTATATTGGCTTCTGTGAATAGAATGGGATTTATGTTCCCCCCAAAAGTAAATTATTGTCAAGTGCTTTAAAATAACCAAGTCTCACTTATGGAAGAGTATATTAAGCTAGACCCTGATAGTTTTCTTCCACTGGCATCTCTGATTTAAACATGGATGTGGGTATCTGTGAGTAATTGTTAAAATCTTGTTGGGTTTTATATCTAAATTTTTTATGCACCTGGATTAGACACATATGCTTCTTGTAGAGACTTTTCTTTTAAGGCTGTTTTCTGCCCAGACTGCTTGGGAGTGAATTTCTAGCAGGACTTGAGAGAGTAAGTGTTTAAAGGGCTAGGTCATTATTCGTGAAAAAAGGGAAATTGGGAAAAGAAACACGGAAATGGACTTTCGTTGTCCCTGAAGAAAAAGGACAAACAGCATGTTCCCAAAAGTTCTATGCTCAAGAAATATCAATGGAAAAAATCAAACTTTCCAAATATTCAGATGAATACATATATATCTCCCAACAAACATTACTGTAAAAAAATAAATAAATAAATAAATAAGGACTCAAGAATAAATGTAAAATAAGGAATCAAGAACAAATACAACAATCCCATGATGTACTACTCCTCAGGTAAAAATCCGTAACCTTTCAATTTTTCTTTTTCTTTTCTTTTATTTTTAAGGCTGGATAAAAGTAGCTTAGTAGGTTGTCAGGAAAAGTAAGCAGAGTCTCTACTGCAAAGACTAATCTATCAGCTGTAAAGGCAAGAGTCTAGGACACTGCTAAATTCTAACTATTCAAAAGAATAGCAAAAAGTACTTAGAGAACACTGAGTCTTATGGTTGTAACCGTGTAACACAACACATGATATATTTTCCTATTTTCCCTTTAGTTGGAAAGTTCAAAATTAATAAGAAATCTACAAAATTTGTTGCCAAATTATTGTGATTTCTTTTTTCACAATCTCCTTTTACAACAAACAGTATCTGGAAACAGTAAAACCAATGGCTGAAAAACAGATCATTTTACAAAGTTACAAATTGGGAGCTGTATTCCTTAAATGAATCATAGGTAAGTAACTAGAAATCTGGATCAAAACTTCAAATCCTATTTTAAAAGTACAGACACATATTACCTTTAGAGATTATAATGGTGCCTCAATCTACCAAAACATGTACATGAGACTCTTCCCAGTAGCATAGCACAAATCTGACCTATGTGAAGTAAATTTATGTAAACTTTCTATAGTCATAGACTTTCAGAGCAGGAAGTGGCCCTAGATAATATACCACAGGCTTTACAAAGGAGGAAACTGAGGCCCAGAGAATTTTTGTCACTTATCACAAAGTCACCAAGTTAATTCATGACATAGCTGCAACTGGAATGCAGATTTCCTGTGCATTGGTCCAGTTTTAATTTAGAAGCTTTTCTTTAAAATTATTTCCACAATTCATTCATGAAAGAATGTAACAGTCTATTTAGTTGAGGCCCTAATCTCTTTAACTGCATGTTTCTCTCTGTACAAGTAGAGAGTCCTAAAATATACCAGAAAGTAGACAGGCCTGAGGGATGATAGAACCTTTGTCTAAACACTTGGCTCAGATTGTTGTGGATATTTGTCACCAGTTTAAATTTCTAGCTCAAAGTCACCTTCTGACCCAGGGAAAAGGGAAACCATACTACAAACAGGCCCATAGAGCTTAGCTTTGATTTTGAGACAGGCTTCCTGAAGAGAGATGAATAGGGAAAAAGTAGTAATAATAGTGGATTCAGCCTTCTGCCAGGAAGCTACATTTTTGCTTGTAGAGAGACTACAGTCAAGTTATAGTAGAGAAACCACGTTTTGTTTTTCCATCTGTTCTGTTTATCCTCAAGTCAAAGCCTCTATTCTTATTTTTTCCTATTTAATTCCTATTTGGGAGCTTTGGGAGGTTTCTAAACAGTTATATAAGCAGGGTATTTTACTTGCCTCGATTCAAGGTTTAAAAAAAAAGCAACTTTGCTTTCTTTCATTTTTATGAAGAGTCTTATATTCCTTTGGATTATTAACATTATCATTTACTTAAAAGAAAACTTTTAATTTGCATTCAGGTAACAGTTCTTCACAGTGAAGGCATGATAAATTAATAACACTATGTTTATAGAGGCCTTTACAGCTGACACAGAATTTCCATAAATATTATGAATTCTTTATTTTGAACCTGTGAGGTAGTAAAATAAAAAGTGTTATCCCTGATTTATAAACGAGAAAATTAAGGCACCAACACATTACATTTATAAGTGATTTATAAGGAGAGAGTCACGACTCTATTCCAGTCGTCTGACTCAGGGTCAGTGCTCTCTGGTCCCTACCGCCATGTCGAGTTAGTAGAAGTTGAGTGAGCTCACACAGCTCCTTACTCTTCATTGACCACCCAAGTGGAGGTGCATGCCATCCCTCACAGAAACATTGCTCAGGATTCAAATAAGCCTGTCTTGACATCATTAAAATATCAGGAAAGTAAATAAATGTTTTATGTATTGAACACAGTTTCATTTTTCTTGAACAACTCTACCTGAACCTAATATGCAAACAATTGCCAAAATCGTTATATTAGGAAAAAAGAATAAAATTAAATGAGTATATACACTGCTAAATTTGTGAAATGCATCCTAATACCAAAGTATAACTTTAAGGGTTTTTGCTGGTTTGCTTTTCCTGACTTGTTTGGTAAATAATCAAGAGTTGAGCACAGGCCTGGCCCAAGGGAAAAACATACTATAAATAAAAATATGTTACTGCCATCTCAAACTTCCCAATTATAACTCTCCCTTTTACTCTCTGCTCTGGCCCAGATGCTTAGGACTCACTGCTCCCCATCCTTTCTCCTATCAAACCTAGTAAGTGGGAATGATATTATGAAAATTATTTCTGTTATGGAGAAAATTATTTCTGTTATGGAAAAACCAATGAGAGAATGCGTCCTAAAAGTACTAATAATATCCACTTTTCTTCAGTGCCTATATAGTGCTGAGAATTTTAATTTAATTCTCCAATATGCAGATGAGAAAACCAAATCTCAAAGATCAGTAACTTGCTCAAGGTCACAAGGTTGCAGACAGCAAAGTCAAGACTTAAATGTGAGACTCCAGAGATCCACACTCTATTAACTGTTTATTGAAACTAAAAGGAAAAGGAGAAGTTCTAAATGTATAAACTGCCAAATGTTAAAGGCTCTCATTGTAGAAAAATAGTAATGATTGGGAACTGAGGGAATTTCCCAGAATCAAAAAAAATCTCACTGTGAGACAATGGATTCCCTGTTCCCGCTGCCTATCGGCCTAATTGACAGTATATATGCTGTTAGCACAAAAGAATAGATATGGTACTGTGGTAGGGCTTATTTGCTTATTTATTCTAAAATGACTATGTTTTAGGAATACAGGGTTAAAAATGATTAAGAGGAATCGAAGAACAAAAATTAAGAGATATCACAAACTTCCCCAACCTCTTTGAAATTCTCTAAATAAATCCAATAACATGATGCAGGTCTGGTCATGGAGCCTCACATCAGCCTGGAGCTTTATATTTCAGTATATTTCAATGAGGCTATCTGAGCCAATTGTTGATTGGAATCCTTGCATACCCACAGAGGACTCATCTTCTCATCATGCATTTGTGCCTTCCAAATGGTATACGATCATAGGGTTCTATGCTGAAGAGACTCAAAAGTCCTCATCAGAAACAGTGGGAATCTGGCAGGCAAAATTCCATTTTGATTACACTTAGGCAACTTAAAGTTTCTATTAAAATGAACTTGAAGTGATTCTAATGTCTTGATTGTAGAATCCTTCTTGGACAAGGACAGAATGTCCATCACTGCTCTGTTCCACCTGCCTATATGGTATGAGCCCCAGAATCCATGTGATTCTGGGGTTTTCATCCAGAGCAACAACGTCAGCTGATTCAGATGGCCAGAGAATATTGAAAAGAAAGATCAAAATGGCAAATGACCATATAACAAGCTCGCATTACAAGAGAGTAATATTATTAAAACTGTGCATTAGAATAATATTTGGAGGGGGCATGTGTTTTATATTAGTTCCCTAAGGAATAGGAAAGAAAAATCAAGAAAATTGCCCATAAAACAAGTTCTGATAGGTCAGACTAGAAGTAAGAGTCTGTAATTTAATGCAAAATTTGAGAAAGCAACACCCAGATGGAGCTGTACTGTAAGACCTTGATTCCCAAGCAGAATCCTGAATGCCCTTCCCTGAAACAGAAAGAAAATTAAAAGCTTATTTCCCTAAATAAAATAAATGAAATAATCAATTTCAAAACTGTTTTCCTAGAACTGTACCTGCTCATCCTCCTAGGACTTTCACAACATTGCACCCTTGGAGCAAATGTGGAAGGGACACATGGTAGCTCAGGTGAGTGTGCCTTTGGCAAGTTTATGAAACATATTTATATGCTGAATATACCAAAACAGCATTAAAATAGTAATTTAATTATAATTAAAAATACTAATTTAATTTGTCACATCATTTTCCATGTACCCAAACACAAACACTGCCAATGGAACTTTTTATTCACTAATTTATCTCTGCGGAACTAATTCTGTTTCGATTTTGTCTCATTCTCTACATAAAGGAATTACCCCTCTTTAAAAAAATAAAACAAACAGATTCTAAGTATACTGAAATCTTACCAGGCTAATGAGAACTCCACCATCTCCGAAATTATTAGTTGTTTCTCAGCAAAATTCAGTTGTTTTACTATGTGTAAGGGGAAAAAATAAAAACACAAACACATGCCTAAGCTAACCAAAAGTGATGAAGATTTAAGAGGAAATAGGGAAAGAAAAGAAGTGAGAAATTTTTTAATGAGCACTCAGGAAGACCTAACGCTTACGGCACCTTAAGGCTTGAAGACAAGCTCCCTAACAGAATGTTTAGTTGCTCCTCCTTCTTTGGCCCCAACGCTCTTTTTTTTTCCAGTACAAACTTGTATAAAAGAAAATGCTTGTATTGGAATCACTCATTTGTCTTGGAATGGCCTGTGCCCTTCTGAAAGTATAAGCCTTTTTTATAAAATTTCAGAGGTTCTATGTTTGTAGCCAAAGACCAGAAAACTAGGAATTCTTTTTTTTCAGTTTATCTTCCCATGGTCACCAGTTAAACTCACTGTCCACCATTCCATCCTACCAGAAATTCTAGCTAAAATTTTAGCACTAATGTGAGAAACATGTTGTTCTTAATTAAACTGTAACTTAATCACTTCTTCAATATAAAGCTCTGGAAAAATGAGCAAGAAAAGGCTTAAAAATACTTTCAGACTAGCATAGATGAATTTAATAGGTTCTACTATGGGAGCAAATAATAAGCATATAACTGCTATTTAAGACCAATGAAAATATTAAATCTCTATAAATAAATTGTATTTGCTATGGGAACTATCCATATTTTTAGAATTTCATAATGAAAAAATATCTAAAGCCGATGGCCACAGAACAACCATATTAAATAGCAAAGATTTAATTAAAAGAATTCATAGCTACAAATTATCTGGTAAAATTCCATGTGCATACCTCCTTCCAAGTCAAACCCATCATTTTGTTAAAGTCTGAGAAACAGAGAAGAAAGAAAAGTGCAGTAAAATACGGAAAGTCTGAGTATGAATAATGTGTCTTCATCCTACATCATCTTTTGCTTTCTGGAGCCAATTTCACAAAACTCTCCTGGGAATAAAGGGAGTGAAAAAACCAGCAGCCTTTGGAAAATGAAGAGATGTGCTACCAAGTCTGGGAAAAGATGGTCACCCTACTTTTGTATCCAAATAGTCCTGGGCGCTGCCTTGTAAATCCCTGAGCAGTGAAGCAATTACTCTCATTTCGAATACAACCCAGAGCGATGCACAGTGTGGAAAATAAGCTTCCAACTTTTATTACAGACTTTTATGACGATCGTATTTTCAAAAAGAAAACTCTGAGACAGACAGAGATGGTAGACAGGCATGAGGTAGCACTGGGGCATGTAATGGATCATGCTTGGCTTGCCCACACACTGGGAACAATCTCAGGGAAAGAAATGTGTGTGGGAGAGTGTGAAACAGGAGAGGGGGAGTGATGTTTCAAATCACATGGTCATTAGAAAGTCTCCAATAGAAAGAGGTTTTTATTTCTTTTGGTTTTTTTTAGTAGTAAACCTACATAGAAGACAATACAATAAAATTCTTCTATTTGAATAATAAACTTTTTTAATAGGCTTAAAATACAGACCATTTAGTATTCGATGAAAATACTGATGTATTGTGAAAATGACCATAATGTATACAAAATTTACATTTTAAGTTTTACATACACTTTAATCTCTTTGAGAGCAAAAGTTGTTTATTTTTTCTATAACATCTAACATTTTGGTTTTCATAATCATCTTATAAGCATTTATTATTATTGCTAGTATTAAATAGTAACAGAGTAATAATATTAACTATAGTTTGATGAGCTCCTACTATTTGTTGGGAGCCATACTACTGTGTAAGTGATTTATATACAGGTAGTCTTCATGATAATTATTTAAGGTAAATATTATTACTCCAATTTTATAAATGAAAAAACTAAAAGAAAAATCAAGAAAATTGCCCAAGAATATGCAAATATATTTTGCAAAATCTGAATTTGAAATCGATTCACTCATACTTGAATGAATAAATGGTGGAAAGATTTTTTTAATTTTGAAAAATAATATTAATTTGGAATATATGTATAGAATAACTTTTAAGTACCTAAGACATAAAATAAATTCATGACATGGAGTAGAACCTAGAAAGTAGAGGCAAAAAAGGAAATGTGTGTGTGTGTGTGTGTGTGTGTGTGTGTGTGTGTGTGTATGTGTGTGTGTGTATGTGTGTTAGGTGGGAGGTAAGAATTACAAGTAATTCCTTATTACCAGGCAAAGAATGACAGCTGATGTGACTAAAATTCTAGAAATGGGCCAGATCATGGAAGATCTTATATGCCATGCTTAGGAGCTCGAACATTATTTTCTTCTTCACATTCTGGGAGTCAACAAAAGTTTTAAAGAAGGTAATGACATAATCAGATTTCAGTTATATATCACGGTGGCAACGGATGGGATCTACATACGTGCCGGTGGGCAGTGGCCCCCTGAGAGGCAAGGAGACGAATTTAGGTGCTATTGCAATAAGCCAGGGATTGCTGCAATAATGACGATGAGGGCTGAAATTTAGGCATTTACAGCATAGAAGAAGTATATTTGAAAAATATTTAGCAGGTAAAATTGTAGGGTTTCATGAATGATTGAAATTTTGCTTGAATTTCAATTTTAATTGAATTTTAATTCAATTTCATCAGGTAGGATGATGTCATTAGCTGATATAAGGACTACATAAGAAAGATAATCCTGTCTAGGAGAGAAGATAATGAGTTGAGTTTTAGATACACTGAATTTAAAGTGGTTACAGCCCATCCAGTAGAAGTTGGGAATTCTGAAGTTCATGTGGAAGCTCAGGTTTGGAGAGAGAGAATTATCAGCATTTAGCTGTAGAGCAAAACCCTGAGAGTGAGTAAGATTCATAGATGATGTAGGAAGAGAATATACAGAAAGGACCAGTGAAAAAATCCTATGAGAAAACAAAGTGCTAAGGATTATAGGAAGAGAAGAAGCCCATGAAGCTAAGGGGGAAAGGTCAGGATGGTAGAGCAAGAATCTTCAGGGAGTAGTTTAGGAAAGCTGGTGGTCGATGGTATCAAACAAAGGAGAAAGGACTAACAGGAGGTGAGAAAGGTACATCACACATGCCAGTCCTCATCTTCCTAGGCCAGCTTAAATAGAATGGAGGGGGAAAAAGTCAGAGTGCAGTGGAATGAGCGAGGGCATGGAGGCAGAAAGAAAACTATACTGTTTACAGGCGAAGGGGAAAGAGCCCATAGAAAGGAAGTAATTAAAGTTATAGAAAAGAGAGCATGATTGATGAAGCAAGTTCTCTCAGGAGATGAGGAACAAACAAAATACAGAAAAACAACAAATCTAGAAGGTTCTTCAAAATAAATTCAAAGATTTGGTGAAAATCAAAAATAGACCACAAAGGTTCATATCAGTGATGGCTGAAATCAGATAATAATATCACTTTCTGTGTCTCATTTAAGTGCTCTAAAATTACTTTCAGGTAAAGTTCCCAGATGATCCTCCTAAGAGTCTCATCGGATTAACAGGGTTGCATACAATTTCCCCAATTTCAGGTGAGGACCCAAAGGCCCAGTGAGGTTGAATGACTCTCTTTAGGTTGCAAAACTGCTAAATAGCAGAGATGGACCAGAACCTAGGTGTCCTTCCAGTGATGGCTGAACTCAGGCTTACTTCACTTACTAAAGTTTTTATACTACCACAAGGCTGTGATGCTTATGTTGCAAGCCATGTTTCCACCAAAAATATACTCTGTTGCCATCTTGAAACTGATTTTATAATTCAGATTGAACAGACACTCAAAAAAGAAAAGAAACAACTGTGACTGTCATTTCTCCTTCCTAGATCTCAACTTTAAAAAAGAGCATATAAGCATTTTTTGAGTTTGAACATTATACCAGAAAGCTGTAGAGACAAAGTTACATTAATATATTAATATTAATTTATTAATATTGTTAACATTACTGACTTCTTTGTAGAAGGCAATGTGTAGGTAAAAATCTTGTACTATTACAATTTACCTAATACACTGTTCCTTAGAGAACATATTCGGTACAAGATAGAACCACCTTGATTTCTTTTGAAGGGTTTAGTTTTAAACGTAAATAAAATAAAACCACTAAGACCACCAATATGATCACAACTTTAAGGCAAAATTTCCCATAGAATATACTATCCACATACCCCCCATGCAATGCCAAGAGTAGATACTCTTTTAAATACTGAATATAACACTTCAACAGTTTTACATGAAATTTAGGTAAAATAACCATAAAATTTATGTGGAAAGAAAATTAGAACAAAACTGAAATGTCAACATCTTCCTAACAATTCCATTGTCTTATATAAACTTGCGCAACTTGCCCAAACTTATATACTAGATGAACGAATAATTAACAATTTTAGTCTTTTTACCTTACCATTACTATATCTCTCATATGTAAAATCTAAACTTTTCCATGTTATAGTCTAAAAGCAAAAAGCACTAGGTCAAAAAGTGACTGATTCATTTTTAAACATTTTATGAATGCTATATAAGGCCAAGTGATAACATAGGAATTATCCTTCAAGTAGAACCAAACTGTTTGATTAAAAAAAAAGATTTAATTCTGTGGCCATGGATTAATATGATTTCAATCTTCTAAGTCTCCGATCCCCAAAACGAAGCTTTCTCTTTCCTTTTTTACCACACATCCTACATTATGTGTACTTCTAGAACAGTCAACACAATGAATTTCAGGTCTGCGGTGATAGCGCTAAAAGTGTAAAGGGCAGGAAGTAAAAGTGAGAAAAGAAAGAAAATTAAAACTATATATTCACCTAGAAACAAGTTTTAATAACTTGTGTCCTTAGCATGGAGTGATTCACCTACCCAACCAAGAGGAGGATTTGAGCCTTGAGTTATTTTTCCAGAAATGATGGTGAATCTGCGATGGTTTGTCTACAAACTTTAATTAGGTAGCCTTACAAGTGAAAGGAATAATTACAATAGCAAGTTATTACCAAAGTCACAGTGTGTAGCCTTGGAACAGGAAGCCAACTGGTCCATATCAAGATCCAATGCATGTAAGGCAGAGATTTAATACAGTGGTTCACCAACATAAATCAGTATCACCTAGAAAGCTTCCCAAATCCCATTCAAATTCACTAAATCAGGATATTTGGAAAAGAGGAAGCCCAGAATCTATTATTAGTAACAAGAATTTCAGGTGGTTATATAGCCAGCTAAATACTTACTGTGGATTGCTTACCAACTAACCCAAAGAATCATGGTCAAAACACGGTATACATGTGTTTGTAATATAAAGCATTCACTATACCTATCTACTAATCTATAAATATATAAATATATATACTCTTCAAAATAAAGGCTCACTTTAGTTTGGATAAAAGTTATAAGTACTTCTAAATTTCTCTGAAGAGGATAAAGAAACAAAGAATTGCTACTTAATATTTAAGTGCCATCCAGTGTTCTTGGCTTCATAGTCTACTCAGAAACGAACAATAACCACAGTAGATCTGGTGACTCAACTACATTCTGTCCACTGAAACCAGATCTATTCCACCAAAAGTGGCTGACACTTTTGTTCACTGTGGTGGGGACTACAGTCACCTCCTGTGAGCTATTCTCCCTTTTATATCATTTATAACATACATAACTCTATTTAGTAGAGTATGTTGCGGTGCCACCTAGATAAAAGATTATTTCCTAACCATCCTTATAGATTTGTGTGACCATATGACTAAATTTTGGCCAACTATAAGTAAGTTTAAATGGTAGGAATATTTAATAATCTCCATTAAAAAAGAGAGAATCACAGCCTTTGTCACCCACACTCTACATAGATATCTGGAAAGTAAATGTAATGGCTGGAGCTTCAGCAGCCATCTAGGACCACAATGTTAGAATTTTACCATGGGATATGAAAGTAGAGAGCTATAAGAGACTGAATCCCTGATGACTTTGTAGAGACAATGTACCAGCCTTTCACTACCTAACTAAAAGCTGCTTTCATGTGTGGAAAAAAAAAACCCTTAGTTTTGTTTGTTTAAACTACTGCATTCTGCAGTGTGCAGCTGAACCTAAATTAAAATATCTATTATAAAAGAAAAGTTTGCATGTACTAAATGATCCAAAGTATCTGTTTTCAATAGAAATGAGTTTAAAACAATTTATGAGTGAACAAGTATCTTGAACAAGCTATATATTCATATTCTCTAACTCCTTTAAAATGATTACATCTAAGTACTGCTGAGTGTTAAGCATCTACTTCTTCATATTTGTATTTTAATGATGAAATAAATGGCAGACATATATAATAAAAAGGCAGGAGATCATGATATAGAAAAGATTGTGAGACCCTCATCTCTTAGTAATGAGAAGTTGGTTTGGGTCCAGGATAACAGTGTAGGGTTGTAACAAGAGGGTTGCAAATTTATGGTCCATGATCCAGACTTGGCACTCAGATATATTGTATTTGGCTTATGCAATGCTTTCTGAAAATGTTAGTTTCAAATGTCTTAAAGTAGGTATGCATCTTCAGTTCTCTACAGGCACATCATCCCCTGTTGATGTACAAACACTCCCTTGCTTCACTTGTTTATGTTACCTACCTGGCCTCTGAAAAGTGCTGATGTTTACAGCCCCTAGAAATAAAATGATACATTTCTACACCTTCCCTTCTCTCCATTGCTCCTCTGTTGCTGAAATCGATGATAGATATCAACAATTATTTTCTAAGATTAAGTATGTCCACTTCTAATAATGAGAAGGTATATAGCTCACTGGGTATCGGAACTTTATTTAGTAAGATAAAAATACTATAAATGCACTAGTATTTTCTCCTATAAAAAAACAAATGGGAACCTTTCAAAGCACCCTCTACCACACAAACAGACACATAAAAAACTCATGAAAAGCTGATTCTGTCATCTTAACTGTGATTTTTGTTTCTTAATAGTTTCAACTAAAATTAACCCCAACTCCCAAACTTTCTCCTTTCAGTTTTACAAATTTAAAAAAATCAACTCAGTTCTTAAAACGTTGTGAGAAGTAGTAATGATTTTGGCCTAAAAGGCCTAAAACTTTATTCACTTCCTTTAATCCCATCATTCATAAGTATTTCTATCAGGCAAGCGCTTTGCTTATGTTTTACATTTCCGGTAAATAACCACAGCCAAATAGAAGAAAAATGTACCTTGAAATATTAAAAAGAAAAAAAAATTTATAAATATGAACATACATGTGATAACAGGCCTCTACATTTCCAAGGAGATATATCTGTACACAAAGTCAATATCATATTTTCTGACTTAAAGTTAAAATTGGAAACATGTACTTGTATGCCTTAGATATTTCTTTAGTTTAAAGCATCTACCTAAGTTTACACTTCCTCAAACTTAAAATCACATAGAGTTTCAAAATTCTGACACTTATTAAGCTTCTGACAAGCCTGAACAGGGAAAATAAAGTATTTACAAGTATCACACAATACAACTTAAACCAAAATATGTATGATAAGTAAATAGAAGTTATGTAGCTCTGGATTCTGAAATTCTTTTCTATATTACTTTGAATTAGGGCTATTACTACTTTATTTTGCTATTGAAATTTATCACATATATTCTGTTAGGATGAGTAATAAAATAGAAGAATATATTTTTTTGTAATATGTATGCAAGCAATTGCTCTTTTTCGGTAAAATCTGATATTTGTAATTCCAGTTTCTGTGCTATTTGGTTATATTGTGGGGAGAAGGGCTGGTATGGAGTTGGGGACATTTTTGCACCAAGCATCCCATTCCTAACATTTATGTAAATTAGTATTAACAAAAATTAAACTCTGCTCATTTTTCAGAAACAACTACAAAATAATTACAACTATTTGGGAAAATCTTTTAACATATGGCGTATACCACATACTTTAAGAAACATTCCTTTAGTTTATTCACATGTTCAGGTATTTCCATATTTATTAAAAATTACTTATTTTAAAATACATTAACAAGGAAAATTGTCCTAAGTTTTAAATTAAAGTCATTGGTAGTTCAGTAGGGGAGGGGAGTCAAAAGTTCCTTTTATAATCAGAATTTCTATTTGTATTTAATTTTCTGTATTTTTTCCTTCCCTTTCCTGATTTCCACTTCCTATTCAATTATTTTCCCCACTCTTTTAAACAACACATTTTTCACATTATTACAAAGAAACTCAATAGTTTCTAACTTTTATAAACTGACTGATTTTTAAAACATAAAAAGTAACATAATAAGTGGCAAGATTTTAGAAAGTGCCCCCTCTATGGGACTCTGGACAGAGTGTTGGGTATTCACTCTTTAAATGTTTTTTATAACTTGTGGTCCCCAGATTAATTTTATAAACATCTTGAAAGCAAAAATGCACAGAAGCAGGTATTAAAAATATATACACATGTATGTATGTGTATGTATATATATATATACAAAAATATATATGAAAGAGAGTAACAGAAAAGTTTAATAAATGTGCTAAGTTTTAAAAGCTCGAGTTTGATGTTAAATAGTTATGAAAAGCTATAATGGCCTATTATAAGCGAGTACATGTCTGTATTTAAATTTCAGCCCTAGAGAGTAAGGATTTAATAATCATTGAAACCAATTTAAATATTTTCTTATATTCTATATCATCCATGCATTTTTGCTTAACCATATCATATCACCTAACCCCTAATATATGCAAATTGCAAAGGAAAAAATAAATGGTAGCCAGGCAAGATTTGTTATAAATAAAAAGAAAAGGAAGTTGTATGTAAAAGATAATGTCCATGCAAACACTCAGTGATAAATAAATTATACATAGGAATGCCGATTTCCTGCCTTCCACCATCCAGCAGGGAACCACTACTGTCCTGATAATCAAGTCAGGAGGGTGGGAAAATACCACAGTTTAAGAAATCTGGCTTCTATCAGCCTCTGTCATGGAGAAATAAAGGAGACTGTCTCTCAGTAAGCAAAAGCGATTTTAAGATCACAAATGCAAATGGGAAAGAAGTGAAAGTCTGTAAAGAGAAAAGAATAAAGAGCCAAAGACAAAGAAAAAGCGGTTATCAGAGTGGCTGCAGAGGTTTTTCTAAACAAAGAATTTTATGAAGCAGCAGAAGTTCCGTACAAAAATGACTCCACCCTACCCAGCTTTTGCTGCGACTTTTCTTTGCTCTGAAAACTCCAGCCCACACAACACAACTCCTCTAACTGGAAGTGCCTTTAGTGCTCCGTTTAAAAGCATTCTTCTTTTCTTTTAAACTTCCCATTCTCCACATTCAAGCAAAAGGACTTATCTTAGGTTTCCCCAGAAACATTCAGTAGTATACTCTTCCCAACAGCAGATGTAGAAGCTATGGACTTACAAATATCCCTATTGTCCTCCGAGCTGCTTCCAGGTGCTGTCAGCCCCCTTTTAAACTTCAAACCAGAACCTCCTCTTCGTGCTCTTCCTGAGGCTTAACATTCCTCCTATTTCCCCAAACCTAGCAATAAACACGAGCAAAGCTAACGGCAAACTCACCATCTTCGTCTTCTTCCTGGGCTTTTATTGAGACAAATTGCACTAATAAAACAGTAAGGATGAGGAGAGGTCTTGCTTCCACCCAGTTTACCATCATGTCTAAACAGTAGACATGTGGGTCTCCTGGGAGTAAAAAGTAGATTCTAAGGTTATTGTAGCACCATGAAGTCAACTGTGGGCTCTTCTTTCAGCACCAGCCCCAGGGCAGCCTCTGCAAACCCCCTTTTTCAGCACCAGCTCCAGCACAGACTGCGAAAACTTTTTTCAAGCGATGCAGCTTTAAATAGGAAGAATGCTGCCTCCACTTCTTTTCCTGCCCCTTTTCAGCTTGTTCAGGCTCATAACCATCCAGTGTCTGCCAAGCAACGGTCTGATTGATGGTAAACAACCAAATCAGAACACGAGCCTCTGTGCCTTAAACTGTCCCTATTGCATTTATGTTTTAAACATAATGGGGCTTAATCACAAAAATAAATGTTTATTTCTCTCTTTTTTTTTTTCTTTTAAGAAAATCTGTTAGAAGAAAAGAGTATCCTCCCCTCCCTAACCTTTCCCCTAGACACACAGCCCTTAACTTTTTCCCTATAAGCTGAAAAAGACATTAGGGAGGCAATACAGCCTTTTAGCCTAGTTTTTGGCATCTAGAAAATTCAGGATTCTTGTCCCCCTTACACTTTCAAAGGATCAAATTTTAACCCTTTCTTTTGACTAAAGAGGAAGTATACATGTCTCCTTGCCAGATTATGTTTCTTTTCCCAGATTCTGGAAAGGGACTATTAAAACTGTGTCCAGGTAAAGTCCAGGTGAAGAAACTGTTTTAAACAAATAAATCTATAATGCATCATACCTTGAATTAAGGTCCTCTCCTTGTCTTTCTATCTCTCTTACGTAGGGGGCTACATCTGCAGATCCCAGAGAATATTATTATGTAGAAAAATAGTGTACTATGCTAGCATAAAGGAATGGGAAGTACACTGCATTTGGATGCAGAAAGCCTCACTTCAAATATCAGCTCTGCCGCTCACCAATTTTGTAAACACAAAGTCCTTTATCTCTGTGTGCTCCAATTTTCCCATCTGAGTAAAGGGCTTTGCCCTGACCAGTGTACAGGGTTTAGTGACACTCGAATGAGTAATATATGATTAAATTCCAAATTGCAAAGAGCCACATAAAAGTAGATGGTGGTGTTATTATTCCTAAACCGACTTTTCCAAGAATACGGTAGTCTCAGTTGCGCATGCCACTTAAGAGCAATATCATGAACTTTTGAGCCACATTTGTGCTTGCCAAGATCTTAATGACCTCAGAGTATTCTATATAATCTAATACATTTGCTACCTTGAGTCCACCTAGAATCAGAATGGCTGTTCTGTACAATGCAGGTGAGTCGACTGTCTATAATCTCAGCAGTGAGCAGGTACCCTGCACTGTGCTAAGCACTGGGTGGGAAAGGATGACACAAAAGAAATAAAAGGCATGCCCACTGTCTTCAAGGAATACATGCAGACACTAAGAAAATAAACATGAAACAAATAAATATCAGCCAAAGCATATATTGTGAGGTGCATTAAGCCCAGTACAAACTCAGAGAAAGGAACACAGTGTAGGGTGAGATTAGTAATGCATTATTATTACTTTTTCTTAATAGAAGAAGTCCAGGAATCTTTAGCTTTGGAACTAGAATCTCTGGAGAAGTATTCCAGAAGTATTCCAACTTTCCAAGTAAGCAGATCTAACCCCATAGCTTTTATTTTAACTTTTCACTTAGGTTTGCCTCGTTTTGATTATTTCCGTCACCACCACACTGTTCCGCAGGGGTGGCCTGCTCTCACTAAAATGAGTGGACTGAGTAAGAATCAAAAGTCAACCTTCTACTAATTTTTTCTAGAATATCTGAGACAGACCAAGACTTGAAAAACACCTTGGTAAATATTCAAAAAGAGTATTAGGAAAACAATTGCAGGGAAAATTTAATTATTCTCTTGGCATGCCAGACATAAACATCCTATTACCAAAGGGATGGCACAATTTTCAGGCACCTTGTGTGGAATCTTAACTGACGTGCAGAGACAAAAGGCATTTATGGAGAAGCTACAACTCTCAGTATTCTAGATGCTGAGGATACAAAGATGATAAGATCGCAGGACTTATAGCAGAATCAGTATACATAAATGCTCAGTGCTTGCTCAGACCAGTATTTCAGTATCTGTTATTAAAATGGTTATTATCAGCTCATCAATACAGTCATTTTACATTTAAATGTAAACAGCTTTTATAAGAAAGATAGATGAAAAACACAATCAACCTCTCACAGTCCCCTCCAGTTTCAGTGTCTTCTTTCCAGCTACCAAAAGCACATGGTATGACAGGGCCATGGAAAACATTTGCAGGAGAACTGAGTTAAATTAGCATTCTCTCTTATTCTTGCGAGTTTTGTGACTTGGGCTTTTCTACTATGTTTTGCTTTGGGATCCTACATTCAATTTAGGAAACAGTAAAGCATACATAGGTGTTGACCAGGTGTGTCTGCTTAGTAGATGTGATTGCATTCGGGAAAGAGAACTTGACCATTTCTTAGTTCTTGAAGAACTGATTCTAGGCCTCAGTGCTTGAGTGTGAAGCTCAGAAATCTATTGCAGTTCCAACGAAACCCATTTCAAGTGAACAAATTATAATAACATATGCCTAGTGGGTAAATTTTTTATCAGTTCTGTTTTTCACAGCAATCCTGAAAGGTATTTATTTTTCTCAAGTCACATATAAGGAACTATGGTTTAAAGTTTACCTGTTCAAGTTTACTCAGCTAATAAGTGGGAGACTTAGGATTTTATTTCAGAGATGTCTAACTCTAAAGCGAATGGTCTCACTGCTTACTCGCTCTTAGATTTACCTGACACCAACACTTCCAATCTCAGAAGAAAAGGTGTCTCGGTGCCCTCCACGATTGATCCTTCCTTCTGCATTCTTTTTTTTTTTAAGTTAAAGTATAGTTGACATACAATATCATATCCCTCTGTACCCTTTGTCACTCCCCTCCACATCTCCTTCATTATACATTACACTCTAAGGGCCCCCTACATCATCAGAGCCCAATTTCTAATAGAACTTGACAACTGAACAGCCATGAGAAAAGTGGCAATGAGCATAAATAAAAGTGATTCTAAGATGTCGACCCCAGAAGATTAGCAAAATGATGGTTCTAGTATAACAAATATCTAAAGGAAGAGACACTGGTACTAGAATAGAAGAGCACATAACTGAGTAGGTGCATCTCTGCACTTATACAGTATGAAATAGCATAACCATAATTTTTGAACGGAAAAATATTGCATATTGTTAATAGATTCTCTTTCTGGCTAAAGCTACTGTGAAAATAATAATCGTGACAATAACAATAATGGCTAGGATGCATTAGGTACTTCCTATGTGTCAAATACTATGTAAGCACTTTATATGTGTTAATTAACTTAATCCTCAAATAAATGCTATAAGTTATTATTTCTCCTGTCTTACAGATGAAGAAAGGAAATGGAAGCTCACAGAAGCTAAATAACTTGCATCGAGTCATATGTCAAGAATGACTAGATCCAGGTTGTACAGCCTTTTCTAGCTGTACAGCCTTTTCCCTTAGCATGGTTCAAAGGAATTATATGATGTTTATTTTCTTAACTTAAACTCTGTCACTAATTTTTTTTAAACAAATGATAATACTGAGAGAATCCCTAAAATGTCTTTAGTGTAATATCTTTTCAAGTAAATATATGAACCAACGAATTTAATTATAAGTGTTCTCTATATCCGAACTTCATAAATATATAAATATTCAAATAAATACCATTATTTGAATATTTGTACTAAAAATATACCTTTTTATATTTAGGCACAATTAAAAATATTTTCTTTTTAGTATTAAAATTTTTTAAATTCTTAAAATATGAACTTTCATTTTAATCTGGGTGTTTATATTTTAGCATAAGTCATATTTTGAGAAAAGTGTACAATTTTACATTTTAAAATATTGTCTTGTTTCCTAAGGCGATCAACAATAACATTTAGCAGTTATAGAGAGTCCTGTGACCAAAATCATAAATGACCTGATCAATAATGTTGGCTTGTATAGCACCCTACTTTTCGCATACTGTTCGAGCACACATACTCTTGGAGACTCACAATAACCCAGTAAAATTATATGAGCAGGATGATCATCACCATTTAATATTGGGATTGAGAGAGATTAAGTGATTTTTTTCAGAAGTCACACAGTGCAAACAACAGTCTCAAATATAGTTTTCAAACTTCTACCACTCTATCCACTGTACCTCATGAAAATTAAACTATAATCCAAATTTTACTAACTAGGAAAGTAGTATCAAAAGAATCTGCGGACTGGGGATCTATACAGTATGGTAACTACAGTTAATAATAATGTATTGTATCCTTGAAATTTGTTAAGAAAGTAGGTTTGAAGTATTCTCACTCAGAAAATAAAAAATGATAACTATGTGAGGTGATAGATGTGTGAATTAACTTGACTATCGTTATTATCTCACAATGTATACATATATCAAATCATCACATCGCATACCTTAAATGCATATAATTTTATTTATCAATTACAGCTAAATGAAGCTGGAAAAAAGGTAATAATAATGATGATGATGATGATGATGATAATAATAATAATGTCTGCAGAACCATAATGATTATGAGCAGAGACTCTGAAGTCAGACTGACAGAGTCCACTTGGCCATACCACTTACCAGCTGGGCGACCATGAAAACACTGAATGTCTTCTCTGCAACTCAGTTTTCTCATCTGCAAAATGAGAATAAAAATATTATCTACCTCACTGTATTGTTTTGAGGATTAAATGAGTTCGTATTTGCAGAGCTCTTAAGACAATGTCTGACATAAAAGTAATATTGTATAAGTGATGATTAAATAAAAATAAGTACCTGTGTTAGTGCTTCTTTAAAAAAAACATAATTTGTCATCAGTTTAAAATTTAATAATTAAAATTTACTTAAAGATCAAAACCCAAGGGAACTAGAAGGAAGTTTAATTATCGACCACTATATGCTCAATTCAGTCCCCCATTTCGTTTTCTTCTATAATACGTATTAAGGCATGCTTTAAATAGAGCAAAATTCACCTTTTTAAGCATATAGTTCTTTGAATTTTGACAAATGTATATAATCATATAACCACCATCCAATCTAGAGAATATTTTCTTCACCCACAAAAGGTCCTCCATTTGAAATCAATCTTCTCCTCCCACCCCTACCCCGGGTACCATTGATCTGATTTCCATTCCTACAGCTTTGCCTTTCCTGACTGCTGTATAAATGAAATTACACAGTATGTAGCCTTTTGTGTCTGGTGCTAAGATTCATCCATGCTGTTACATGTATCAGTAGTTCACTCGTTTTTAAAAAGTCCTATGTTTACATGTTTTTTTGAAAATCCCTCATTCTTAGCCATTAATCCATTATTTATTTATTAAGCCTAGTAAATACTGAAGCATGGATGATTGTTTGTATTGGAATAGACAATTCTCTGTAGCTAAAATGAGAGTCTATGAGTCAGGGCTTCCCCGAAGGGAAACATTTTAGATGGCAGGACTAGGTACAGGCTACAAAGGGGAAACTGTCTAAAAACTCAGTGACACCATAGCCCATTTATACCAAATGGGTTTGCTATGCTCCATATATTGCTTTAAAAAAATTAAAGGTCGAAGATTCTCAAGTTGTTTCTCAACAAAATGAGGAGTCATTCAGCCTTCAGACTCTGAGTTCTCACATTGTTGAATTGACATTTCCCAGAGGTCTGGGAAATGTGTCCTTGATATGGAGGGTAAGGAAATCAATATGACCTATTTTATCACATTTCACAAGTCAATCAGTATTTTGTTAAATATTTTAAAATTTTCCTGTGCACTGGGGCAAACTATTCCTTCAGCTCCTTCAGTAACTTCAGTTTTGTTTTGCAGAGCTGTGGAATTCTCTGTCTTTGAAAGGAAATGCAGAAAGTTTTTGTAAACTGGCTCTTCAAAAGGATAGTGTTCTATCTAAAACTGCCATTTTATGTGTCATTTATGTTGTAGTTTTGTTTTACATTCATATCTGTGTTCAATGTTTGAATAAAAACAATTACACCAGTTATCAATGTCAGAAGTATTCATTATCAATTTTTTAAAATACTCTTTTTGACAATCTATGAGTAATAAAAAGATTCATCACTATCTTCCTCTGCCAAATGTAGATATACCAAATAAGAAATGGCTAGCTGTGGTCAAGTGTTAATGCTGAAAAGTAGAAACTTCTGTTCACAATCCCTACTATCACAATTCTTTATAAGTATGTTACTAATCATTAAGAAGCTCACATGACATTATTGATTTGAAAATATATGATACATTTGGATTATAATTTTTATTTAAATACCTTAAAGTAATCAATGAGTTCACTTTGGTATAAATACACAATTATGAATAAAGATAAGCTCTGACCACAGTAATTGAAGTCTTAGTAAATATTAAAATTAGTCACTATGTAGCCAAGTTTTTCAATGTTGTAAACACCACAAGGACCCAGTGATTCATTGATCATACTGCTTAGAAATCAAGAGCATTCTGTATATTGAGCTTCCATTGCCATAATTACTATTTAAATAAAACTCGTGGATATCTGTCCACAAAACACCCACACATACAAAAAGGTGGTGAAAGAGCACTTCGTAAACCTGACTTTGAGTATCTTCTTAAGTTATTGCAGCCACATAAATCTGAGTCCTCCTTGACAGCCAAATACAGGAACATTAAATCCTCCTGTGATCACTCATTATAAAAAATGGGTTATTATTCCTACTACATATAAAGTACTAAAGCAGGTTTCCCCAATTGGAAAGTATATTATTTTAAAGTTTTTTTGTGTGTGTGGGTTTTTTTTTGTTTTTTGTTTTTAAGTATGTGACTGATATCTCATGAGATTTGGAAGAACACATGGATCTCATTTTCTTGTTGTACAAAGACTTACTTTTGTTTTCTCTGGAATAATTGCAATCATAAGATATTATTGGATGAGTGAGATTTTATAACTGTGCCTTGTCTTCTCTTTCAGCATCATCTCTACTTCAATGATTTTGAAATGAGAGGAATCTGGAAAATTGTTCCTGAAACATCTGAAGTCTCTTTTCCATAAATATAATATATAGCTAAAACAATCAAAGGACATTTAGGACATTTGGCAATTTTTCCCTAACTAAAATTAAATTTACACACATTTATCTGTAATTTGTGTCTTGGAGTCAGTCTCTAAGGTCTATCAGTGGGCTTCAGAAGCCACAGTGCACTTAATTCACTAAATTTATTCTACATTCTGCTCAATTTTTATCAATCTGTTAAAAATCTCCACATTACTTCAATTATTTGGGACATGGAAATCATCAGTAACAGAAAGAATAAAGAAGTTACTGGGCTTCTAAGGCATGAGCATCAGCCACCACACTCTCATTTCAAATGTGCCTTGCTCAAGGAAGAGAGAGTTCTGGTTTAAAAAGTTATATGCAGTTCAATATAATGTACATTTGTTGAGAGATAATTTTGAGGACGCAAATATATATAGGATGTAGTCCTGGCCCTCCAACAGCTCACCTGGTTTGGTGATAACAGACACAAGCACTGAGGTCTATAATCCACATAATACTTGAATGAATTCTATTATACAAGTACACAGAACAATGGAAGAACAGGGTAAAGGTAAAGAAACTTAGAAGGAATATGAAAACAATTTATGGTTGTCATGGTATTTTAGCAGAGCTTCAAAGAATGATTAACATTCCAGCAAAGAATGGGTGAAGGAAGGTTAGGGAAGACAAAGAGGGAACATTCAAGTAATTTAAAGAAATTGTTAGTAGCCCAGCACAGTTAAATCATAGCCTACTCAACACTACAAAGTAGAGGGAGTGAGACAATATTTTTTAAAATATGAAGTATTTACAGTAAAGGACATGGGGAAAAGGGTCAGGAAATATTTAAAAGCCAACTACAATAAATCCCAACCTTAACAATTCCTTCATCTTTTAATGGTCTAGTCAGTATTTTAAGATAATATCTATGTTAATTACTACATTTCAGGATACTATAATTTTTTTATGATTTAGCCAACTAATAAACTACTGAACTGGATTCTCCAGAATGCTCTGTCATTAGAGAGGGACAGAAGGACATCGATACTGTCTCCATATCTTTACTCTTATAGTAAAAATAACTAATTTCTAATACTCTGCATGGTTTTGTTTCTTGTAGAACCACACCCATATTTTTGCTTCCAAAAGAAGACATAGCTCAAGAAAAAATGTGCATGAATCAGTAACCATACATAGATTCGAATTCTGTTTTTTACATAGCAACCTCATCTTATTTCTTAAGTTCACTCCAAAGTGGTTTTTAGAATCCTGAGTCAACACAGCAGAGAGAAGTAGAAAACACAAATCTACGGGTCCCTCTCTTATCTAAGTCTGCGAGTGTTACAAGCCCTATAACATATTTAGAAAGATAAATACAGTTTCAAATTCCAAGTCCTGAAGAAAGGGAATGAATAGCTAGTATAATCAAAGTAATTTTAGGTTTTAAAAAAGGAAACTATCAAAACTCATCTTGAGTCATTAAGAACTTGAAGTGTGATGTCTCTGAAAGGACCATTATTCAGAATAGTATCTCTGGCAGTAGTGGGCCATGGGAAACAGCCTCTGACTAACCACTTGACCTGAGAAGGGCCCCATACGTCATCAGAGATCAATTCCATGTTTGCAGATGGGATAATGAAATGCCTCTTCTTCTTTCCAAGTATTGTTACTGGGAACAATTCATGAATTAGTTTTATAAATTCTAAAAATTAATAAAATGTAAGCTATCATTTGTATTATTATTACTACACTTAAGGGATGATTAAACACAAAAAGGCTGAAAAGAACCTTACTCAATTTTTTGCTTAAGAATGAACAGTTTTAGATCCTGAAGTTATTTTTAGCCATTAAAAGTGTATTTGCAACGGGTAAAAGGACAAGACAAGTGAGCAATGTAATGTTCCTTGGTTTGGCAGGGTTCCCTTCAGAGTGCTAAGCTCAGAAAGAACTTCCAACTAGAGCACTGATCTAACAGGATGAGCTAAGAGGAGAGAAAATTTGGAGAGAAAGGACGGGAGAGAATAATGAAGGAGACAATCTGATATTCTCCTAGAAAAAAAAAAACAGACATTCCACTTGCTTAAAAGTACAGACTGTACAGAATTGAAATAGTATTCCTTTACCATTTCTGACTATGGGCATTTCATACAAAACTACTATAAAAGATTTTATTTGATTAAATTTTTTTAAAAAAATACAAAATGACGTGTGGTATCCCAAGTCTTTGTTTTGATACTGCAAAGGACTTTCACAACAAGATCCTACTAAATTTTCTCAACCCCACGGTAGGATATGAACTTCATTTTATAGATAATTACACTTATCTATAATATAAATATAAGTTCAGTGAGGTTAAGTGACATTCAAAAATTACATAACTAGTGAGGAAATCACTCAGGACTCAAACTCAGATCTGACTTCCAGCTCTTCCTCTACTTCAAAGAAAGGTTTTAGCACTCTTTCATGCTCCCAGGATCATATTTTGTTGAGGTTGGGGGAGATGGGGAGTCTGTGAGGATTTCCTTTTTCCAAGTCCAGATTTTTTTCATATATTTCAACCATAGCAACATATGGCCACGGTTTGAAATCAGATGCAAATATGAGGTTCCTGCTGTATTCAATTCAGTCAGAAATTAAAGAGATATGCAAAAATGTAAAATAATACTTTTCTCATTAATTTTTGGGTAAAAATAGCTATTTTCATAAAAATACATTATTTATGTTAATACAAAATAGTTGTAATATTTTTATTTTAAATTAATTGATAACTTTTGAGTTTTTTCCCCAGTTTTGATTTCTAAAATGGTTAACATCAATGGGTATAATATAGAAAATGTTATTTGGAGTTCTCAGTAATTATAAAAGTGCAGAGGGCTCCTGAGACCAAACCAAAAGTTTGAGAAACACTGTCCTACATCATCATCCAGGCATATCCATTTCTCTTCTACATTTTAAATATTGTATTTAATTTTCAAGTTTACAAAAGTAGCACATGCTTTTCCTCCCACCCCTAAGATAGGGAAAATGGAGAAAACATAAAGAAAATCATTTCATTAAAAAACCCTGATATAATCATTGTTAACATTTACAATACGTATTTCTCTTGAAGTTTTTTTCTTTTGATAATACGTTTTACGTGAAATCTCTGCTTGATGTACTGATTTTTTCCCAATGAACACTGAGATAAGCATTTAATGCATGTTACTAAAAATTCTGTAAACAGCTCTTTTAATGACCGTATAAGATACTATCATGTACAATCTGTAACTAATTTAACCATTCCCCTATTGTTAGGTACTTAAGCTGTCACTCAATTTACAATATTATAAATAAAGAAAGATAAAGAGAGTGCTTGGAAAGATTCTCTAAATTTCTGAGTAGTAGATAAAGGTACCTGGAGGCATGTACATGCTTTGTTGTGGTTAGAGAAGGATATGTTAAGGCTGTTGAACTGCCTTTAAAAGAATGTTTATTTAAGCTTATTTATTTAGTTTACTAATAATGTTTAAACTGAGATCCAAATGACAAAAGGTAGAAGACCATGAGAATTTCCAGAGGAAGAAAACTCCAGCAAAAGCTCATACAAATACATTAAGATAAGATCTGCTGGATATATTTAAGGAATAGAGATGACTAGAATGGTCAGATGCTTCAGATTACTGTTTTTCTCTTATGTGGCAGAAATTTCTCACAGGCCCTTGTTTTTTCATCCTGCTACTTTAACCTTTAAGAAGATATATATTCATTGGAATACATCATGCCTACCTGGAAGAAGTGTATCTTACTCTTTATCCTCAATTTTCCATATAGAGGCTGGGAAAATGAATATATAAAGACGTATCATTGTATAGTAAAGATAATGAATGGGTTTACAAGTACAGAGCCAGTCTGGCAATCATTCTTCTTTTGCAGTAGTGCTGGAGTGAAGTGAGATTTCTTACTGCCCTTCTGTGATTATCTGATTATGAGCAATGGACTTTGTAAATATGAAACAGTATGAAGTTCATCTTTAATTGGATGAGATGTGGATAGCAAAATAGAAAACATGTATTAGAAGGTACCACTTTGGGGGGAAATCCAGTGATAAAGGAAAGACAGGGTAGAGGTTTGCTAGAAAGATGTGAAAGACTAGAAAAAGTTTAATTTGTTGGTTTGTTGGCAGATAGGAGGCACATACTGACCAGAGCCATTTATCAGACACTTTTATTAATATGTGTGAGAAGTCAATTTAGTCATCCAGAAATTGTTTTCATAATAGTGGATGAAAAACAAATTAAAAGTCTGAATATCAACCCCATAGTTGCCATTGTAGAACATATATAAGTTGCCCTCTCGAGGAATATATATATAATAATAATAACTAATCATTAGAAATGATGGTCAACATCTAGCCACCCATTTCTCAACTTGAGAGATAAACTAAAAATTTTTTCAGCAAGTCAGTTTTTAAATTCCAAGTTGGAAAGCAAAAGGAAGCTGTTTTTATTTTTTTTAAAAAAATCTACTCTAATTTATTGATTTATCAACTGCTTTATGTATTCACTCATTCAACCATGTTAATAACTTTCCTTCTCTAAAATCCCATACGCTTACTAATCTGAATTGCTAATTCCCTACATATCATATGCTGATGTATACTACTATTTATGCTTTCACATGATGTTCTTTCTTTTCAATAGACTGTGACGCAAGAGAAAAAAAACTAATTTTTTGGTAACGTTTTATGAGCTGGATTTCCATAAATATGAAATGTTGGTTAGGCCTATGATTGAGCACTTTATTAATTCTATTCTTACTTAGCAAAGATTTATATAATCCACATACAAGTAGTGATTAAAAACTTAAATACAAAAAGATATAATTAATGCCAAGAAGGGGGATGAACCATAGGACAATGCCATAAGTAACTACGGAGTCAAATTTATTCGGGTAGCATTTAGTATTTTCTCTTCTCTTCAAAATTTAGACTGGCCCACAAAGTTATGTTTGTTTGTTTTGGGTTCATCAAATCATAAAGCTGAACTGTGACTAATAAAAAAGATAGTCAGAATTCTAAAAATTCAGTTGATAAAGGCTGTTCAATTAGAGTCCAAATTACGTACAGATATAGCTCTGTAGAATCTTCTGCAGTCAGAATATTTATCCTGATGTAATAAATTCCCACAGGAAGCAAGAGATGTATTTGATTTTGCCTTTTGCCCTATTCTCCAACAGATTTATTCTCCATCCTTCTGGATACAACTCTTTGCTCCAAGAGGCTGACATTTACAGGTTGCATCAGCAGACAGCCTTGTCCTCCAGCTAGTTGTTATGATCTGGCCATTGGGAAGCACAGAAAGGGGTTGGAAAGTAGGAAGAGAATGAGGTCAGAGTGTTTATTCCCCTGGCCTCTTCCTGCTAGGCTGTGGTTAGAGAAGCTACATTCCTATGGGGAGATGTTTTCCTCCAGCAACATCTCCCCAGGTTCCCAAAACTGCTCTTTTTTCCTCCTCTAGAGTGCGTCACCATTTGTTGTTGGTTCTACTTTCCTTCTCACACCCTTGTAAGAGTGTTTTCATTCATTATCCTCCATTCTCCCCTTTGAGGATCTCATTTGTTTCTTACCAGGATCCTAATAGACACAATCTATCAAAAATAGAATGTTTCCAAGTGTTGGCAAAAGAAGAGTATTAAGGGTATTAGTGAGAGAGATGAAAAAAAAAATGTCTGAAAAGAAATGATCCAGATGAGATCAAGGCAGATATTTGTTTTAGCAATTTATAGGTAAGGATTTCACCAATTTATAAGACAGAATTCGTAGTTAAAAGCTAAACATATAATAAAAACAATAACAGTAATAATAACAATAATAATAACATTTATTGAATTCTTTGTGCCAGGCATTGTACTAAGTGCTATGTGAACATTTTATCATTTAATGCAAATACCATCCATAAAATAGGCTTATAGTTAAGGAAACCAAGCTTAGAATGGTTAAGTATAATCGAGCAAAGGTAGTAGTTGGAATTGGGTTTCAAACTAGAAGGAATCTTTTACTCCACAGTCCATTTCTCCAACTACAGGACAACATCACTAAATGGTAGTTATTTAGCCATATCATTTCTACCTTTTTCAATTTTTACATACACACATGCACATTTACATAATCAGGTAGCATAGCACTTAATGAAATGACCTGCAATATTAACAAGATCAGAGCTTAGAAAGTCAGTGGGCAAAGCACAGGCAAGTAAGGAGTGCTTCACTATAAATGTCACTGTCAGCCATGCCAACTGCAGATGGCAAAAACTGAGTAAAGATAGACTTCGAAGGAGAGATCAAGAAAATAAATCCAAATAAAAGCCACAAATCCTTCCAGCTTGTTTCTTTCCTACTTTTCTTTTTCTATCTAATTATCAGCAAATTTCAGCCCCATTAAGTGCCAGTATGCAAACTAAAAAGAGAAAGTGAAAAATAAAGGAGATAAGGAATACAAGCAAACACAGAGGAAGAACAAGACAACACATGAGAAAACAGAGGCATAGTTCAAACAAAAAGTTCTTTAGACTCTGATATTTCTATTAAATCACACAAATAATGAGTCAAAACATTTATATTAACAGGAGATGGAAAACTAGTTTATCAGTGCTCAAAAAGAAAATGAAAGATAAATATGAAAATATTTGGAAATGAAAGCAGTAATTGAAAGTAAAAGTAATGGAATAAAAATTACTGAAAACAGAGATAGTAAATAGGCTAAACATACACAAAAATGAAAGAGAAGATAATACGATTATTAAAATATATAAAAGCAATGATAGATACTGGAAGACTAAAGAAATCAAAGATTCAATACATACATAATTGGTGTTTCTGAATTTAAATATAGAACAAATGGAACAGAAAATTTATACAAGGATATAAGAGAAAAAACATTTTTACTAAAGAAAACATCTTTAATATATATATAGAAAGGGCACATATATCATAACAGAAGTTGTTTCTGGACAATCAACACCAACTCATATCTTGGCAGACATCGAATTTCCAAGATAAATAAAAAATGATATGAATAATTGAGGCAATTGAAAGAAAAAGTCCAATACAAAGGAAAAAAATCAAGTTGGCTTAGAAATTTTCCACAGTAATATTCGGCACCAGAACAAAAATAAAATGATGCCTACCAAATACTGAGAAAAAGGAAAAGCAGCAAAATAATTAATACATTTCAAAACAAAAATCTGCAATGATCAAATTCAGACAATCAAGAGATGATGGCTTTAGGTATAAAGAAATGGAGGGACGATGTGAAAAGATCATGCTAAAAACCGAAAAAAAGGAAGTTGCCAAAGAAAAAATAAACGTGTTAATTTTTATGGCATAAATAAACTAATCAAATTAAGGAGCTGGAGAAGAGGAAAGGTAGAAGATGAAATGTACTAATTTGCACATCCCTCATTGCTCAAAGTTATTAGATACTACCTCAAAATGAAATATTGAACTAGAGGGAATCTAGTATCTAACCAGGAAGTAGAAAGCTGACAAGTGTATTGCTCTCATTTTAATATTAAGTAAAAACCAGATAATCTTCAAAGTAATAATTTTTCTTTAATAGGAAGCTGAGGTTACAGGGCAATCAAGCAGCCTGTATTTCAACACTATGAAAAGAAGATGGGGTTGCAAAGCACACTGAAGTATAGAGAGAATGAGACAGAAGAAATATGTAGAGTGATAATGACTGAATGTTTTTCCAAAATAATAAAATTAAAAGGCACTGATTCAAGAAGCTCAGAGAACACCAAGCAGGATAAAAATGAAAGAGGAAAAACAAAACACCAAGGCACATCATATTTAAACTGCTGAAAACTAAATGTGAAAGAAAAAAATCTTTGACAGCCTGACTAAATAGATATACTACATGAAGAGAAACAAAGAATGGCACCAGATTTCTCAACTGAAATGTGAGATTGAAGACAATGAAATACCACTTTTAAAGTCATGAAAGAAAAAACAAAGCCAACCCAAAATTCATTACCTTGCAAAATCTTTCATGTCTTTCAGAATGAAACAGATTTATAGACCTTTTTTAGAGAAATAACAGGTAATTCATTACTGAAAGCCCTGCCCTATTTAAGATGTTAGAGATAATTCTTCAAGTGAAAGGAATATGACAGAAACTTGAGTCTACACAACGAAATAAAGATCTCTGGAAATGGTTAAAAGCTAAAATTATATATACAGTTGAGCCTTAACAACATAGGTTTGAACTGTGCAGGTCCAATCACACGTGAATTTTAGACTTTAGATCCATGATCGGGAACTGGCATACATAGAGGACTGATTAAGTTATACATGGATTTTTTTTTTTTTGACTGTGCACCCTACTCCCCCACACTGTTTGAGGGTCAACTGAATTACATATTTATATATTATATATACATGTACATAATATATAAAATACATAATATATTGATAAAATGTTTTATATTATATAAATACATAATAAAATATATAGTAGACATATACTCTATTATACTATAAATATACATATTTTATGAATTATATAATATATAATACATTATATAGAATATAGAATATTATATGTGACATTATAATCTATGTATTATATAATATGTAATATATATACAATATATGTAATATATATAAACACACACATAGGATTTTGAGTGTAAAATATTTAAGCTCCTGTTTTAGTTGGTAAGACTTTAAAGATATTAATTTTAGACTTAATTTTAATAGTTGTGTGAAAATAGCTAGGATAATAATTAAAAGACTAGAAATTAAATACATAAAATGCAATATAGATGGGGGCAAGGGGACTGGAATGTGAACAAAAAACAAAATCCACTAACCCCCTCCTAGAAAAAAGGAAGGAAAAACATTTAAAAAGTGGGATAAATCAAAAGAATGAGATGCAATATTCAAAATTAAGACATGGTAAATGTATATAAACTGAATTATGCAGTTAATAGCCATAGATTGGTAGACTGGATCTTGAGAAAAAGTAGCATTTGGAATAAATGGAAGAGAGAGGTGAAGAGAACAAGCTTTGGGAAAGTGTAGGGGACAGAATAGATTTTACTTATCAGTAAGTGAATGGACCAGACTGGACAGAGGTTTCATATTTAGAAGCATTAGAAATGACTTTCTCCAGCTTTAGAATTCATGTAGTAGAAAAGTGAGACTACTGAGGAACAGAAAGAAATTATAATAGTAGCATTCTAGTACTACTATAAGCATGTAGGGTAAATTAAAGGAGATAGCTTAAAATATAAGATTCCTTAACTCATTCTAAGGAAGATGATACATTCATTGTGGGCATGATGAATTGAAATCATTATCTTTGTTGGAAGATTCAGCCAGAAAGAAGGGATGAAGCTGAGGGGAAGGGAAAGCGAGATCTCATTTAATAACCTTTTCTCAAGATCAATTTCAATCACCCATATTTCACGGTTTATTACTTAAATTTACCAATATTTAAATGTAATTATTTGTTTTTCAAAAGTTTCGCTTTACAGTTCAATGTTTCCCAGAGAATATTATTTTTGATACATTCCAAGCCTCTTCTCTGCTAAATATTTTTTCTCTAATAGCATAAAAATGCATTAAAATACTGTGAATAAAATGCAAGTTTAGTAACTTCTCACTGGTACAGATAAAGTATAAATTTGAAATGGAATCTCTTAAAGTATATTTTGGAAATGAGAAAGGATGAGTCCTTCAAACATATGTACAAGTGAAGGAAATATAGTGAGGATATATCATGACCATAATATACTTTGCACCCTCCCAAATCTAAAAGTGGCACTGCTTTCAAGTTCTAACCAAAACCACATGTTAGGAACTAAGTACGAATGTAGTCAAGAACCTAAACACCAGGAACTTAACGGGACAACTCACCACACACCTTATCCCATAACAGGAGAAACTCCAGAAGGGTAGAATTAAGAGGGATGGACCTAGTGGCCTGTTGGCAGATGTGGATCAGGAGGAACACAGCTGTACGCTGAGTATTTTAGTGTTTCTAAAATTGCTGAATCAAACATAAAAAAATATCCAAAGTTGCAATATATCAGTGAGTTTAGAGAACAGAGTGCCATTCTCTAAGTTTTTTTTTTACATTTTTATAGAATAAGTGACCTATATTAAGCATTTCTGTCACCATGTCAGCTGTAACACAATACTTGAAGGCCACATCTTACTTACATGGTTATAGTTCTTGTTCCAATTTAGATATTCTACTAATTTCCACAAATGTAGCCCAGGCAAATTCCAGAGGAGCTAATGATCCTTTAGCCTAAAGGAGACTTAACTGAATATATAATTAGCCATGTATGTATGTATAGGAATTTCAGTAAAAGTGAAATATATTGAAAGGCAATGATGGAAAATTATTGAGAATAAAATTGTTGAACTTGGTCCTTGACTATTCCTGTCTGAAAAGCACCTTAATTCTTCAATTTAGTAAATCATTGTGTTTCATAAAGAAGTTTAGGTCTCTTTAGTGCTTCAAAAATGAAAATGAAGCACTTTCTCATTTACGAAACAGGGCTTTACCCTAACATGTTTGCTGAATGAATAATGACTAACTATCCCTCTAGTGCCTTACCTGTCCCACTCTTGGAAGTTTTTAGGACTTCTTCCTGGATTAATCACAACGTACTACAACCTACCTTGTTTCTAAATTATGTGTTCATGTGTGTCTAACTTCTCTACTGATTCAGAGTTTTAGACCTATTTATGTTTCTGTAATTACTGAATTGACTCAGATTTACTCTCAAATTATCAAATCCATTTCATCTTTAAATTTTAATCTCTGCACACAAGGATATTTCCCTACTTCATTCCATTTTCCCTTGTCTCAATATTATAAAAGATAAACTTTCTTTAAAGACTACAACTAGGTTTCATCCTATGGGCTGACTTCTGATTCATTCAGTGTGACTGCCAAGAGCACTTTACTGAGAAGTTGAGGACAAATCTTTGCATTGAACAGGAAAGAATGCTATATTGGCTTTAATTATGTCTGCTATAGGCTTAGAATGGTGGGGTGAAAAGTGGTAGAATACTTGACATTTATTTGTGACTGACCCCAGGTCTCTGGATCTACTTATACATATTAAGGTCTTAACTCATAGAACTCTCTCTAAACTATTTAAAGCCACCACACATCTTTTTGCAGAATTCTCTATTCTCTATAGTTTTTCATATCTTGAAGAGGGGAAATGGAATCCTAACACTGTTGTCTTAACAACAATGACACTTCATCTTTGCTTCATTTAAGGATTTTACCAATAGTCACCTCTATCCCCCACCTTCATATCAAGGCACCTAGAAAAAAAATCAAAGAAACACAACTCTTTCTCATTGGAATATGGAGACCCCTGTCTCAAGCACATAGCTTTTTCTGTTTCTTATTTTGTTAGTTAAAAGAGAAGAAAATTATTTTTTTAAGCCAAAGTGTCTGAATTAAGGAAAAAAACTATTATTTTGTGTTTACTTTATACCAATCATCATGCTAACTGCTTTACATGGATTATCTCATTTAGAATAGACAATCCTGGAATAAACTCTTATCATCTTCACCATCATCACCCCTAAATTCGAGATGACAAAATTGAGCCTTGGGGATGTTGAGTGATATGTTTAGAGCCTCAGAGTTGGTGAGTAGCAGAAAACGAAGATGAACTCGGGAAATCTAATTCTGAATCCCATGTTCTTAATTACAATGGGAGGCTACTTCTCTAAATGAGACAATGGAACACCTTTAGTTTTTAGTAAAATAACTGAACTGAATGTTAATGTTCAGAAATAACACAGTTTGCATTTAGCCTTGGGTTAGATTCTTACGTCCATACCTAACTATGTCTCTATGAGACACTCTTCCCTTGTGTGTAAAATAGAGATAATACCCACTAAATGGTAAAATAATTTGAAGGTTAATAGCACATGGCCAAGAGATGTCAATAATTGTTGGTTGTTTACACTCATATTTAATTTCTTATGATTCCTATAAGTAAGAATTTTAGGGTTTTAAAAAGGATCTATAATTTATTAAAGAAACAAAAATCATGAACTTTTTTTGGTTAATTACAAGTCTGTGTAACATATTAGAATCAGGATATCATATCTATTAGAAAAATCGGTAGAAATTTCAAGTAATTATAATACCAATTTCATACTACCCCACCAAAATCCTTATTTACTAAAATGAACTGCTTAAAGTAGAAGAGCAATTACTCTACCAATTACTCTGAGTAAGGAGTAGGGAAGGGATAAATGGAAGTGTGTAGAGATAATGGGTTTCTGACAGGGCTGATTCAGATTAGGAAACTATAAAGATCTGGTTCAAGTGAGTTCAAACTCATTGGTAAATTCCATAAGAAGGGCAAGTGGTTAGAAATACGTCAAAGTCAGGGAGGTAACGATAACCACATAAACAGATGGCAAGAGCAAGAAAGAGTACCCGATTTTGAACAAAATGCTGAAAGGTGCGTCAGGGTAATAAATTTAACAAAGGAGTACAAGTACAGAGGCCCAGACAAAATTCTGCTGTCCTTATCCGTTACAGCACTCTTAGACTCCTAAGGGCACTACATGCCACTTGGACAGAAGGCACATGTGGTTTCACATCGGACAATATGCCCTCCAGGCCAGTTGCATGCAGAGGCAGAAACAGTAGCTGCCTATATGTTGGGATTTGAAGGTAATAAGAAGTTCCCTCTCCAAAATATATCCTATGTTGAACATAAGTCCTTCAAGCTAAGGAGTGGTTCTCTGTTAAAAACATGAAGAGTTAGAACCAAGACTGAATAACAAGAGCAGTGGAGAAGAAAATCCACCACTCTTTGTCATTACAATTTGCCTGAAAAAATGTTTATCAAACCAATTCACACTGACAGCAATTTGGTGGAAGTTGTCTAAGAATAATATAATGTGAGAGGCAAAGAAGGGAAGAAGAGCCACAGGGGAGTGCAGAGCTGTGAAAGGTGGTATGAAAGGCTTTCATAACAATATTGTGTACATGACAATTTTGTGTAGAACTGGGCCCACGATCCTCTGATAATTTGTTTTCAACTGTATTGTGACCAGTAATTCAATAAAAGTGTCTAGGTAATATTAAACTTGGAAGTCTAAATTAAAATCCATTGACTTATCTTGTAATATTGGAGATAATTTTTATACATAATTTAAGTTTATACTTTTAAAAATAGCAAAAGTGATTTTATAAACATAACCTTAGATTTTATACAAATTAAAGACAAAAATTAAGGTGTTTGTTCCTACAAGACTGGAGAACATATGTTGAAAGAAACTAGCAATACCAGTGCAGATCAAACAAAAGTTTAGTTCTCTTCTTGCATAGTTAAATTGGAATTAAACTAGAGTACACATATGACGTCTCAAACTTAAACAAGAAGAATGTAGATTAGAGTTATGAAATTTATTGCATTGTCGTATTTTCAAAAATTGGCTATTTTTTCTAATTGGTTCCTGTAACCTCTATTTTTAACCTTTAATATGCAAAATATTTTTTAATCATTGAAACATTTTTAAAATTAGGCCAAAAATAACTCAGAAAAAAAACAAGCATTTCAAGCTTCCATTCTACTAAACCTAAGCCACAAAGACTTTGTTCTGTGCTGTGAGCTGAATGTTTGCATCCCCCAAAATTCATAAATTAAAATCTTAAACCACAAAAGTGATTGGATTCGTAGGCAGGGCTTTTGAGAGGTGCTTACCTAAATTGTGAGGATGGAAACCTCATGAATGAGATTACTGTCTTGTAAAAGAGGCTCCAGAGAGATCTCTAGCGCCTTCCACCGTGTGACAACACAAGGAGAAGTCGGTGACTCAGAAGGGGAACTTCCCCAGAATGTGCCCATTTGGCATCCTGATCTCAGACTTCCAACCTTCAAAACTATGAGAAATAAATTTCCATTGTTCATAAGCTAACCAGTCTGTGGTATTTTGTAAAAGCAGCCCAGAGACTAAGACAATCTGTTACTTTATAGTTTTGATTAATGCTTTTTAATAACCTTCATCAGTCATATAATTTTTATCAAACATTCAGTAGATACCAGTTTCTGGTATAAGTGCTAAGGTTACAAAGATCAATAACCTGCCCACAGGAAGTGTACACAATAGTTGGTTAGAAAACTGGTAAATAACTGTAATACAAAGAAATAAGTACCCTGGTTCAATTCTCATTCTGGCCAAATTTCTCAAACAAGTTCTCTATATTAGCTTTCTCTATTTTCACTCTCTCACTCTTCACTTTACTCTGTGTGGCAGGATCATAACTCTACTAAAAAGGATCCCCCTGCGATCACTGATGAGGTGAGTAGGTCCAGGACAAAAGTCTGCATGCTTATCTTAGTAAATCTCAGCAGCACTCAACGCTGTTGCTACTCCATCTCTTTGAAATGTTTTTCTCACTGTTTCTGTTTTTAATACTGCCTAACTGATCATTCCTTCTCCCTTTCTTGGGGTCATCTCCTCCGCCTTAGCTTTTAATTGTTGCAGTTATTAAAAACTTAGCCATTGTCTTCTTCTTTTCTTTCCTCTCCTTTTTCCCCAGGACCTTGATCAGAATGTGCATGCTAGAGTGTCAATACACTTTTCCAATTAGTCTTTACTTCTGAGCTACACACTCATTAATACAACAGTCCTCTCGATTTTCTTCCTGGATATCTCAAAGGAATATCAAACTCAACTTTGTCTGAAACCAAATTCATTACTCTTCTCCTCCAATCATCCTCTTTTGCCAGTTACTGCCTATGTCTCTCCAACCCAATCCAAAAATTACTCACTCAGGCAACTCTGTGTAGGGCACTTGGTTCATCTCTGTATGTACAATCCTTTGCACAATGTCTATAATATAATATGGGGTCAATACACACTGACTTGAATGAATAAACAATCTATGGAAGTAGATTTAACGGAAGAATTGATTCACAAATGATGAATAGGATTTTGTCAAATATAAAGGGAGTCAGAAGAGGAAAGAGAAGGAAAACAATGAAAGTATCAAATAGTTCAGGAGAACAAATCAAAGACTGTAGAGCAAAGAGCATGGTGAAGCAGAGACTGGAAGTTAGGAGATAGAGTGGGGATAGTAATAAGGGAGGAAAAGGAGGATTGGAAAAAGATGAAAGTGTAGTTTTTGACAAGAGTGTGACAAGTCTAAACTTTATTTCAGGAGTAACAAGGAGCCACTGAATATTTCCAAATTGAGAAGAAGAGATGATTTGTATTTTAGAAAGCATGCTGTATTTGTTATTAAGCTATTGACTCGCCTCTCCAGTCCATCCATCCATTCTCGGTTTTTGGACGTGACTGCTGCGCCCCTGTCAATCAGTCTTTTTTGCCATCTGGTTCTGTGTTAGATTTTATCAATAGTAGATAGTGAAGGGAAACTAGAAAACTGGTAAAAGGGAAAAGGGACTCTGTTTGCTTTGTGTTTTTGTCACTCACCCTACCATGGCACTCAGGTTTCTCTTGGCTCTCCAACAGCCAGCCTCATCAGGTCCCTTAGAGGGACCAGTATCTTTCTGGGAGTACCCCTTCCTCCAAGTCTGAGTCCCCTTCACAGGGCCTTTCATTAACATTCTAGTTTCTGAAAACCCCAGCCTCATACCCTGTTTCGTCAACCCTAGGAGTGATAGCAGCTTCTGCAGTTATTCCTCTGGTTAGTCTTTCTGGTTTTTTTTCAGTCCTCTACTACCTATTATTCAATATCTCCTCAGTTCCCTATGGTGAAATATCTATTGCGACTTATTTTTTTCCAAATGGACTCTGACTGATATAAATACTTTGCTGTGGATTAGAAAAAGGAGTGGTAAGAACTGGAGTTAGAAGACCTGTTATAAAGACCATTTCAATATTCTAGACAAGAGATAAAGTCAGTGAAGCTGTTGTGATGCTAATGATAAAAATAATAACAGCTAGCATTTATGGACCACTTAAATAATACCAAGAGCTATTCTAAGTCTATATTTATTTCCATTTCATATACAAGAAAACTGAGGCCCAATCAACACGAATAGTAATGGTGGAAAAAGGATTTAAACCCTGTTCTTCTTGTTCCAAAGTCCTTCTTTGAACAACTAAAGAGAGATTGAATTCTTGAATAACATCTGAGAAAAAAGCAATAGTATTTGAACACTCATTCAATAGAAAGAATCATGGAGAGAGAGGAGTCAAAATAGACCTCTGAGACTTACTTTTGGTGACGGGTTAGATTATAAAACTATTAACTACAATGGAAAACTTTTTATAAAATTTCCAGTTTTTATAAATTTCAGTTTTTATGAATTTGGGTGCCCAAATTCAGTGCTGAATATTTTGAATTAAAGGTGCTTCTGGGGCTTCTGAGGAGTGATGTCAGTTCAAAGTTTAATTTGAGCCCAGTCCTTTTTAATGATCGACGTAAGGATTTCAGAGCTCTCAGAACAAAGATGCTTCATAAAGTAATGAAAGCAGATGGCAATGCCTGCCCTGAAAGGGAGGCTATGGAAAGAGAGTGAGCAGAGTTTCCAAGCTAAGTATAAACCTTACGGCTCTTTTTTCTACATAAAGAATAGCAAACAGTCTTCAGTGGAATGAAGACATAGGGATGAAAGGAAATGTATGTGGTATGACACAGAAGAAAAGTATGAAACTATTCAAGAGTTTTTTATTTTTTTGTGAAAGGAAACATAAAGATGAGAGGAAAGGGAGATAAAGAGAATTTAGAACAAACTGCTTTAGCTCCTACACTGAAATGCAGGATCCCCTAGATTGATTATATGCCTTAGAATGATTTGGCGGCAGAAAATGGGATGACATAAGCAAACCAATCCCTAGCCGAGTAGAATGAGTCACATTTTCGTCTGTTTTCACTTGATTAAAATATTTTGCATTTGTTGAGCTGGAGAAAAAAAAAAAAAAAAGACAGAGGAAGCCATTGAAAGTGGAAAATTGAAAGTCCAAATATGGTTTGTTTCTGACTCACCAGAATTACAGCAGCATAGGAACTGATAACTTTGATTTAAAGAGACATTTTTTCAAAAAACTTCTTTTCAAGAAAAAATTCCCCAAATTGCATAAAAGCTTTATGGCTTTCTTTAACTTTTAACTTAATATCAAACAGGGACAACCCCTTAAAAAAGGGTGATCTTCTATAATACTTTGAAAAATATAAAGATCTTGTCAGCTGCAGAAAAAATGGGTAATATTGCAATACGATCAGGTTTTATAACTTATTTTGTTCAGATTGGTATAAACTACAAATTTTGATCGTTCTAACGTATCTAAACATTTGCTTCTTTGGAACAGAGCAGGCAGGAAAAGAGTAAAAAAGTGGGACAAAAGATTTGCTTTTTTACAGGGATCTATGCCAAGTAATCTGCAAACAATCCATTTCCTGGCAAACGTCTGATAACTGGTTTAGCCATGATTTCTTTTTTTTTTTTTTTTTTTTTTTTTGCTGTAGTTGTTAATACTGACCTTCAGATCCTTTAACTAGAAGAGAGATTTATAACTAGGCAGAATTTACTTGGAAAAGAAATCCATCGCTGCCGACTTTAGGAAGTTATTTTTCTAAGTATGTAAATTATTGTCAGGCTCAAATTATACGTGACAAAAATCTTTAAATTATGAAGTACTACATAAGCCTGTTATTATTTGTTTAATAAATTAGAGCATGTAGAGATCATCTATGAATGGGAATAAAATTGTTTGGTGTCATTTCATGTTAAGAAAATGTGCTGCTTTCCAAGATTTCACTGTTCTTTACCTCGTAGTGACATTAATTAAATATTGTTCATAGTAACACTTACCAAACTCTTCAACAACCAGTGGGCAGGTCTCTCTAAACATAACCAAAAAACATATAGAAAAAAAAATGACATTGATTTATTTAAAGTTTAAAACTACATTGTGTCAAAATAAATTTAGATGGTAAATGCCACACTGTTAAATTATTAGTTATTATTATAGTATTATTATTACATATGATTGATAAAGAATTAAGATTCTTTATCTAATGAAGATTTTTATATCTTGAGTTCCTACATCCCATTAAAAAAGGCAAAGAATCCAGAAGAAAAATGAGCAAAACTATGAATAGGCCATGTACAAAAGAAAAACTAACTGGACAATTTGTAGGCTTACTACAAATTGAGTAATGAAAAGTTAAAAACAATGAGGTACCATTCTCACATTTCATACTGACAAAGATTAAAATTAAAAATAGGAGGGGGATCCTGAAAAGATGACATAAGTAGGAACAACATAATTTTTGGATCTTCCAAAAAACTTTCATAAAAACAGACAAAGGAGCTAGAGAGTAAATCAAAAACACATTCACAACAAACCTAGATGGCAATGTACAAGTGCGTACATTTGAGAACAATAGACTCAAACCTGCATGAGATAGGAACCTATGCAGGCGAAAGTAAAGGGAAACCAAGAGGCATTTGATGGACTTAAGAAACAAGACAATCCCAATATAGATCTAGTAAACTAATTTGAGATCAATTGCTTGGGTGCAGTGGCAGAGAGAGCATGATCAACCCAGGTAGAGAGGATTATTTTGTCACTGACATTGTTTAGAATTGCCAATGGAGGTTGACAATATAAAGCAGACCAACTTTTAGTAGTTCATTTATTTTTTTAATTCTCTATAGACGTGATCATTTTAGGTCAAGCCACTAATCTCCACTGGCTGCTGTTAGATTCATTCAACAATTCACTAACTCATTTATTCATTCAGTATTCTTTTCTCTAGGAGCTAAAGGATAAACATTCGAAGTTGAAAAAACTAAATAACTGCTGCTTTGAGATCTCAAAATCTAGTTCATAAGCAACAAAAAACTATAATGTGATAGTGCTACAGTAAAGGTTATACATGCCACTAGGATGAATTATCAAATTAAATAGCAGTCACATTGGAGAGAAGATTGTAGGATTCTAAAGAAAAAATAATATCATATAATGGTTAAGATCACAAACTCTGGATTCAAATTATATTCTAATTCTGAACTTTGTCACTTACTAGCTATCTAGGCTTTCTCAGTCTCCATTTCTTCAAATAGGGAAAAATTGTAATATAACTTCAGAGTGTTATTATGGATTAAATAAGCTCAATAATACTTTGAGCCCTTGGCATTGTCTCTGGCACATTGTATATTTTTATTACCACCGAATGGATCTAATAAAGTCTAAATTTGTCCGAGGGAAAAACATGGGCAGGCCCTTGGATACTTCACTGATCAGTGAAGATCAATATGAATTACAAAATTTGATGAAATTTACCTTAAAAGAGTATGAAAAAGAAGAGATGAGGACAGTGACAGTAAGCATCTATATAACAATATTGCACTGGGCTTGCCTGATTTAATAAAACAATTCTTATGAAAAAAATTAACATTCTAGTTCCCTATTTTAGAACAAAGACTCATATTCTACACCTCTATATAGTCTTTGCATTTATTTATTTCCTGAAATAAGAATGACATCAGCATCATGTTGTCATAGAAAGACACCAGTACTGGAGGTCAGAAACTCCTTATATAAGACCATATCTATAATCAGTATAGGAGCCAAGTAGACTTATCCTTCTGAGGTCTGGCATGTGCCCTAGCAGTGTTTTCGCATAATAATAGTTTTTGGAAAATCTGAAAAAAAATATTTTAACTGTAATCAATTAAGGTTACTTTCCACTCTGACTTCCTCTTTGTCACTCTTTCCCTCATGGTCCAGTAGTGTTGGGGAGACCGAAGGCATTTGGGGGATCTAATTAAGATGCTGAGTTGGAGATATACTTATTTTTGATTTATTGGTATATATTTATGTTATTCATAGTCCATTCCACATATAGCTAAGATACTGCTAGTGGCCCAATGTAGAAATGGCTTCCAGAAATACTCCTACCTATGACGACTGACCAGGCATCACAATGCAAAGGTTCAGGGCTAGAATTCACATATAACATGAACATGATGTGTGGTGGTGCCTCGTAATGAAATAGTATGTAGATAATGGAGAAAATACAAGACTGGAAATGTATGAAACCAGAAACTAGTTTGTGGAAAATTCCAATCATCAGCTATGGACAACTGAATTGGAGCATTAGGTTCCCACTGATGCCTGGTCAAAATGGAGTTCTATCCTATATAAAATATATTTGATAATTCAGTGCGCACAACTGTAAATACACCACACATTCTTTCTGGTTTTTGGTGGGAAGTGCATGGAATAGAATTATAAATTACCTCTATTTATAGGGAGCAACCCATAAGAACAGTAACAACAGGAAGCACTTCAGGGTGTAAAAATGCTTCTTTTATGCATTTCAATGTGTTGGGTTATATTTTAGTAGATCTGTCTTATCTTATTCTAACAGTATGCTGCTTTCAGAAGAAACACAATGCAAAATTTAGCCAATGCAGCAAAAATGCTTGAGAAAGTAACAAAACTACTGCACACATACGCATCAGTCAATGTATACAGTACAATTGCATAGCTGAATACAAAAAAGAGCAGCTATTTAAAAATTCATTTAAATTGTTCTTCTTTATGCCTTAATTTTAGGTTAGTTTTGTGTATTTTTCACAATAATTGATCATACCAAAATTCAAATATTAAAGGAAGGAAGCATCCTACTAGAAGCCAAAAACATTAACTTAAAAAACATTAGTTAAAACTCGGTTAAAAAAAACTCCTATATTTATGGTGTTTATCAGGTTATTATATTCAAATTTATTATTTCTTCTATCATTCTAAGTAAATAATAACTTTAATAGTTTCAGGCCCTACAGCATCTAGAGGTACTCCCTGTGTAAGGGCAAAAAGAAAATGGCTGAATAAAATCATCGCTTAGGTGGGAAGATGGAGATTATACTGTAAAACATTTGTATGTAACTTAAACAAAACATAATGAAAAATACTAGAGGTGCTTATGTTCTGGTACTTAGAGCTGTAAGTGAACCTGAAAAGTATGTAGTTTAAAGTTTTTATTATAAATTTAGTACTTGAGATTCTTTAAAAAGTAAGCAACCTGCTTGGTTACACAAGTAGAAGGCACAGAATGGGCTTGAAACTTCAATGTAAGCCAGACAATACCTCAGCCATGCACATAAGGCGCTGTGGAGCCAGTGTTGGCTTCAAGGGTGTGAGATCTGTGTGGGTGCAGATGGCCTCGCTCTTAGAAGTGCTCACACTTGGTTTATTACTCTGCTGTCATCTTCTTGAAATTTTTTTTCTTTTTCTTTTCTTTTTTTTTATAAACATATTTTATTCATGTTTTGTTGCCAAATATCCTGTTTTTGTACATTTTTTAAACATATAATACAGTCAATCATCCTCAAAAGAAACGATCTAAAAACCCATTTAGTCACTGTAACCAGCTCAAATTCCAGAATATCTGTGCACTTCATACTAATTTCAACAACAGATCTGGCTGTGGCTTCTAATATGAAAAACTATGAACTAAAGATAAATTGTCTTCCTTCCACAAACTTCCAATATTCAATGGTAAAATAACGTCTGCACAAAATTCTCCTTGTCAGAAAGGGAAGTATGGAAGACTCTCAACAGTCAGAGGACTGTAGGATTTCTGAAACCTTGCCAAATAGGCATCGTGAGCAGGCCCAACGATCAATAGTATTGGTGAAAATTCATTGATTAGATCCAGATTCTGTTGTATAGGATTTGTTCCATGATAGTGGTTTTTTTTTTTTTTTTTATGCAATTGGATAAATCTTATACTGATACTTTTTATTTTTCTTTTTTTTGAATTTTTATTTTTATTTATTTATTGTTTATTGGGGTAACATTAGTTAATTCAATTATAATTTTCAGGTGTACATTATTATTTGACTTCTATATATTCTATTCTGTGATTACCACCCAATGTCCAATTTCCTTCAGCTACCATATATTTGATCCCCTTTACCCACTTCGCCCTCTCCCTTCTCCCCTAGATTTGACCCCCTTTACTCCATCTACCTCTCCTCTTCTCTGCCACCCCCTACCCTCTGGTAACCACTAGTCCATTGTCCATGTCCCTGAGTCTCTGTTTGTCCTATTCATTTGTTGCTTTTAGGTTTATATCCCATATGTAAGTGATATCATGTGATTTTCTTCTTTTTCAGTCTGGCTTATTTCACTTAGCATGATTATCTTGAGGTTCATCCATGTTGTCACAAATGGCAGTATTTCATTTCTTCTTATGGCTGAGTAATATTCCATTGTATATATTTGCCACAGCTTCTTTATGCAATGATCTATCGTAGGACACTTCGGTTGCTTCCATGTCCTGGCCACTGTGAATAATGCTGCTATGAATATCGGTGTGCAAATATCTTTTTGAATATGAGTTTTCAAGCTTTGGGGTAAATACCCAGTAGTGGGATTGCTGGATCTTATGGTAGATCGATTCTTAGTTTTTTGAGGAAACTCCATACTGTTTTCCATAGTGGCTGTACCAATTTGCAGTCCCACCAGCAGTGTATGAGGGTTCCTTTTTCTCCGCATCCTCTCCAACATGTTATTACTTGTCCTACTGATTATAGCTATTCTAACAGGTGTGAGATGGTATCTCATTGTGGTTTTGATTTGCATTTCCCTAATAGCTAACAATGTTGAGCATCTTTTCATATGTTTGTTGGCCATTTGTATGTCCTGTAGAGAAAAGTGTCTGTTCAGGTACTCTGCTCATTTTTTGATCGGATCATTTGTTTTTTGTTGTTATTGAGTCGTATGAGTTCTTTGTATATTTTGGATATTAGGCCCTTATCGCAGGTGTTGCCTGCAAATATATTTTCCCATTGAGATGACTGTCTCTTTACCTTGTTGACAATTTCTTTTGCTGAGCAGAAGCTTTTTAGTTTGATGTAGTCCCACTCACTTATTTTTGCTTTTACTTCTCTTGCCTTTGAGGTCAAATTAAAAATATGGAATGCTTCATGAATTTGTGTGTCATCCTTGTGCAGGGGCCATGCTAACCTTAACCTTCTCTGTATCGTTCCAATTTTAGTATATGTGCTGCCCAAGTAAGCACTGAAATTCTTAATAAGTTTTTAAAAACTTTTAAAAACGGGGGGGGGAGGGAAGGGGTGTCGGAAACCAGCCGACCAAGTCAAACCGGGTACCTGAATGGGGGAGCGGGGACTGAGAAAAAAGAGAAGACAGACAGGGTGCAGGAGGGAGAACAGATCTCACAACTGTCTCTCCGAGTTTATTTCTTATCCTTCTTTTTATACATAATCTGTTCCTTTGAGTCTCCCAAGATAACATAATTAAAGTAACATCCTGAAGATCAAGGTACAATGGACACTTCCTTTGACACTCCCTTTGACACTCCCTTTATCTATACTTAATCTTCTTCTTCCTGGAATTCCACAGAACCAGCCTTTTCCTTTTTATGCAAGCAGGCCTCCCGAGATAAACCATGCACTCTTTTGAATTTGGGGAGCTTTAGCTCCCTACAGGGGGGTCCCTGAAAATCATGTAGCTAGTTATTGCGAAACACATGTGGCTCAAAACAATGGGCAACGTGGCACTGAAATGGTAAGCCTTCGTGTTTGCCTGGCTGTCACTGGTTTGGGGCTGCCACAAGAAAGATGTGACCTCAGGTGAGCAGACGGTCTGCAGCTGGGTAACAAAGCTTCTCCTGGAGGGGGTCCTGGGTAGCCTATCTTCATGTCTAACACTGACAAAATGCCATTTACTTCATGTTGTCTTAAGACCTTAACACAAGATTTAAAGAGACTAAGTCATTTTCCAATGTTGCTTAATTTCTTAGTGAGAAATTTCCTTAGTGAGAGAACTCAAATTTGTATGAAAATTCCCTTGGAATAATTTCAAATGTATCTTAAGTTTATAGTTTTAACATAAATTCAGTGCATTAAAGAAAAAAGACAAATACTAATTTTCTACTGAGTTTTAATATGCCAATCATGCCCACATTAGCAATACAGAGACTATTTTCAGTCTCTGTCTTTTTAAATTGAATTTCACTTAGATATACTTTCCAAATAGACTATTTCAGATAAAAACATATTTTAGGAAGATCTTAAATGTGGGGGATTCTAGAAACATATGAGTAATCACGGTTATAAATTAGAAAATAAACCACTGGTAGCTACAGTACAGAAGGTGAAAGACCCAACACAAATAATATTTAAGCATCCCACTATCATTTCCGATGCTCTCTGGTATGCAAGCAAGATCATAAGCATAAGGATCATCACCTAGCCCTCCCCACCCCTCTTATCCTGCTCACTTATTTCCATATCACTTACATCTTTCTAACATACTATTCATATTTTCATTGCCTGTCTCTTCCCTCTTCAAGGTCAGGACTTTTTGTCAGTTTTGTTCAATGTTATATCCCCAGCATGAAAGAAGAGTGGCTGACCCATAAAAAGTGCTCTAAAATAAGTGGTTAATGAATGAATGAACGAATAAGTCTGTAAAATTCATAAAAAAGAAAACTTTCTAGAATCATGACTAAAAATATAGCCCATAAATTCACATTTCCATAATTATCAAAGGCTAAGTGCCATTATACTATAGCTTGACAGAATTCGAAATAGAGATGATAATATAATATTTATACTCTTAAACACTCCAAATTATGAAAAATAATTACAGCATAAACCAGACTGAAGTTCAGCTTGTTTGTGGAAGATTAAATCTACCTATGATCATGTTTTTGTTGCAGTGTAAAGGTTATCGTAAATAGCTGACAGAGTATAGAGAAGTTATTCCAGCTCTTTTTTAAAATAGAGAAAGACCTAAACCATGTAATAGTAGCAAAACTTGGTTTCTATTTTGCCGATCAGGATATAATTAAGACCCTATCTTTCACTGATACATAGGAACCTGAATCTCCAAGGTAAGAGGCTGGGAGCGTGGAAAAAAAAAAAGAGTAATGGTCATGTTAACATTAACACTGAAAGTACATGTTTGATATGAGGCCTAATTCCAAACATTATAACTTCTTCACCAAAAGGTGTTTATTCAAGAAAAGCAATTAGATAAGCTTATATTTAGGCAAAGGAAAAAAAGGCACATAGAATTTAGATAGGAGCAGTTCTTGATTCTTGTAAATAGAGACTTCTCATTCTAATAGGTCATGCTCTTAAGAAAAATTAATTCACCTTTTTCACTCTTTTTTCTCCCTATCTGTTCCTCTATGGCAACAAAGGTAAAAAAAAAAAAAAAATAGTACATGGCAATACTGTAAACATTGGACTAAAATTTGACAAACTGATAATGCTGATACCCCACTATACCTTTGTTGTCTACTGAATGGAATTTTCTATCATGTGGATCTATTCAAGACTGAAGTTGAAGGGCATTTATCTTTTAAAATATGAACATGTTCATGATACAGTGACACCATAACCTGAGTCCATTCTGAGTTGTAGCCTTAAGGCCTTGGGGAAAAAAAATCTAGTTTACTAGGATTAAGCATTTAAAATAATGCCTAATTAGTTCAGCTGATCAGGTAAGTCACTATCATTTTACCACCATTTAAATTTACTCTTCTCAAATAGAGTCTAACTAGTAGAGTAAATTCAGCTAAGTGTGCTTTAGAATTTAAACCAGATGGCCAAAAATGTTAGTGTACATCAGAATCATCTGAGATGATTGAGAAAAATGGAAGTTCTTAGGCCCCTTTTCCAGAGATGCAGAATTAATAGGACTGGGGCTGTAGCCCATATACTAAGAAACACTAGAACAGATATCTGTGAATTTCAAGCTTTTAGTGTTAGAAACAGTGTTAGAAACACTATTATGTAGCACAGATAAGGAACATTTAATGGATAAAAATATTTTCAAGTATGGTTTTTCATAATATAGTCTCTCATACTTCTAGGTCAATGAAAAATATTTTATATCTCCTACCAGTTGTATCCTCCTATTCAGGAAAAATGCCAGTTCAAGTTTGTTCTACAGAATCAAAAGAAACATCTGTGTACTAGCAAATGCCAGAACAGAAATGACTGGGTAATTTCCTTCTTAGGCTACCAAGCAGACTGATTCTCAGACAACTCAGACTAGGCACTTGAAAAAGCACTTAAGGGCTTGACTCTAGGCCATTGGACTTCGGCCAAGGCAAACCTGTCTGCTTTCCTCCTCAGAAGGGGCAGTCGTGTTTGTAGTTTAGGAAAGGAAATCACTGATGCCCAGTAGAAAGCCTCCCAAAATTCCAACGGTACAGCTCTGCCACAGAACGAATGCGGAACATCATTGAACATATGAAAAACAGATCTCAGGATGAAAGTAAGTCAGCATTAGTCCTGAAAGCTACTTCATATGAAGTTGCTCTAGTCTCCTATGCTAAGAAATTCTCACTTACCCAGCACAAATATTCCCAGGATGTAAGTCACGGATAATATTCAAGGACTATAATTAAATAAATTCTAAATTTCAATCAAAACAAGACAAACACCTGGGTTTTCTCTAAGTCAACTCAGCTAAAAATATGTTCCTATATAAATTAGGTTTATACTAATTTATTAGAAAATATATTTATCTAAATGATTTAGCATGTAAGAAACCTCTATCAAAGAACTACTAAATGAAGCCATCTTGAAGAAAGCTTCTTTCTAATCTAAATTTAAAATTTTTTTCCTCATTCAGACTTTTTCATGTGCAAGATTTAGTGCAACAAAATCTTATATCCAAACAGTATTTTGTGCTTATAACCAATCTGGTCTACACTTGCCTAATCTACAGTTCCTTCCTGTTTTTCCAAATTCAGAGTGTCCTCTTCAATCACTGGGTCTCTGTAAATAGTAGACCAAGCTAGGCAGTCAGAAAGTCAAATAATCCAGGAAATCTAGAAAAAGCTAATCAGGTTGTAAGGAATGTGCATTTGTTCACCAAAAGACAGACTGAAGAATATTCATAGTTGAACTATTCCTAATAGCCAAAAACCAGTAATCACCTAAATCTGTATCAACGACAGAATGGGTTAACAACACTAAAATTATATAAATACAGTATGTATCATATATAATGTATGTCGTATTGTATGCTTATGTAGCATTAAGCACTAATCTCCAGAAAACAACTGCAACTTCTCTCTCATGCTTCTACAGCAATGTCTTGAGTGGGCATGAATTACAAACTTCCCTGTTGGGAAGACAGAAAACATTACCACAATGAAGTAGGAGAGAAAAGAATGGCTGATATTTTGCAGTTGATGGTAGTACTTGTACGTGAAGTAGAAGAAAAATACCTGCTGAGCAAAGGAGTATGTAGTGGTAGAGGGCTGGCATTCCTAAAGAGCGGGTGGGATCACACCTAAAAAAAAATGCTTTCTATTGTTTGACTATTATTGAGACTAACTTTATACCTCAAGGCTGCTATGGCCTGGGATACTGGTATAAAAAATTCAAGAGAATAAGAAGCTAGAATTCTGTTATTTCAGAATTTTCTCAAAATAAAGCAAGAAAATTTCAGTCAAAAGCAAACATGTAGTAACAATGATCTCCACATCAGGGATACATGTGGCTATTATACTGAGAATACAAATTATTGTTTTCCTGTTGGTATCCGTACCTTTATTCTGACTGTCTTCATTTTGTTTCCAGGTAATTGGAGGCTAAGATCTAGGAAAGATAAACAGTGTTTAAAATGCTTCCAGTTAAGAACAAAGTTGTTATTGCATTCTAAAGCAAAACTACATGCAGACACAAGTTAAATAAACAGGGATAACTAAACTGATACATTAACATTTCTAATTCATACTGCTGCTTGTCAATGGATTAAACATACTAAAGAGCCAACAGGATTTGAGATCCTAAGAACTCTAAAAAGTAGACATGAGAAAAGCATAGGGAATTAGATACCTGAGGTCATTAAATATAGCTTTGCTACTATAGCTTTACTTTTACCAAAGTAAAGCTATAGTAGAAACATGAAATAGGCACATTACTTTTTACCAAAGTAAAGCTATAGTAAATGTGCCTATTTCATATTTCTGTGCTTAATCTTTTTCTTTCAACTCAATCCTTTTAAATTGTTTATTCCATTTGCTTTTATTGTTAAAATAGCTGTTTGATCTTTCATTCATCTTATTTTCAAAATTCTATTTTATTTTTGTTTCTTTGCTATATTCAGTTTTCTCTCTTTTAGTTAAATTGTCTATATTTTTCATATCTACTCAGTGAATTGTAAGTTATGAATTCTGTTTTTAGTTCCACTGTGTTTACTTTTATATTTTTTGATGACATTGTTTAAGCATATAGTTTTCAGCTTATCAAGTTCAGGAATTACATATCTATTAAACTCCTCCTAAGAAATGTGAAAAAATTATTGAACTACACATTTCCTATACCTTGTCTCACTTCCTTACACATACCCTTGTTTTGGCTTCTATGTTCTGGGATTTTGAAATCACTACTATTGTTAAATTTTTTTAATTTTTTTATTCAAGAACTATGTTTTATTTAAGGAATTATAATTTCTATTTTATAATTCTACATATGACAATAATCAGACTCAATTCTATCTTTAAATAGATTCACAACCTATGACCAGCCCTTTCACATGATGAATTCCCCACTCAAAGATTCTTTATTTTCATTTTTTCCCTAAATTGGATGAATTGAGTATTTAAATGGGAATTTTGGTAAGGTAGATATGTAAGTAATGTATCTTTGAGCCTTTGGATACATAAGAAAGTTTTTCTGTTGCATTTACATGGAGATAATACCTTAGATATAAATACATATAAATATATAAACATATATATTTAATTTTAGCTCTCTAGTTACTTGCTATGTGATCTTTACAAAAAACATAACTTTTGCTTCTTATTCTAAATCTCAGTGTTCTCATCTATAAAATGCACTACTACTTAACTCTCAGGTTTGATGTAAGAAATAATGACATGATCTATATTAGTGCTATCTAAAAGAAATATGAGCCGCATATTAGTTTTAAATTTTCTAGGAGTCACATTTAAAAGGTAAAAAAAAAACAATTAATATTAACTTAAACAATATATTTTATTTCATCCAATATGTTCAGTAACGAATTATCGTTCCAACATGTAAACAATGTAACAATATTAATAAGATTGCATTCTTTTATACTAAGTCTTTAAGATCTGGTGTGTATTTTACACTTATAGCATATAGCTATATCATACACTTACAGCATATACATATAGCATATACAAATTTGGAATTTCCACATTTCAAGTGCTCAGTAGGCCCATGTGTCTAGTGGCTACCATACAGGACAGTGCAGAGCAATATAATACAACTCAATAGAGTACCTGGCATACATATTCACTAAATTGTACATATTATTATTGTTTTATTTTAATATTATACAGAAGTACTCTCAGAAAATTCTTATTTGCTTTCTAAACATCCTGGTTCTTTTGCCTAAATATATGCTGGAGCCTTTATTTATTTATTTTTTTAGGTTAAAAATTTTTATCAGTAAAATTTTATTGAAATATAACATAACACTGAAAAGAGCACAAATTCTGTATGCTTGACCCAAAGAATATTTACTAGCTACATATAACCAGCACTCAGATTAATATCAGTACTGGATTCAATACCAGTATCCCAGAAGCTACTCTTGTATCTATTCCAGTTATGACCTCCCCAGGGAACATCAAATACTAGTGTTTAATTTTACCTACTTCTGAACTTCATACAAATAGAAACATACAATTTATATCCTTTTATTTCTGGTTTCTTTTTCTAAGCATCATGTTTCACACATATTATTGCATAAGAGTTTGAATTATAATTATCATTGTTGTGTAATACTGCATTGTATGAATATATAACAATTTGTTTATCCATTCTTCAATTCTACCATTGGTAGACTTTTGAGTAAATTCCAGTTTGGAGCTGTGCAGAAAAAAGTTAATATAACAGGTCTGACTCCTATCTTTAAACAGGCCTGCATATACTATTGGCCCTTGGTTGGCATCGGAGAACTTGGATTTTGGAAGGTTTCCCACCACACTAATTTTAAGAGTGGCTCACTCTGCCTAAACTGTTTTTAAAAACAATATGGTTTATGTGAACATCTGCTTTTCCCTGGGAGTCTAGAATTTTGGTTTATGCCAGGCAGAGGCTGCATACTTGACCACCCCCAATAAAACCAGGAGTGCTGAGTCTCTAATGAGTTTCCCCAGTAGACAGCACTACACAGATGTTGTCATACCTTGCTGCTGGGAGAGTTAAGTGGTCCGATGTGACTCCACTGGGAGAGGTCTCTAGAAGCTTGCACCAGGTTTCCTCTGGACTTGGTTGGCCCCATGAGCCTTTTCCTGTGCTGATTTTGCTTTGTATCATTTCACGATAATAAATCACCCTGATGAGCATAACTCTGGTCTTGTCGAGGCCTGTGAGTCCTGTAGTGATTCATCGAACCCAAAGGTGGTCTTGGCAATCCCCAACACAGGGTTATTACAAATAGTGCTGCTAAGAGTATTCTTGTGCATGCCTTTTGGTAAACATATGTTGAATATATATATATAGTAAGGAGTGAAACTGTTGGACCATAGTGTATGGATTATGTTCATCTTTGCTAAATACTAACAAATAGTTTTCTGAAGTGTACCAATTACACTTACAACAAACACAAAGCTATACCAATTTACACTCCTGTCAATAGACTATGAGAGTTCTATGTGCTCCACATCCTCTCCAACACCTGGCATTATTTTTTATTTCAGCTAATCTGGTGGGTGTAGGGTGGCATCACATTTTGGTTTTAATTTCCAACTTCTCTGATGACTAACAAAAGTTGAGATCTTTTTCATAAGTTTATAAGCTACTTGGATATTCTCTATTGTGATGTGTCTATTCAAGCTCTTTGCCAATTTTTCTACTGGATTATTTAACTTTTCTTATTGTTTAATTTGCAGGCATTTTTAAGTATTTCAGATATAAGACCTTAATGTAATATATATGTGTCAAATATCTTCTTCCACTCACTCTCAATCTCTCAATGTTAACTTGCAATAAGCAGTTCTTAATGTTAATTTATTGATCTTTTCTTTTAAACTTAGCAGCTGTGTGTCTTAGAAATATTTACTATCCCCAAAGTCATAAAGATATCCTCCTATGCTTCTTCTAAATAATTTATTCCTTCATCTTTTATATTTAGATCTATAGTCCACTAAAAGTGATTCTTTGTAGGTGGTGAGGTCCTTCATTTCTCCCGAAGTCCAATCACCTCATCAGGATTTGGTTTACAACCGATTATTATTATTATTTTTTGGGGGGGGGAATAAATTGTATTCTTTTGATCTGCAGTTCTATTGATTATATCAGTTCAAGAGAATTTTTCTTTGTAATTATATATCTTAATATTTTCCTGTTCCAGTTATTTGTCTTTACTCCAAAGACTATTGCCTCCCACCCCACTATGCTCTATTTGTGAGCATTTCTTTTGAACTTATGTTATCCTTCTGTTTCATTCTATCTTATTGTCTTCTCAATTCTATCTCTTATTTCAGAGAGTTCACAAAAGATGATGAGAATAAGGTAATAGAAATGATTACCAATGCAGGACAATAAGAGCAAACAAAGGCAGCTGGGCTTAAGAAATGAATATGGAGTCAATATTCCTGGTAAAGAAGATTTTCTTTAATTACATATAGAATGATATATATACTAGATGGCATGAGAAGTAAGAAATCATATTGGTCTAGAGTTTAAAAAGAATATACCTCAAAGAAGTTGATGAGTTTAATGATGTGAAAATGAGAATATTACTATGATAAAAGCTGAAATATGTGTAATCTCTGGTATTTTGGTTATCTTGGCAATATCTCCAATGACCATGAGCCAAACAAATTTGCTATGACAGACTATAATGTGTACTTTAATATGATCCCAAATCTACATTTCTATTTGGCACAAATTTTCCATTTGTTGATAGAAGTTTATGAAAGTCAAAAATAATAATTAAATGTGACAAAGTAATTATAACTCTACATTATATGGACTTTGAGTTGCCTTGGCAACTCAAATGAATAGCTTGATTCTGTTATCAATCAAATAAATTTAAATATCACCATGTTACTTAAGGTTGTATATTAGTGTAGCTTTCATTGGACTAAATGAAAACAAAAACTGAACTTAATCAGGGTTTTCACAAAAACAAAATATCCTTATCATAACTAAAATTATCAGTGGAATTCAGGAATAAAATATTCTACTTGTGAGCTATTATCTTCTCCATTCAGATTTAAAATATATACATGTAATAAAAATTCTAATTTTACAGAAAATTTCCAGTTATATGTCTTCTGCTTGAGAATTTGCATCACTCCATTATGAATTCCATAAACATGAGTATGTTCCAAATATGCTTATGTTTTAAATATACTAACGTTTCAAAATGCAAATGAGGTAGCCATTACAACATCTCCAAAGGAGTCTGACCAAGCACCACCATCTTGATGAGTTAATCTCTGGCCAGGAACTGGGCCTCCATCTTACAACCTCAGAGACCTGCTTTTACCTGTACTTTGAAAATGGATCATGATCCTGAAGTATGCATTCAAAATTCAAATGGATAAACTTTCAGTAAGAAATAAGTTCTAAACTGAACTAGAATAAATCTCACACTAAGAAAGTATACATGAGAAACAAAAATATAATCCGAGATGACTTTTTTAAAAAGGTAATTTTTTAGGAAAATTAAATACTAGATCCTGCTGAGAGTAGAATTATGCATCCATTTACAACAGAGATAAAAAGTTCAAATGCTTTTGAGGTCAGGCAGAAAATATCAATTAGCAAAGAAATCCCAAATGAAGTGAAAGGCCACAAGCCCTCAACAAAAGAGCTACCAGATACTCAACCTCTAGCTGATCATAGTAATTAGGGAGTATAGACCCAGTGTTGACAGATTTTCTAGTTTTTTAAGAAAATCTGGAACTTCACATTTCGATGTTTATTTTCTGATCTACAAATATTCAAAATTGTAATAGAATAATGGCCTCCCAAAGACGTCCATGTCTTATTCTCATCCTGGGAGCCTGTGAACATGTAGTCTTACCTGGCAAAAAAAGACTTTGCAGATGCAATTAAGTTAAGAAGTTGAGATGGTGAAGTTATTTTAGATTATCCTATTTTTCTAGGAGTAAAATTAATTGTTATAACTCACTCAGAAATATTTTATTCCCTAAATAGTTTAAGCTGGACTATAAAAAACATTAGTCTTAGCTAGTTCTTACTATTAGCTCCAAAATATTAGCAAAAGGGAAGGTAAGTATTCAAGCTACAAAATGTTAGAGTTTCTATCCTAACAGCATGTGCTTTTATCAATGTCACAAATTAGTAGTTTTCATTCTCAAGATATAACTGTGCATGTCATAATTTATGTTAGTACAACAAAGTCACACATTTCAAAGTCATTTCCCTCATCTACAACTATTTCCATGTTTTAAAAAATTGGAGAAGAAACAGATATTGAATGGTGAAGCATATTTCAAACTATTTCAAAAATATTTGGCTGCAAGTGCTGAGACATCAGTGGAAGAACAACTCTGTATAAATAGAAGTTTATTTTGCATTCACTTTTCCTGAAGTAAAAATGAGACAAAGGAGAATTATTGATGCATGTTATATAAACATTTATTAATATAGAAAATGACTTTTAGTGAATATTATACTTCATCATTGAGTCTCTATGAAACTTCGTATAGCTACTCACACATAAAATGTATTGAAAACATTTCAAGTTCTTTTTGCTTATTATAATCTGTGACTTTTTAAATTAACTCTAATGATTTTACCCTTCCTTCCTACCTTTTAATTTCTACAATAGCTTTTAAACTAACCCTTCCTTGAGAAAATAGAGTAATTCACAATTCAGTATTGTTCTACAATAATATCCGAAGGATTCTTGTTAAGAGTAATAATTCAAGTTTCGAGGCATATCTGTTTTGGGATTTTTTTTGCATAATATGTTCATTTTATTCTTGGCCAAGCCATGTTTCTACATCATTAAAATAGCTTAAAGTACCTTTAAGACCTAAAGGTACTTAAAGTACTTTTAAGTCTATTTTGGTGGAAAAATTAAAAGATGATTTCACTAAAAAGAAGGTTGTTATAGTATTTCAAAGGATTTGGGGAGAAAAGCACTAGTTGGCTTAACTCGAAACTTTGCAATGAATATTTTTTTAACCATTTGTCACAAAAATAGCCAGATCTGCAGTTTTCTTTGGCATGCCAAAAAAATTTTATTAAAATAAACTTTCAGGGAGTAACGTTAGCAATATAATGGATAGGCAAATATTATATTACTTTTCCTTTTGCTAAAATTCTCTAAGATGGCTGATCAAATTTGATACTATTATCACTAATTGCAATCATACACCAAAATAGCCAAAATTCAAAGATTGTCTACGTGTCATATGAAAAGAAGTCAGCAGTTTTTAAGGAATGAACCTGTCATTAATGCAAAGCTTAAATAATTCTTTCTCTAGTTGACCTTGAAGTTTAAGGTTTACTGTGTATGCTATGGCCAAACTCCAGCAACTGACTAATTGATGAATGGGAAATAGATTAGTTATAGTTTCCTACAGTAATTCAGGATCCAAAGTTTCTTTATTCAAAAATAATCTAGAACTCATTAGGCAATTTTAGCATACTTGAAGTATAATAAATTGTCTTTGTCCTTTTATTCCAGAGTTCCAAATTAAGGTTTTAAAGTAGTCCCTTTATCTATGATCGCCCTTGATTGAATACTCTGTTTAATTATTTCATGGAAAATAAAACAATTCAAATAACAAAGGCACCACTCAATCACAAACTGTTCAGCTGGACTAAGGACAGAGTAGTTATCTGTTTATCATTTCATGTACATGGGTACGGTTGTAAAAGTGAAGGAAAGAATAGCACATTTTCACTTCTGGTCTGCAGCTAAGCCACAAATTCCAATGAAAATACATGTTCTATGAAAAGAATAAATAACATTCAAGATACTTAAGATGCTAGAGAACAGGAACATATAGCAGCAGTAGCTCCCACTTATTTTAAGGCTTATACTATACAGAGTACAGTTCCTAGAACTTTGGATATTAACCCATGCAATTCACATAGTAAACCTATGAAGTTGGTACTATATTATCCCATCTTACAGGTGAAGATGAAAGCACAGGGAGAAGTAATTTGCCAAAATAATGTAGTTGGTAAGTGGAGGAGCCATGATTAAAACTCAGACAGTTTGACTTCATAATCCATGCTCTTAACCAAGTAATAAAGTTTAACTGGGCTCTTTTGTATTTCTAGAGATTAATATTTTAGCCAATTGCCCCTAGTTTTCTGTTTCCAACCAACCTAGAGTCACTTTAACTAGAATCTTTAATAGAGTGGCTAAACTTACTGATATTATTTCAGACAACCCTCTTTCCTCCCCTACTTGAAATTTTATCTTAGAGCGCTAATTTCTCTACTTCGTTCCTTCACTGAAAAAATAAGTATTCCTCTTCCTTTCTAAGACTAATAGAAAAGTGAAGGAAAGTTCCACTTTAGCACTTAATTCCATTCCTTACTGTATATTTTAAATAATCTTGATGCATAACTGTCCTCATTCTACTGCGTAATATATCTTCTTTCATTCAAGACTATAATATAGTCTCTACTTCTTTCAAGAAAATAAATCTTCCCTCAACCTCACTCCTTTCTAGAGCTATCATCCCATCTTCACTCTTCATCTCTTGAAATTTTTATTTTAATTAAGGTAAGGTGGCTAAATCAGTCACCAAAGAAGACCAAAAAGAAATCACAATATGAATTGTTCAATTGCTTTGGTGTAAAGAGATCTAGACTTGGAACCAAAAATCTACTCTGCTTAATAGTCTGAATTCTGGGCATTGATCATTTGTAAAATGTGAGCAATGATACCTATCCCTTTGGGTTATTGTGAGAATTACATGTAATCAAGTGTGAAAATTCCCCCAAAGTCATCTTGGAGCACAAGAGATAATTAGGAAATATTTGTTGAATATGAATTATAATGATTATAGTAATAATTAAGCAAGAAAATTATTCTATATTAATAAATGATTGAAAGAGATCAGAATGGATAAAAAGGAGAGAGCATATGTGTGAGGGAAATAAAGACAGAGAACAAAACAAAGATAAAGAGAATGAGACTGTGTAAGCACTCATCCCAAAAATGTACCCTGGAATTCATTCATTCAGCAAATATTTATAGAGGACCTACTATGTTCCAAGGCAGTGTTCTTGGCACTGGGGATCAGTGAACTAAACAGAGAGAATCTCTCTATTGTCTTATTTTGCCCATTTTAACAAATTAATTCTTCTAAAGAACCACAATGATGAGTTATTTCTTGTTCGAAAGATTTCAGCATTCTTCATTATCTACTTAATAAATTCCAAACCCCATCAAAGCATGATTTCTCCTGCCCCTGACCTTTCATAGAATTTTGCATCATTCTTCACCCTTATACATACAGTCTTGCATTTGAGGGCTTGATATACATAACTAACCTCTCATTGCCCCATGAGTCATTTCACCACTGCAGTCTTCTGGTGCTTTATACATGATCAGATTGCTGTCTCAGAAGAATAAACCCAATGCATAACTATTTGATTATTTGCTCACTCACTCAATGATAAATAATTCCAAGGAAAGCCATCAATTAGATTATAAATTCCTTATTGCCATAAACTGACTGTCCTTGTAGTCAATATTTACATTTAATGTTTCGTCATCCTGGAACCTGCTGTCAGGAACATAATCTGAAAGGCACTCATTAAGTAATCCTGAGTTCATACGATTTGGTCTTCTGTTGGTTGCCCTTTGGTATTTTATTATTCTCACAAAATCCTGCCAAAAGTAAAACTCAAATCTTCTCGATTAAGATAATTTTAACTTTTAAGTACATGATGTGCTATAATTTAACAGAGATGATAGTTGTTTATCGTATGTGGGTCGCATTACATTTCATTGTGTAGGCAGGCGTCTGAATGTTTCACAAACAGCAGTTTTGAGGGGTGTAAATATTGGTTGGCTTATACTTAGTTTAGAAACTCAAGGCTGCTATAGTCGATGACCTAAATGAGCACCACTGTTTCACTAAAAGATTTCGGCGAGGCTTTCAATTGTTTTGGGAGGGCAGCTAGCCAATTACATGTGCCATCCAGATTTCCAAGTCTGGGGGGAAGAATGAAGGAAACCTGCCTAAGAACGCTCAGGGCAGACAGGATCTTCACAGCCACTTCTCGGGATTGTGCTTCTGCCTGGGCCCCTGCATTGACCGCTGCCATTCCAGGCCTTGTGGCATAGAACATTCCCCCTGACATTACACCAGAATCAGGCTGTCTCTGCTGGTCACTAGAAGCCAAAAGACAGTATTCCACTGCATCAGAAAAACATGGTACCGAGGGATGCCAGGAAAAATGTAATCCTGGGGCCAATTTGGGAAGTAAACCACCTCACAGATTCTAGCTCAACCCACCAACAAAACTCCTATCATTTGAATGTCCAAAGACACCGTAATCATTCTGTATGTTACAGATTCCATCCTGCTAGCTGTTATGTTTATTTATCAAATAAACAAAGTATCTACACACTCCATCCTACATTCCTTCCCAAGAGACCTTCCTAAGGTCATGAAAGAAAATCAGTGTATCACCCTCCTTCCACCAATCAGAAAATAGGCTTGCCAGGTTCTTTCCCATGTACTGGAAACATGTGTCTCTGATCCAAAGATATCAGTCTAAGAATCCAAACATATATTGCAAATGTTGATTAAGAAAATATGTGATTAAGTTCATTTAGAATCAAAAAGTTAAAATCTAAATATATTAAAAATCTAGTTCAAATATAAATTTCATGAAAGCCAAAAATTTGAAATACCCAATTAATTATTACAACAGTCAAATTTGTATAGTCATTAAACATTCTTTCCACTGTGCAATAAAATTTATAGGGTAATTTTAGTGCCATCTGTACTTTTACTTTTCTCCAGCCAAATGGTCACCTTCTTTTCCTCAATTCCAATTTCCCAAATCTCTTTGATGTTGGAATTCTGTTCTGAAACCCACTAATATTTGGATAAATGTCTGAAAAATGCCAATAATCTCACAAAATAATCAAAATTATAGTGCTCATGATATAATTCTTTATGCATCAAATGTCACAGCCATAGAAATAAACTTTTTTTTTAATTTGGACATGGTTCAACTTGATGAACACTTATTAATTCTTATTATAGGTTGGTTCTAAAACTAAGCACTATATACAATAAAATAACCTCCCTCAAGGAGCTTATAATCTAACAGGTAAACTAAACATGAAAATATCTAACGATAGCATACAGCGGAATAATATAAAGTGAACTGTAAACATGTTGCAAAAGTGGGAGGAACTATTTATCTTGATGAGGGGAACCAGGGAATGTTTCACAAAGGAAGTGGCACCCAAGCACCTTGAAACATCAGTAAGATTGTGACAGAAGAGATGAAAGAATATTCTATGCTCTGGAACATCATGACTTAAAGTACAAGGAATATGAAGGAACTGACATAGTATAGAATGGCCAGAGTATATGGAGAGTTGGAGTAATAAGTTTGGCTTTAAAGGTGATTAGAGAATGATTATGACCTTTAGTATTTATTTGTTATTTATTTACTATACACTCAGATGTACCTAACAGTGTGTCTGTTATATCTCAAGCAGAGCATTTGGTATTGAGGATTCAATAGGCTTAAGATTCAGCCTATGCCTTCCTGTCTACAATGTCTAGAAGGCAAATTTAAGTTTTACTTTCATTTTTGTAGGCAACAAGAAGCTTCTGAAGGTCCTTCTGGAAACATGGAATAAATGAGCCTGTATTTGAGAGCATGTTAAATAGACTGGAGGTATAAAAGATTGAAATGGTAAGATGGGTATGTCTTAAAAGACACTTATTTTCCTCCTGTGCTGTTTCCTTCCTGGTAGAATGAGGGTTACTAGCAGTATTACCCATGGCTTCTCTCCTCACCCCGAGGTGGAAAACTGACTTTTTGGATTGGTGAATTTCAAAGGAGAAACCAGGCACATGGAGCCCTGCCCATTCCTTTTCCTTCCATCTTGGGAGAGCACCTGACCTCAGAGAATTTATGTCCCGCTCAGCTTCCCTAGGCTCCAAGCTGTCCAAAATTGACTACAACTGGGAGGGTTAGGCTGGATGATCCAGGAGTTTATAATTAAGAAAATTTAGCTATCTTTCCACATCGACAGAGTGTCATCAATATTTTTACACCTGAATAGTATTTCCTTTTGAATATACTATAATTATTTAATCTGTCTACTATTGTTGAAATTTGATGTCTGCAAACTTTCCTATTAGAAACAATACTACAGTTAGTGACGTGTACATTCCTCACTTCACATATGTATATCTTTAGGATAAGCACCCAGAATCAAAGGCTCTATACATTCATAATTGTAGTAGATATTACTAAATTGTCCTTCATAGGAAATGTATTAATTTATGTATGAGAGACTCAATTTGCCCCCATCATGCTTGCCGATACAATGTTTAGATTTTTATTTAGGGTTCCTCAGTTTTTAGAAGATGTCTTTCAATAATCATTTTCTAGTTGTGACACACTGAAATTTTTAATTTTTAATATTATAATTTGCTTCTCAGCTTAAATAATCCATGAGGTTCTGAAATATAAAAATTATGAGGTGAATTCCCTCATTATTTAATTTTAATGTTGTATCAGATGTCATTTATCTCTAGTATATAGAGATAAATTAATTTAATTTAGTATATAGAAGTAAAATAGATTTTACCTTTCTAGATTTTAATTTGAAATGCAGAAATATCTATATCATACTTATATTTTATGTTTATTACTACAGATACAGTAATAAATGTCATCATTGTCATTTAAACATGATATGCAGAGAAATGAACCAGATCTTGGGAAAGAGAAAGAAAAATAACATAATGGCTGTCCTTGGCCTCAAAGTAATTACCATCCATTAATAGATATCATAGAATATCTTAAAAGTAAATCTTTCAAATATAATGTAACCTCAAATGGACATGTGTATATTTTATCTTATTTAATGAAAAGCCTTTTTAGTTATAGCATACTATCTCTTATTAAAATACCTAATCCCTTTAGTTGTGAAATAAGTATACTTAAGTTTATTGTGAAACTAGAGTTCTGTTGAGTTAATTCCTGTTATTTCTGTTGGGAAGTTAATTTCTGTCAATGAAAGAGTATAGTTTCAGATGAACAAACAGGAAATAACACAAGCTTTGGCAGAGTAATCACCTGCCTCATGTTTTCTTCCACTGGTCCGTAAAAATAAAATATTTGGGGTGATAACTACCTTATGATGTCTAATTTTGTATCCAAAATAATTCATTTACATTGTTCCTTTTTTCCATAATTTTAAATTAGCATCCTTTTCTGAATAGACATCACAGCTGATGACACCTGATTATCTTATTGGAAACAGGAGATAACTAATTCGGTAAAAAATGAAAGTCTCCATCTTTGCTTAACATAATAACTATGGTGCCAGGACTGCTGTAAGAGCAATATGGAGTTTCTTATTTAAGTCCTGCCCACAAGATGAAACATTTTAAGGAAGGTGATAGTTGTTTGACTTTTTATATAAAAGAAGGAGACGTGTAATGTTAGAAGGACTTTTTTTCTTTCATATTGGGATTTTATTTCTTTCACTTGAAAGAGGAAGGACAAGAAACTGGAATCTTAGAAAAGTGTCAAAAAGACAGGGAGCAATATGGTAGCGGAGCAATGTGGTAGCGGAGCAAGAGCATGTATCCAAGAGCCAGGAGAATAGAGTCTGACAGTGAAATGAGCAAGGGCAAATCCCCTGGCAAACCTTGACCTGTTTCCTTAGCTGAAAAGTTTGACCAGATGCTCTCCAAGATTTCTTCCTGGTCCAATATTCTAGTCTGTGTTCTAATAATCCCAACTCTATCCAACCCCTGACACTCACCAGCCCAAACAAGTGAAAGCTCTTGGGAGCAATGAGGCATCCAAAGAGGCATCCAATGAGGCATTCAATGAGGCTGAGTCAAATAAATCTGCTGCCTGTGCACCATGCCAAATCACTACAGACAACAGCAATCTATAATGAACCCTTGATCCATTTTAGCCCAGAAGTGCCTTTGGTGGCAGAATAGTCACAATTTGGGGAAAAAAAAAAAAAAAAGTACACTAGGAGATAATTATGCAAGCAGGAAATGTGTAAAATGTGAAAAAAAAATATAACTGAATATTATAAGCCATTCTGAGATTTTCCATTTATAGTCTTATAGTAATATTCATTCAAGTCTAATTTTCCAAGGTTATTTTTAATCTCTCACTGTTGTACTTTACTATGGTAACCATATGCCATCATTTTTCCAAGGCAGCCTCAATTCCTATTGTTTTGTCCCAAATTTTGATCAAGTTTTAGACTCTCTTTTAAGTTTACAGATTATTACTTCCCTGATTACAACAACAAACTTGACATGAGAAGAGACTAGGAGAGACCCAGATTTTCATATACGATATCCTGTACTTGGCTAATGATTTCACAGGCTGAGGTGGTAACAGAAGTTAGATCCTGACATAAGATTTACCTATTAAGTAGATACAGATACTGGAAAATATTTGGCTATGGTTAACTGATCACACAGAGTTCAGAAGGCCTGGGAAACAAGGTCAGGATTGCTCTATTGGGAATGGCATTTCCAAATGGAGACATTAGGATCCCTGTTAGGGGAGAAAAGCCATCCAAGTTAGGAAGCTGGACAGACTGGCAGTTGTCTTCTGGGCAGAATATACAATGGCCACAGGACCTTCATAACTGGGTTGAGGTCTCAATTACTACTAGTAATCCACCAGGAAGGAGCCAAAAAAGAGCAAAGCAGATTATCAGGTACCAAAGCAAACACCCGCTGCTGGGTAATAGGACATACAGAAGCAAGGAGAATTTTTTTTCTTTAATTTTATTTTATAATGACTGTAGATATCATGATATTACACTTTTAAATCCTTCAGTATGTATCTCTAAAACATAAGTTGTTTTTAAACTGTGTTGTATTACATTCCTTTTTGAAAAACTGCTAAAAGCTGGAGTCAGAGAAAATAAATACACATGCAATGTTTTATGGGGATTTCAGGGGATTCACAACTTCCTAGAAAGTTACCCACAGACTTTAATGCAAAACCTTCAGCAAAGAGAGATATGATTTTGTAGGGTGATCCAGGAGCATAGTAGCCAGCAAATGTCAAGTCTAGTTGGCAGCTAAGACTATTTGGATAGCCCACTGACCAGAGAAGAAGCCCCATTTTCTAGACTTAGGAGGATAATTAACAGAATTAGCCTCCAGGGAAACTGAGGTTGTTTATTTCCATCTTCTGAGTATTCTGTTTGGTTTAGAAAGTGGAGAAAGGTTGATCTGTGGTATTAGTATCAGTGGTCTCAGCTCTTGAAAGCAATTGTCACAAAATAAAGCATCCAATGAGGCTGAGGCAATCAAAGGATCTGCTGTTTGTGCACTATGCCCAAACACTAAAGACAAAAATAGAGATTTTAAGAGTCAGGTTTGAATAAAAAAGGTCAGAGAAGAGTATTCTGCTAATGGCTTTGGCAAAAGGTGAAAGGAAGGTAGGAAGGGAGGGAGGGAGAGAGAGAGAGAGAAAGAGAGAGAGGATAATTATTCTCCATTTAGAACCAGTATAAAGAAAATTACATTACATAGTAGGAATTCAGGTTATACAAAAAGAAAAATCTTCCATCCAATGAACTTTGTAATGCATGACACCTAGTTACGAATTCACGTTGTTATTCTCTTTCCATGAAATATTTAAAAATAGAACAGACATTTGTGTGTTTTCAGTGACTTGAGTATAAGGTGGTCAGAAACAAGAGATTAGGTCAAACTTAAATGGACCTACTCAAAGTCTTTGAAAACTGGCATATCTAGATTTGACATTTACTTAATTATAACAATTATTATAATTACTTTTGAAATCCATCAAATTTGATACCTCTAATGTTACACTTCACTCAGACTTTTCTGTACAAAATTATTGAGAATAATAATATGCATAATTCATAATTAACATGATCACACAGAATCCATTAATCATCTTCAATGTTCCTATTAATTCAAATTAATATTTATTAATAAGAATTAATAATGAAAAAATCAAGCTGTAGCATTCTAGCTATATACCTATATTTGAAATTACATTTTTTAAGCAAAATGACTCACATTTACATACACACATTGAAAATAATAAGTAAAGTACACTCTGGAAAACTATGCAGAAAATAATGGAAAAGTAAATACAAAAGAAGTTCTGGAAAGACTGTTAGGAAGGTAATGAGATTTACAGATTGACTAAAAACACCAGAAAAGCCTGTCAAAGGATATTTGACATTTGGTCAGTCAGAAAGGAGTGCTGGCAGTTGGTCAGGAGAAAATGTGACTCATAAGTCTATATCCTTCATCATACAATGCATATGAATCAGATGTCGGCTAGCTAGTTCTTGGCCTCAATTCTAAAAGACAATAACTACTTTATATATTTAGCTTCATGACCAAGCTTATATTTCCAGTTCTTTCAACTTGCAATAAACATAACTCACACTCACACAGAATTTGGGGTAGAGTGTCACAATTCTCCCGTCCATTCATACCATCCTTTATTTTGGCCGATTGCTGAGGCAAAATTGCCATGTGTATAACCTACAGCAGAAGTCTGACCTCCTAGCCAAATATTAGGAAGCACAGTAGTGACTGCTATAGCAACAGACTAAACAATCTGAAAGCAGAGTTAGAGAAAGAGGTAAGCAATTCCAACCACAGGGAGGTATAAAAGTAGTTAAAAGTTTTTGAAACATAACCTTAAGGCATAAAAACTAGGAGACTCCACATCACAGTTAATAGTAGTCTTCATAAAAATACAATTACTTTCTATAATTGTTTTACCATCTAAGAATTTACTAAATAGTCTAACTTCAATTTCTAATGAGCTACAAATTCAAAGAATAGTTTTAAAATAAGAATTTGAATCCAAAGTTTCCAAATTCTGACTTTTTACATAAGATTACATAAAAATAATTTGAAATTATTCCATTCCTTTAGAGCTGTTCCCAACTAGCCTTCCAGTTGAAAAGGAAAATATTAGCAGCACAAGTATAAGCCACAAAGGAAAAAAGGCACCACCTGTCCAAACTCTACCTCCTTCAGTTTGTTTTCCTCTGAAGCTTTTATTTAGTTCCTTTAATACTTCCATTGTAAACTCACATACGCACGTGAGTGTGTGCATGCGTGCGCGTGGACATACACACGCAATTATACCATCATCTTATCAGGACAAAGATCAATTTCTGAATCCTTTTAAATAATAGGATATGATTATTGCCACTCTTAGACTGCTGTATATATGGAGTTGTGTGAAACTTTAAAACTGTTTATGAAAAGAATTGTCATTTATATATTTCACCAACTGATTCTCTATTTAGACCAGTGATTGTAAATAGTCTAACTCAGCATTCTTTTATAACAAAATTTTTTAACACTTTTGTACTATCATGGAAAGAAGTTTTCAGAATATACAACTTATACCTAATTTTAAATCGCTATAATGTCATAATTACAATGCAAACAAAAAGACATAAAATAAAATACTACATATTTCTATATCATCCCATGATTACACTAGATGACATAAGAAATAATAAGATCCTTGTATCTATTCATAATCAACCAATATGGATATAATATAAATAGACAATATTCATCTAATTATTGCAGCACATTTTTATGTTCAATGTCTAGATATAAAGGCTAAATACGTATAGTCATATTGAATATACTTGGCAGTTGCAGCCCAGAGAAATTCATTATATATTAGAACTTTACAGAAATTACTTTGTATTTGCATATATAATGAAGTTGTTTCTAGGCTCAAATAATTACAAATGGATTTTTCATTTACATAAATGACTAAAAAGACCTTTAAATCCCATAGGATGTGGAACAATTGTTCTCTCCATTTCAGGAAATATAGCAACCACAGCTTCCACTCCAAAAATGTTCTTACTTACAAATATTGCATATTTTACTAGGGAGTAGCACCCCACCCCAAACTCTAACCTTGAAAATCACAGGGCTAGGTGGAGAAACCTAGTCCCCTTAGAATTAAACTTTGATTTATGGAGAGATATAGAGTCGCTCCTCTGGGAAGATTATAAAAAAACTTATGTGTGCCATTACAAATATTTTCAAGTTTGAAGAATTGGAATCATGCAAACTATAATCTCTAACTATAAGGAAAATAAGTTAGAAATCAGTAACAGAAAGATAAATTTTAAATTATACTCAAAAATCAATTGCATGCCTACACACAGCTACAAATGGCTAAAAAATATAGGATATAATTTATAATAGCAAAATACAAGGAACCAAAGGAAAACATACTAATATACACTGAAATAGTGCCATAAAACAGATAAAATTTTATTGAAATTCATTAAAGAAAACCTAAATAATTGAGAGATTTACTATCTTATTGAAAATAAAACTCAGTAATATTACCATATCTGTCTATTTTCCTCAAGAGGCTATCCAAAAACTATGGGACAACTATAAAAACATACACATAATGTAACATACATGTAATACATGGGAATACCAGAAAGAGAAGACAGAAAGGGACAGAAGGAATATTTGTAAAAATAATGGGAGAATTTCCCCCAAATAAATATCAGACACAAAACACAGATTCAGGGAGCTCAGAAAGCACCAAATAGGATAAATGTTCAAAAAACTACACCTAGGTATATCATTTTCAAACTACAGAAAATCAAAATAAAGGAAAAATCTTGAAAGAAGCAAGAGGAACAAAATATTTTATATAAAATAGGTGGAAAGATAAAAATTATATCTGACTTCTCTTCAGAAAACATGCAAGCAAGAAGAGAATGGAATAAAATATTCAGATTCTTCAGAGAAAACACCACCAAACTAGAATTCTGTACCCTGAATATTTATTCCTCAAAAGAGAAAAAGAAATAAAGACTTTTTCAGACAAACAAAAATTGAGGAAATTGGTGCTACCTTGCAAGAGATATGAAAAGTTCTTAAGACAGAAGGAAAATTATATAGGTCAGGAACTTAAGTCCACATAAAAACAGAAAAAAGCATCAAAGAAAGAATAAGTGTTTTTTGTGGGGTATTTTTACTGTTAAATTTATTGGGGTGACATTGGTTAGTAAAACTATTTAGGTTTTAAGTATACAATTCAATAATACATCATCTGTATATTGCATTGTGTGTTTGGCACCCAAAGTCAAATCTCCTTCTGTCACCATATATTCAAGCCCTTTTACATTTATCTACCTCTTTTCCTCCTCTCATTCCCTCTGGTAACCACTAAACTGTTGTCTGTGTCTATTAGTTTTATTTGTTTGTCTTGTTTGTTTGTTGCTTTCAGTATTATATTCCACATATGAACGAAATCATACGGTTCTCAACTTTTTCTGTCTGATTTATTTCACTTAGCATGATTATCCCAAGATCCGTCCATGTTGTCATAAATGGCAGATAAGTGAATATTTTTAAAAACTTAGATTTTTCTTATTTTTAATAGATGTAACAGATAAAAATTTGTTCAAAATAATAGCAATGATGTATTCAATTCTGTGTGTGTACATATTTATATATATATGCTTATGTATAAGGAAAATGAATGATAGAAATGATACAAAGAATGGAATGAAGGAATTGAGATCATCTTCCTATTATAAGGTACTTGCACTACCCATTAAATAGTATGGCATTATTTGAAAGTCAGATTAGCTGTAAATGTATATTGCAAAATCTAGGGCAACCATTCTAAAAAGTAAAAGAAAACTAACACTCTCTCTCTC